>NW_012103909.1:1422365-1437286 GCF_000951045.1 Mandrillus leucophaeus
AAATGGAAGAATATTCCATGCTCATAGATAGGAATAATCAATATCGTGAAAATGGCCATACTGCCCAAGGTAATTTATAGATTCAATGCCATCCCCATTAAGCTACCAATGACTTTCTTCAGAGAATTGGAAAAAAACATTTTAAACTTCACATGGAACCAAAAAAGAGCCCACATTGCCAAGACAATCCTAAGTCAAAAGTTCAAAGAAAATTTTTAAGGTTTCACTACTTAAAGGGGAAAAGACCGGCTGGAAGGGAAACAGAGAAGATATGGTAATCCACATTTTGCAAAGGAAAAGTTGCTAGTAGGGATGTAGTTAATTCTGTATTCCTTGTCTGGAGCTCAGTAAACTGAAACTTTACATTAACATGAGGTGAGCATAGAGTAGCTACCTGCGGATATATTTACCCTTTTATCTGTAGCTATCTGCTTAGGAACAAAAGGAAAGGGAGTTTCTTTCATGACTTGGCTTTCAGCTTAATTTGTTTTCCTTTTTGGCATAGAAAATTTGGGTCCCAAGTTTTTATTTTTCTTTTATAATTTATATTCATTCAAAAATATAGCTGTTGTCGTGCCAATGAGATCATTTTATTTTGCCCTTTAGAATTTCTTTAAGCGATTTTCTTATTTACATACCTACTGGCTTATCTTGCTTACTTTCCTTCTAACCATTTCCCTGTTTCATTTATGTTTGATTTTCTAGTACATTTTTGAGAACACCTAAACTGTAGGTTTATAAAATATAAGAAGCCTAATTATGAGAATAACGAAATGGTAGTTACTTTCTCTTTTAAGCTTATTATTTTGTATTTTTAAAATTTTTAATAGAAGGGTATATAACAATGACTCAAAGCCTACAAGTGAGCACAGCAGGATAAACAGCCTTAAAGTCATCACAGAAGTAGAAAAGGTATTGGAATTCTCAATTATTTACGGGGAAAAAATATCAAGGATATATGGTGACCTGAGCTTTAAATATAATCAAATATGGGTAACACGTCATATGAAAGAGAGATTAGTTTCTTCCGTGGAAACACAAGAAATTCTTAGATCTTGTAGCAATGTAAACATAGATTCAGTTAACAAATGTATTATTCTATTCTTACACTGCTGTAAAGGTACCACCGGAGACTGGGTAATTTATAAAGGAAAAAGGTTGAATTGACTCACAGTTCCACATGGCTTTAGAGGCTTAGGAAACTTACAATTGTGGCAGAAGGTGAAGGAGAAGCAGGCAGATTTTTCACAGGGCAGCAGGAGAGAGAAAGAGAGCAGGGAAATCTGCCACTTATAAAACCATCATATCTTGAGAGAACTCACTTACTATCATGAGAATAGCATGGGTGAAACTGCCCCCATGATTCAATCACCCCCCACTAGGTCCCTCCGTCAACGCGTGTGGGAATTACAGTTTGGATTACAATTCGAGATGAGATTTGGATGGGGACACAGTCAAACCATATCATATATAGAAATAGAATTATAGACATCTGAAATTTAAATCCACTGATACTAAAATTAATAACTGTCTCTAACATCAAGGTCAATCACTTTTGACAAATACATGACATATTTTCTTTAAAGGAAAGTTGAGATAGATAAAATAGAAGTCCCTCTGTAAATCTTAGATGTTAATCTAGAGAGTTAAAGATTCCTGGTGAAATTGTTTTACTTGACAGATACGAATAGAAAAAGAAAGAACCAAAATGCAGCATACAACTTGAGGTATGAGGGTATGAAAAGTGGAATTTGAATTTTGAGGATTTGTTTACATGCTTACTCAACTCAGGACTACTTTAAATATCAAATAGTGTGCTAGTTCTTTCTTTCTACCTAATATCTTCCAGATTTATTTGGAAATGATGAAACTAAGGAAAATTTTTGTTATGCATTATGTTGTAGGCGTGATCTTACTTACAATGGCTTAGGGACCTTTTCTTATGTTCCACATGACAAGGCCCACAACACGGCCCAGATATGCAAGGATGCATAAAGTAATATAAGTCATCTCAGAATAAGCTGAAAATTCTCTAGTGGTCAACAATATGTTCAAACTTTCAATATTTTTATTTCACATATTAACAAATCAAATTTTAAAATAATCATTTAATAATATTAGTTCTATATTGATTCTTATATAAACAACTCTTGACATACTTTATTTTACAGTATATGTAAGTATGACAGTAATATTTTCCTCACTTTCTCTTCTCTCCTCTGACTTTGAAACACTTTGCTACTAAATAACCTGAAGGAGTTAACACTACACCCTGAGAGGCTTTCCATATCTGTAGCAAAAGGCTGTTGTTCCTTCAGTGCCACATCTGATTGGAGAACCCACAAGTGTACTGTAGAAGATAGCTTATTATTTCTGCAAGAGCTATTGAAACATGCAACTAAATCCCTGCTTGCAAAAATTGACCATGATGTGTCCCTGAATTCTAGCAGATTAAAAAGAGTGTCTTTTGTAAAATGTATTATAAGCTGGGTTTGAGGTCAGAAAACTAGGAAATGGAAGAAAGCAGTAACTCACATTCCAAGAAGAAGCAAATGGTTTTACACTTACAAGTAATATTCCTTTGATTTATAAAAACTATAACGTATAGTAATAATGAAAAAAATTGAATGTGAAAGTAGCAAAAATTTAGTTATGTATTGGGCTTTATTTAGTCATAAAAAATAGATTTGATGTGGTTTTTGTACAATATGGACTGTGTAAATACCTGTATGAAGGAAAACAGAGATCAGACACGAGATATCTGGGTCCTCTTGGTAGAATGATTATGTGACCACTTAACTGTGTCTGTTCTTGGCCTTCACAAAGCTATGAAATAAAGGTGAAAAGGTGATTTCAATTTCTTCAATCTCTGAAGCTAAAGATTTGTGGAATGGCAGAAGAAATTATGATGAAAATGTACTATGAAATTCTATAGAGCTACTAAAATAAAAATCCTGACAATTGAAGTTATTTTTTTTTTAATTATACTTTAAGTTCTAGGGTACACATGCACAACATGCAAGTTTGTTACATATGTATACATGTGCCATGTTGGTGCGCTGCATCCATTAATTCATCATTTACATTAGGTATATCTCCTAATGCTATCCCTCCTCCCTCCCCCTACCTCACAACAGGCACCGGTGTATGATGTTCCTCTTCTTGTGTCCAAGTGTTCTTATTGTTCAATTCCCACCTATGAGTGAGAACATGTGGTGTTCGGTTTTTTGTCCTGGTGATAGTTTGCTGAGAATGATGGTTTCCAGCTTCATCCATGTCCCTACAAAGGACATGAACTCATCCTTTTTAATGGTTGAAGAGTATTCCATGGTGTATGTGTGCCACGTTTTCTTAATTCAGTCAAACATTGATGGACATTTAGGGTGGTTCGAAGTCTTTCCTATTGTGAATAGTGCCACAATAGACATACGTGTGCATGTGTCTTTATAGCAGCATGATTTATAATCCTTTGGGTATACACTCAATAATGGGATGGCTGGGTCAAATGGTATTTCTAGTTCTCGTGAGGTATCACCACACTGTCTTCCACAATGGTTGAACTAGTTTACCATCCCACCTACAATATAAAAGTGTTCCTATTTCTCCACATCCTCTCCAGCACCTGTTGTTTCCTGACTTTTTAATGATCGTCATTAAAACTGGTGTGAGATTGTATCTCATAATGGTTTTGATTTGCATTTCTCTGATGGCCAGTGATGGTGAGCATTTTTCCATGTGTCTGTTGGTTGCATAAATGTTTTCTTTTTCAGAAGTGTCTGTTCATATACTTTGCCCACTTTTTGATGGGGTTGTTTTTTTTTCTTGTAAATTTGTTTAAGTTATTTGTAGATTCTGGATATTATCCCTCTGTCAGATGGGTAGATGGTAAAAATTTTCTCCCATTCTGTAGGTTGCCTGTTTGCTCTGATGGTAGTTTCTTTTGCTGTGCAGAAGCTCTTTAGTTTAATTAGATCTCATTTGTCAATTTTGGCTTTTGTTGCCATTGTTTTTGGTGTTTTAGTCAAGAAGTCCTTGCCCATGCCTATGTCCTGAATGATATTGCCTAGGTTTTCTTCTAGGGTTTTTATGGTTTTAGGTCTAACATTTGAGTCTTTAATCCACCATGAATTAATTTTTGTATAAGGTGTAAGGAAGGGATCCAGTTTCAGCTTTCTACATATGGCTAGCCAGTTTTCCCAGCACCATCTATTAAATAGGGAATCCTTTCCCCATTTCTTATTTTTGTCAGGTTTGTCAAAGATCAGATGATTGTAGATGTGTGGTATTATTTCTGAGGGCTCTGTTCTGTTCTATTGGTCTAAATCTCTGTTTCAGTACCAGTACCATGCTGTTTTGGTTACTATAGCCTTGTAGTATAGTTTGAAGTCAGGTAGCATGATGCCTCCACTTTATTCTTTTTGCTTAGGATTGTCTTGGCAATGTGGGCTCTTTTTTGGTTCCATGTGAACTGTAAAGTAGTTTTTGTTTCCAATTCTGTGAAGAAAATCATTAGTAGCTTGATGGGGATGGCACTGAATCTATAAATTACCTTGGGCAGTATGGCCATTTTCATGATACTAATTCTTCCTATCCATGAGCATCGAATGTTTTCCCATTTGTTTGCGTTCTCTTTTATTTCATTGAGCAGTGGTTTGCAGTTTTCCTTGAAGAGGTCCTTCACATCCCTTGTAAGTTGGATTCCTATGTATTTTATTCTCTTTGAAACAATTGTAAATGGGAGTTCACTCATCATTTGGATCTCTGTTTGTCTGTTATTGGTGTAGAGGAATGCTTGTGATTTTTTGACTTAAAGTTATTTTCAGTAGGTATTGATGGCTAAGAAGATAAAATGCAGTGAAGTGTGCTTATTAAAATATTGGTTTGGGAAAACAATAACCTCAATTTTCTTACATATGTATATCTGTGTTTATTCATATTTGCGTACTTTTTTATATTGTACACTCATGAATAAAATGTTGAAAAATATATTTCAGAATATATTTCAAATATTAACTTTTTATTTATGAAGGAGTATGTGAGTGAGTAAGATCGTTTATAAGAAGAAGAAAGACAACACACGTGGTGGCTTATACCTGTAATCCCAGCACTTTGGGAGACCGAGGCAGGTGTATCACAAGGTCAGGAGATCAAAACCATCCTGGCTCATTTGGTGAAACCCTGTCTCTACTAAAAAAACAAAAAATTAGTTCGGTGTGGTGGCACATGCCTGTAGTCCCACCTACTCGGGAAGCTGAGGCAGGAGAATCGTTTGAACCCGGGAGGCGGAAATTGCAGTGAGCAGAGATCGCACCACTGCACTCCAGACTGGGGGACACAGCGAGACGCCGTCTCCAAAAAAAAAAGACAGCACATATCCAGTTAATACAGAAAATTAAAGGAAGGCAATGCAATACAAGTTACAGATTCCTGCACCTATGCAATCCAACTCTTTTGTATGGACGTGAGACGATATTTTTAACATATCCTGGGATTCTTGTGCATAGCAAAGATGTATAAATTGTTCCATATTAAAAAGAGTAGGAGGAAAAAAATTATAATTGTGACTTTAAATCTGCTCCCATTTCTAGGGAACGTGTTCAATTATTTTAGAAAATAAATCAATTTCTTCTCACTGTAATGTTTCGAAACTAAAGACATAATTTGGTTTTCAAAGAAATAAATGAACATACATTTTCAGTTTCTTCTGTTCAATTTTGAGATCCAGAAAAAAATGGCACTTGAAAATATATTTATACATCTCAACATAAACATATGTTATCTAGATTGTGACTGTAATTTTTCTAATGATTTTTTCTGCTGATAGAATGAAATCTAAGGGTAGATCTACTTATTGAATATTAATTAATTCATATCCTTGCTTCTACTTATCGTTAATATTTCTGTTGATTTTACAAGAGCATGTAGATGTTTAACTATAATACATACAAAAAACCCCCCCAAAAAGAGTATAATTTTACTTATTTAAATAAAAATATTCTAAGCCCAAATGCCGTCTACTGTAAGAATTACTATTATCACCATTTGATTGTCTTCCACAAACCCTTTGAGAACACAGGGACATAGGAGTAATGTGAATACTCATTAACAGTTCATTGTATTCAGTACATCAAAAATCCACCTCCATGAGCCTTATAATCTTTTGTTTTTGGCTCTTGAAGCAACCACATTCTTTACTGTCTTAGAAATTCCACAGTTCAAAATTGTCTTTTTTTTTTTTCCTGAAATTTCAGAGGAGCAAATTAATTTTACTATTTCAATGGCAAGCTTATTATTATTATTTTTTCAATGCAAGAGAGCTGGAATGAAGAGAAATTCACTCAATAGTGAGGATAGAAAATCACAAAGTTTCTCTGCAACTAATACTCTAACTTCATAGTGCCCACTGGTCATCCACAATCACCATCTGCAGTAAATTATTCTTTAAAATAATTTTCCTGTCTTGTGAGTTCACTAAATTGATTACAAAAAGAACAAACATTATCATTTCTGTTATAATCCTTTCTTTAATATACATTAAATCTTAGTGTCTAACACCCTCTAGAAAATAACAGCATTGTCTTTCTTACTTATAACCTGTACATTTAGAAACACAGTTTTGGACCACGAGAGATAAGTGCTGCCTAGCATATTTATGCAACCATTTTAGTTTAACCTCTTTCTTATTATACAGAACTTGATGATATAATTCTTAAAATAAGATTAGTACTTTGGCAAAAAAAAAAAAAAAAAAAAAAAACAACAACAATCCCCAAAATTATACAATTGATTTTTGATTCTACATGCTATTTTTATGACATAACAATAACTTACAGGGTTCTATTTTTTTCTACACACTTAACCAATATTACTATTTAAATTGAGGAAATGTCTATGCCGTAGTGATAATTGTCTAAGTTTCTAAAGATAAATTTAAATGATGCACTGACTTGGTAAGGTATTGTTTCATACACAAAATAATCAACATTTTTTGAAAGAAAATTGGAAATCTCCAGCTACTTACTATGATGATCACTCACCTTTCTTCCTAAGCACATTCTCTTGAACACAACTGGTAAAAAAGAAAAAAAAAAAAAAACCCTCAGGGAATAGATTAGCTCTTACCTACACATGTAGCCTATAGCATATTTTTAAATTATCCAAAACTGTTAAAAATCTAAAAGAAAAAAAAAAAAAAAACAACTGAAGTGAAGAAATGTTAATTGTTAAATAACAATAAGGTGATTTGCCACTAGGGCAATCTCTTTCACTGCAAAACAAAACTCTTAAAGTATGTTTAATAAATTTTAAAAATTCATTAGCTTTTTGAAGATACTGGATATTTAGCAAATAATTCTACTTGTCTAAAGAATAACTATAATCTGAAAGAGATATAATAACTTTAAAAGGTCTTTAATTATTGTAGAAATGAGTTCACAAACTGCTGGAAGCCACATAAGAAAGCCATTCAATGTCTTAAGCTGTGCGTATGCTGTCATCAAACAAATGATTATAATACATAATTTTCATTAGGTCCCAGAGGCAACAAAAGATGTGTTGAACATGACATTAAAAACTGATTTTTATCTAAAATATTTTGCAAAATGAATATTTAAGCTACCTAGTTGGGGAAACTAAAATATAATAGACTATTAAAACTAAATCTTTATAAATCTCTTCTGAGTTATTCATACATTTGAAATTTATTTCCTATGTTATCTGGGACATTATAATTGAGAACTTACTTAGCCACATTGCAATTATTTCGTTAGGTGTCAATCTTCTCTAATAAAATACAAGCTATGTTGGAGTAAGACATATGTCCTAATTATTTTTTATATGCAAATAAATTCCTACAAATAGAGGAAAAGGCTGGGGAAAAAAAAAGACTAATATTTGCTGAATATAATCTGTTTCTCCAGTGTACTGAACACACAAGATAGTAACTCACTTTATTTTTACAGTACTACTATGCTACAATGTTGTTATCACCATAATATAGAGACATTATGTAATTTGTCCAGTATTATGAAAGGATATACGTTGCACAGAACTTTTTTATTTTTACTTTTTTATAGTTCTGGGTGCCACATTTAAAGTACAAAATTTACAAATTAAGACAGCATCCAGAGAACAATAAAGAGGATGTTTAGTGGTTTGAGAGTGAGAATACATGGCATATGTTTATCCAGAGAATAGGAGGATTGGTGCAATTTGCTATGTTAGAAAGTTAAATCACTTGAAGGACTAGCATGTAGAGGCTGTGTATTTGTTCTCTGATATCTGTGCAGATTGGACTATAATGAGTAAAGATTTAAAAATCAGATATATTTCAAAGCCTAAAAGTTGTATTACAACTAGTAATGTTGTCCATCCATGCAATGCCCTGTTACAGGAAGTATTCTAGTTCCCTTCAGCAGTATTCAAGCAAACTCTAAATGGGCATCTGTAAGACACAGAATAAAATACATATTTCATCAACTGGGAATTGAATTTAATGTTCTATATGGCCCTTTTCAGCCATAACAATTTGTGATTTTATGATAATCATCCAAATCCAAAATAATTACTATTACCACAATGTATTTCAAACTATTGTTCAGAAGCTGAAATTCAGCACAATTATTTATAGGATTATAAATAATTATGAGTTAGAGCAGGGGTCAACAAACTTTTTCTCTAAAGGACTAATAGTACACACATTACGTTTTGCAGGCCATACAGTTTCTGTCACTAGTGCCCAAACTGGCATTGGAAAGGAACCATAGAAAATAGGTAAAGGAATGAGCATAAATAGGCATGGTTGTGCTCTAATAAAACTGCACATTTAAACACAGGCAGCCGACTGGCTTTGGTTCCATGGGCCATATTTTGCTGACTCCTGAGTGAGACAATTGCTGCAGTATGGTGCAAATTCTTCAAAACTTCCTCTTAAGAAACGTTAGTTTAATCTTATCTCTACTATCTAACATCTTGGCTAATCTGGAATGAAATGTTTATTTATATTTATGTAAGAATATTTCTATCAGAGCATCTCTAAATTTTCTCCAGCACTAACATTTTATGATTGTGGACTAGTATTTATTTATTACAACTTGTTTATATAATTCCATCTCTTTCATCTTCCAACACTACCTTTATTCACAAATAATGTTTATATATTTCTTAAGCAAATAGATTAACTGCCTCAGATTCAAATAAACAAATAAATTGTAATCTTTGGTCAGAAATAATTCAGAATTTTGAGACACAAGATGTGTATGATGGTCACAGCCAGCAAAACTGAACATCTGGAGCAGTAATAAACTGTATGCCAGAAACAATAGGCCATGAGAACAGTGACACATCTTGTTAAACCTACTAAGAGCTTAAAATCTGAGAAATTTGGTCATCTGAAATAGAGCATGAAGATGCACAGCTTTTATTGGTCTCATTTTGTCAATGCTGAGTAAGTTAGACTTCTCTTGCACACTTGCAGTTTCCTCTTTGGAACTACAAAATAAGATGGCTGCCCTCCAGGCATTCACTGGCACTATTACTTTTGATGGATTTTTGTTGCCTTGGAGATTTTTGAAAGATACAAGTGTTGAAAGGATTGATTTATACTTGACATAAAGCTAAGGTTTCTAATGTTATTCTGACAGCATTTATGAGCACTATTTTCTTTAATAATGTCTTCATTCATTTGGAAAGAGATCACTATAGTTGCCTGAATTGGTTTCCAGCTCTTGAAACTTGTGAGTATTATAATTTTAAAGTTTTGTTGAGATAGCAAGTAGACTAGCTCTCTCCCCAGCTTTTAAATATGTGTCTGACTGAGTTCCACTTATTTTTCTTTTTATTCTCAGCTTAAATACAGCATTTTCACAGTGTCCTTTCTTGGGTTCCATGGTGTAGTCCACCTGAATGTATTTGTGTATACACGTTTAAGTGTATTTATGTATGTGTTGCATGTTTTGTTTAATAAACATGTTTCTTTCTCTGTGCCTGTTTGGGTGTGTGTATCTTGCACTACACTGTAAGAAAGGTTACATATCTTTTGTCATTGCATGCACAGATTTAGCATACAACTCTTGGTACTTAGCAGGCTCCTAATCAATAATTACTTAACATGCCAAAATATGATTAAATAAATTATAATTGAATAAAGGGAAAAATATGAGATGCAATAACTTCATTTTCATATTGTTTCATGATCACTTTGGAAATAACTTCTACAATTATTTCAGTGTTCTGATCAAATCAAGGGTAAACTTGTGTAATAAACAAAACAGATTTTTTAATGTGTCATTTTATGTTCAAAAAATTAAGAAATAATTTTGGGAATAAGTGTCATTGTAGAGTTTAAAATAATTAGAATTTGGAAGTAATAATACTAGTTCTGGGCTCCTGGCTTTCTCATTGTAAATGCTGATGGTAATTCCTTATGAAATCGTATTATTGTACATGCCTGCTCTTTGCATATTCCCTTTACATGTGCATGTGTTGGTGAATGCAGGTGTCTGTGCATGTGTGTGTGTGTATTTGCATGTGATGAAATAATTTACTTTGGCACTTTCGATCCACTTTAGTTTTCCATTTCTAATTTTATAGTGCAACCCATCATCAGTGTCTGCCTCTTTAATCCTTATAGGCTCACCCTTGGGAAAACAAGATAAATAACAAGACATAAGAAGACTCGAGATTTGATCTGACACTGAGTTTCTTTTCCTTGATTTTAGGAATCCCATGTAAATTATATAATTATTGCGACAATATGACTTTGAGAGATAAGAGTTAATTGAGGAAAAATGGCTGCTATAGTGTGAGATGAATGAAAATTTTGGACATAATGCTTCTCAAAGGTAAAGCAAAATCTTATATACAATAACACTGTTTAGATATAGCACACCTAAACCCAAGAGGAATTTTTACAAAAACTGTTTGAAGTCTAGGGAGGTAATGACTAAGCCTGATTAAGTCCAATTAACATTTCAAACACCAGGTGATCACTGGGTGATGATGGAGGAAAGGTTAACCTAGAACACCTGACCAGTATGGAGGAGAAAAAGGTAAGAGTGATATATAATGAGTATATACTTTCTGTGTTTACTGTGTTTAAAAGCATTTCACTTATCTAATATCATATTCTGCAGTAATTTCCAAGGGCATTATTTTAAAATTACTCTTTTTTAGATTTATATTTTTTAAAAGTAGCAAATGTAACAAAACCTGTTCATTGATAACTGTAACGGTATTTTAAACATTAAGAATAATGCTAGTAGTAGGGTTTTCTCTGCATGCTTCAGAATAATTTTAAAAGCTGATGACATTTGTGCTTTAAAAAATTTCAGTTAGAATAATAAAGAAAAAGAATAGCACACTATTCTAAAGTACTCATTTTAATTATACTGTGGTATTCGGGGGGACCTTGGAACGTTTATTTAAAGAGTCTGTACATTGTAGATCCATCTTTTTTTCCACTCCTCATGAATGTAATAACAATTTTCTGCATTAAAAAATCAATAGTCAATGTTTTCCAAATAGTGAAGACATTCAAACACAATTAGTGATAACCTAAAAGTATAATCTGAGAAACAAAGAGCAATAAAGGTTATCTAAGCATATAAAAAAGTTCAGTCATCCCTGCTGCTTATAATAGTTCTCATTAGAAAAGCAAAACATCAAGTAAAATGCAACTATTTTAACAAGAATATTTAATATCAGATTTTAATAATCTAAAATGTCTATTATCATTTAGAGAGAGTTACGGGGAAGATACAACACGCCACATTTCCACTATTTCTGAAATCTACTAAAAATTACATTAAATATGGAGGCAAAAAGCCAAAAAAAGGATCATCCAAGCACATCAAGGTAACTATTGAAAATTATAGATAAAGCATTTACACAAATGTCTGTAATATTCTGATCATTTTATAAATTTTTTTCAAATTTAGAAATATCTTAACAGCTACCAAATTGCCAGTCATAGGTAAATGGCATACCTAATATGAGAGTTTTTTGGACTATATAAATATTGCACACATATACATGTAGCAATGAAGTTTATATTGCTACTTTGAGGTACAGTATGTTCTATATATATATACCAGAGTAATATTCCAAATGTGTCATTGTTTTTTTAAAACCTGATGTTCATTGCTGTCAAGTTTTTACTGTGGAATTTTAAAACTTTTGTTTTTCTCATCCTAAATCACTTCAAGTTGCTGCTTTTATTACTCTTTATATAAGAACATATAAGATAATTGCTATGGCCTATCTCAAATTTTACTCATTCTATGAACATTTATTGAGTTCTTAAACTCAATAAACTAGGTATTGTGCTAGATTTTGGAGGAAAACTTATAAACAAGACATGTCTTTGACCTTGAGGATTCTACAGTCTGAGAGGGTGGAAAAGATATATATCTTTATACCTAAATTTATATATATATAGTCATTTATGACTCTGTATACATAAATGTGCTGTGTGTATACACACATATATAACAGAAATACAATAATCAGGCAATATAAATGCATATATAATTTAAACAGTCTGTACATAAATTTTAATTTATACTAGAAATTTAAATAAGCTATGCTACTTAATAACTTGCACTATATAGAAAAGGTTATGAATAAATATAAAGTACATTTTCTAACATATGATTGTATAACTTTGAAAAGTAAAATCATTGTCAAAACTGAGTATTTTCCAAAAGGTTAAATAGATTGTACTGCCACTGAATTAAAGCTGTTGAAGGCTCTTAAAGGTCACCTTTCTGTATGCTTTTACTTGTTTACTAGTCACATTATTTATCAGAGAACTATAAGATATGCTTCACAGATTGGCAAAAACATTAAAGTATATATGGACAAGATAGTATATGTGATTTAATATTAAGATTAATATTCTTGAATTCTAATTTTCGCATCAGTAAATGATCAAATAAGGACTGGAATCAACAAAAATTACATTTATAAAATACATATTTCAAGCTAGGGTTGAATGAAGTTATCTCACCTTACATATGCCTACACACACAACTGTACACTTTGTCATCTTCTAAAAGAAATGCTCAAGGGCCAAACAGGAAGTTTCTAAAGTTTACCATTGTGACCTGTTGCCTCCCTTTTTCTTTTTCTTTTTTTTTTTTTTTTTTGAGAAGGAATTTCACTCTTGTTGCCCAGGCTAGAGTGCAACGGCATCATCTCAGCTCAATGCAACTTCCACCTCCCAGGTTCAAGCGATTCTCCTGCCTCAGTCTCACGAGTGGCTGGGATTACAGGCATCCACCACGACGGCCAGCTAATTTTTTTGTATTTTTAGTAGAGATGGGGTTTCACTGTTTTGGTCAGGCTGGTCTCGAACTCCCAACCTCAGGTGATCCACTCACTTTGGCCTCCCAAAGTGATGGCATTACAAGCATGAGCCACCATGCCCAGCCCTCTTGCCTCCCTTTTAATGCCACTTATCTCCTGGTAAACTTTTCCACCTTCTAGTCCTAAATTAGTGGTGCATTTTATTAACTGATCTATGCTTTATATTTTATTTTTTAAAGGATTTATAGTAAAGTGACTACTTTTAAAAATTGCGAAGACTTAGAGAAAAGGATATAAAATGTAATTAGGTTCCATTATGAATTAGTAAGAAATTTGGGAGATTAGGAAGAATTGCATAACCCTTCATTAATCATACCATGTGTGAAATTTCTTCCTTTCATTTCTCATTATTTAGGAGAATTAGTTATTTTTTATTAGAACAATAGAATAGGTTTCTGAAACATATTGGATGTATAATAAAAATGTGTTTAATGAGTGAATTAGTAAAATTATTAACAATTCTATCTTTAAACATCACTGGATGACTCCGACATTCGAACAAAGGCCAAATCGTTCTTAATTCATTAAGTAAACCAATAATTTAGACACTTTCCTAAACTTGAAGATTGACTTAGAAAAAATATGATCTATAACCTCATGTTGCTCTTAAAATAAATCTACATCAGAATAGATATGTTGACAAAATGAGTGATTATAATGTCCCCAAATATTTTATCCTGAAAATGCTTTATGAGGAGCATTTATTTATTTATTTTCAGTAGGGTCATATAATTATTTATTTATTTATCAACATATATTTTAGAATCAGGAGGTACGCGTTTAGATTTGTTACCTGGGTATATTGTGTGATGCTGAGACTTGGGGTATGAATAATTTTGCCACTGAGGAACTGAGCATAGTACCTTTTAGTTAGTTGTTCAACACTTCCCCCTCATCCTCCTTCCCTAACTCCAGTAGTCCCCAGTTTCTATCATAGCCATCTTTATGTCCCTGAGTACCCAAAGTTTAGTTCCCACTTACAAGTGAAAACATGCAGCATTTCTGTTCCCGCTTTAATTCTCCCAAGATAATGGTCTTCAGTTGCATCTATTTTGCTGCAAAGGACATGATTTTATTCTCATTTAGGGCTGCATATACAGCATTCCATAGTGCATATGTGCCACCTTTTCTTTATCCAATCCATCGTTGATGGGCACCTAGATTGATTCCATGTCTTTCCTATTGTGAATAGAGTTGTAATGAACACGAGAGTGCATGTGTCTTCTTGGTAGAATGTTTGATTTTCTTTTGGGTATATACCAGATAATGAGATTGTTGGGTTGAATGGTAGTTCTGTTTTAAGTTCTTTAAGAAATCTTCAAAGTGCTGCTTTCCATACTGGCTGACCTAGTTTACATTCCTACCAGTAGTGTATAGCATTTCCTTCCTCCATAGCCTAGCTAGCATTCGTTGTTTTTAAAATTTCTAATAACAGCCATTCTGACTGGTATGAAATGGTATCTCATTGTGGTTTTGATTTGCATTTCTCTGATGATTAGTGATGTTGAGTATGTGACAATATTGTATCTTCCTGTCTCTTTGAGTTAGGAGAATAT
>NW_012103909.1:1438084-1449016 GCF_000951045.1 Mandrillus leucophaeus
ATGAAGTAAGGGTAAGCATATGGGATATGGAATTCAAAACGAGGCCTATTTTTTTTTTTTTTTTTTTTTAGAGCAGCCAGTGCATTCACAATGAACCCTGACAAAATGAGATACTTAAATGCTTAGATGTCATGGTGTTCGTCATCAAGAAGACTTACAGTAATGGACTATTTAATTACATAAGAAATTCTACCTTTTTATACACAATTCTCAATTGAATTCAATAAACATTTATCAGTTGCCTGTTACTTTCATTAAATATTTTAATTTCTTTTAGTGCCTTAGTTTGATTGGGTTTCCTCTTGAGAAGCCTCTGAGACAAAATTTTGCTTAAAGGAAATTTATGAGGCAGCTTTCTAGAAGGAACCAGTAAGGTGAATGGAATGTGGTAAGGACAAAGAAAACAGTCAAGCAAGTGTGGGAGATCAAACATCACAAAGAGAATGACTTTGGCTCAATTCCACAGGGAGTCTCTGAAGGCAATTTGGGTAATATCTGAAACTATCTCAATCAGTTACAAAGGAAGCAGAATGTTAATAGCTCCCCACCTCTCAGTCATTGATTACATTCTACTCATTGAATAAATATATTCCCGGATACTCCACTTATTCACAAGCACAGAAAAGGCATCCTTTAACTGATGGTTGGTAATGAAAACATGCTGAGAGTTAGCACCTAACACAAATAGAAAGGAGCTCCGAGGGCATATGCCTGGAGCACTGGTGTGTTTGGAATATAGTTTAAGTTGTGTGAAATATAATTTTAGCATTCAAGGAGCTTAAAAGCTGATGGGGAAAGTACATAAAACCACAGGTGCTTGGAACAAATATTTCTCTACAAAGTTAAATGAAACCTGCCTTGAGATCCAGTCACACCTAGTTAGGAGGAAATTAAATTTCTGCAAGTAGTGTTAAACCCTTCCCACCACAGTGCCTTGTGTTGGTTATGAGGAACTTACATATTTCTCAGTTTATAAGAAATGGTTCCTGATGGTTGGTGTACTGATTTTAATGCTATTAGTGCTATGCTTATTGTCATGCCATGTCAAGCTACATCATTTACTGTATCCTTTGCAAATAAAAGTATAGAACTCTTTGTTCAAAATGCAGGAAACTGTATTGTTAAAGTACTTAAAATTAAACTTTTTCTTCCCACCATCTTTTTCTTAACTTCTCATGGTGTTTTTTTTTTTTTAATTTGCTATTTAATGTTCTAAAAAAGAAAAATTAAAATTTTAAATTTTTATCATGAATTTTACCATTTATCTTTATATGTATAGTGAAATGCCAGTTTTAAATGCAAATATAAGAGCGTTTAACTCATATATGGAATCACTGAAATTACACAATTTATATTTCAGAGACAGTGCATCCATATGTATTTTGGTCTGACCAGAAGAATAAAAACACTGCACAAAACTAAACTGTTTATATTTCACTTCTTGAGACATGTAAATTCTACCTAGAATTTCTATATTACTGAAGAATAAAGAATGAAAGTTAAAAAAAAAAAAAAGATCTTTCTTCTTTCCTTCTTCATTTTTATCTTAAGAGGTTGACTAATACCCAAAGTTACATAGTTTTAAAAGTATGTGAGCAGTTTTCCTGGTTGTTTCATAGAACACTATTGACTTATTTCTATATTTAAATAAATTTCTGATTTGAAAAAACAAACGTGATCTCTAAGGGCTGTCAATGACTTATTTACTGAGTCATGGACATAGCACTTTGCCTTAAAGTCATTTTGAGCCTGAATTGAACTCCCCCATTCGTGGGTCCATAGGAAATCTGTGTTCCTGGGGCCTCACAAATGCTATATGTGAATGGGGTGCAAGGAACATGCTCTATTGTTTTGTCAGACTTCATTCACGAAACACAAGATCAAAGATAAAATTATTGAGAATTCAAGACAATATGACTGCTTTCAAACAAGCGTGGTGCCCTTCTGAGGGCTGATCCTCTGCAAGTGTATAGGATGTACACTCATGAAGCTGGCCCTGTATACAGGCCTTCTCGCCCATTGACTGTGGTTGCTTTGAGGTTTAATTCTAGGCTTACATATAAGAGTACTGGTCTTATTTGAGGGACGAAGCATGTTGTGTCTGCTTCCTTGTATGAACGTAATAGCTGTTCTCCATGAAGACCCTTCCAAGTCTTTGGTTCTCTTATATGAATGCGAAAGTTTCTGGACATTTTTACGCATGATCTGCAAAATCCTATCTATATTGCAATCTTACAAGAAATTCTTCAGACTTCCACCCCTCAGGATTAATTCTCCTTTCCACACTTAAGCATTGTCATAAATCTGTCAACATTTTTAGTCCACTGTACTACTTAAATCATCTCAGATTTACCCAACGAAAAGTAAAAGGTAATTGGAGAACTGGCCTCTGGTTTCTAGGAAATTCTGTCTCTGCTCCTGCAAAGCAGATGTCCCTAAGGAAAGAGAAACAAAGTACCAGTTACATTGTTAGGATCAGGATGATGAGAAAAACCTATATTAGATATAGTAGAATAAAATTTAATTTCCCAGTGAACAGTTAAACTGCGTAACATCACCAGATAAATAAGGAATTTTGACACTGTGACTAAGAAGGAAAGATGAAACAATGATCAAATGAATATAATTCAAGAATATAAAATAGCTATAGGATTCAAAAAATAAAAATAAAAAGAATGAAAAGATGTATCAGTTTAATTGTAATAAACATTTATGAACCATTTTTTTAAACACTACAAACGAAAGCAATATAGACTCAATGAAAAAAATAATATACTGGCTTTAATTTTTATACTGAAGAACAAAGAGTTTACTTTAGCTAACCTTGTAATGATCATCATGTCATCGTTATATA
This sequence comes from Mandrillus leucophaeus, assembly GCF_000951045.1. Classification (NCBI taxonomy): domain Eukaryota; kingdom Metazoa; phylum Chordata; class Mammalia; order Primates; family Cercopithecidae; genus Mandrillus; species Mandrillus leucophaeus. Next base: position 1,440,939 of record NW_012103909.1, read on the forward strand.
CATGACAATCATTATAAATATGACAAAACATCTCTTTTTAATGTCAGTAACATCCAAATAAGTGCAATTTATCAATTATTCTTCCTTTCAGTAGCCGAATGCAGTTATGACTTTGCACATTCATTTAAGGAATGTTGTACGAAACTTCATGAAAACAAAGTTTTCATTTTAGATGGGCAGACGTAAGAAATATATTAAAATAATTTGATAACCAGTAGCCATTATTCTTTTACATTGAATGTGGGAAAATTACAACCAAAATTTATTTTCCATTTTTGATAGTTAAATATGGTTAGAGTTAAGGTTGTTTGTGAGCATCTGTTCAACGTGAATAGCTATATAATCCAGGTTCTTTTATTAGAAACTATTTTTTAAATAAGGAATTACTGTTTTCACAGAATAATACACTTACACTAGTTTAGGTGGTTCATAAGTTTTTTTTTCCTAGTAAATTTTCTGAAATGAAATTTGATTCCCTTTAAAAAAAACGCTCATTTGTAATCTCATGTTTTCTTTAATAAAAATTGAGTTTATGTTGTTCTTTTTCTACAAGAGTCTACATATTCTCAAGAAAATATTTACTTATGAGAGGAATTTTTAGGGAAAGGTGAAGGGTAAGAATATCTTTGCAAAATTTGTCCAAACAAGTTGAGAAATGAAAGTAAAAAGCAAATGACCTTGGTGTTCAAGAATAAAAAGAAAAGCCAGAAAAAGTAAAATGTAGTTTTAAATATCTTTTCAAATTATAAAAATATATAATTTTTATGCATATCTATAAAATACCTACATGAAAAGTATGCAGAACCAGAAGGCCAAAATTATCTTATGCAACTTATCAACATGTTGAACTTCAAATTTCTATCAATTTAATATTTATGATTGAAACAAAATAAAATAATACTAAGCATTCAGAGTCTGTAAGGTATCATGAAAATTATTTTATGTTTCATAATATTGTATTAAATCTTCATGGAAATAATATGACAGACTCTGATATTCTTGTTTGTTTTATGAATGATGAAGTTTAGTGTCACAGAGTCTAAGCACTTTCTAAAGGGCACATGGCAAAGCAGTAGTGGATCTAAGATTCAAACAGTAGTCTGTATAAGAAACATTCTCTAAAGGCCAAATAAACACCAGCAGCTTTAGCTTTACCATGTTCATATTAATAGGCCATAGTAATTATATTTAACTATACACACCTCTCTTTGTTTTAAGAGCATCCTTTATAGAATTAAAAATAAAATTTCCTTTGACCAATTGAAATTTGAAGCCAATCATTCAATTATCCAACATTATAACTAGACCTTCTTGAAGAGATTATTTCAACTTTATAAGGTGAGGATTATATATTTCAAGCAAAGTATTAGTTATAGTTGGCATGTACCATGGTATAGTTTTCCTTCGGACAGTCTGAGATTATACCAGTCAGCACAGTGTAATTGTTAATGCTACCTTTTCTTTTCTCTCCAAAATATACTGGTTTTAATGACAAATTATAAAATACCCTAGTTATGTGCAAAGATTAAATTGTGTAAAACAAAGAAAACCAAAAAGTCAAAAAAGTTGAAAATGCTTACACCAGAGGGTAAAATGTAAAACATCCAAATGCAATACCGAATCTCATGCGAATCAAGCCAATAACATGTTACAACAATAACATTAATAAAACTGCAACTATAATGAAACTGAATTCTATTTATTTGACCCAACAAAATGAAAGATACAAAAAAAAACAAAATGTGTGACTTTCAGGATAGGTCATTTCCTACTCTTGTAGTGATGCTCCTAAGCTATGAAACAAAAGGAAACCTTAAAAATGTGTTGCTAAACAAAGCAAGAAACTTTGTCTAGCATGTTAATTGGTAGAAATTAAAATAAATATATAATGACAAAATAAATGTATATAGGACAAAATAAATGTAAAAAAATAATAGCTTATTGGTATATGAAAACTGTCTTTTTTGCCTTTTTTTTTAATTTAACAAAGTTGCTGTCAGTTTATCTTCATTAAAATTTTTCTTTGTAAAGGTTTTCTAAAAGACACTGATTTTCAAAAATGCCTCTCCAGCATCCTTCACCTGGGTACTTACCTGTCGAGTGTTCAACACAGCAATTATTGCTCCAGTCAAATTTTCCTGCCCTTATGTTTTCTAATATTTCCTGTTTCCACTCATATATTAATAGTTTTTATCACACTCACATAAAATTCCCTGTTGGTTTCTTTTTTTTATTTGCCATTTTTACTAAACTATAAGTTCCTTAATGGAAGAGATGGTGCTTAGTATGGAAGAGTTATGCAATTAATTCGTGTTGAATGGACATATGCACACATATCCCTTAGTTTAATTGATGACAAATAATGGAAATTTATCTTCTAGACCACATATTTACCACACAGTATTACTCACTGAGAGAATATGATATAGCCTAAAAAACGTCTGAGTACATGTAAAATTTAGCAATCCAGATATAATTTGTTAGTGTTTCTATCGTTTTAATTGTAAGAGAGGCATCAAAATAAAGATCTTATTTAAAAGATTGATTTACTTATTTATACATCCAGGTCAATACATACTTGCCATACATGCTTTAATTACTAAATTTGTATTATCTCTAACCAATTAAATGGTTAAATACAAATCCACTAAATGAAGGTGCATGTGAGTCAATCTACCACTATTTAAAAAAATGTATAAGCAGATTTCCTAGAAAATCTAACTCCTTTTGGAAAACTCTAAATTAATAGATAAAATAACACTGATTTTTAAAACTACAATACTGATTTAAGCATATTTAGAATTTCCATGTGACCAAGGTCAGCCTTGTGTGAGCACTCCCCAGTCAGGAGATTTCTTAAGCCTAAACTTGAATTAATGTAGTAACTTCTAGAATCAACCGTTACATCTTTGTGTAGATTTGGGTTGTATGTGTTTTAGGGAACATTAGAGAATATCAGTAGATGAATTTTGAGGATATTCAGAATATTTGCAACTCTAGGACATATAAGGAAAGCAATTCGCACAGTTTCTGAAAACCAGTTGATTATCACAAAAGTGAGTCATAATAGTCTCTACTGAAGTACAGTTTATAAGGTTTATCACATTAATGTTGAATAATGCAAATGCAGTACTTTAACAAGATACTATTTTTTGAATGTAGAGCCTTCACTAAATATTTTTAATTTGATTAACCTGTTGTTTTATAATTTAAATTCTAATGAATACTCAAATATTTATAAAAGCTTTTTAAAATGTTTCTCCACAGGAAAAATATAGACATCAAATTGTTTAGTAACATGCACAAAAATATTTGGGTAGGATAATTTACATTATTTACCTTGTTCCTAACTACTCTGTAATTTTCTTTATCTTCTACTGTGTCTTACACAGTGCATAAACATCAGTAATAATCTGTGTTTGGTTATCTGCTTTATATGTGGATCCTTCATATTCTTTTAATTTCTGGCAATACTCCACAATCTACACTTCATCTATGGATAAATCCCAAGACATTGAAATTAAACCTTGCCCTTCAGCTTTGCTGCATACTAATAAGTAACTTTGAGCAAAATGGAAATGTTCTTTCTGTACAGGCAACGTAGCCCTCTTTTAAATGTAAGTTTGAATTGTTACTTTTATTTTTTTCTTTCATTCTGAACAGCAGGATTGGCTATGGTTTCTGAGTCTTTTTGGATTTTGTCTCAATTATATCTCTAACATTGCTCCTTCCAAGTCTGTATCATCAATTATGGCACAACGTCTTTGAAAATAAGCTCACTGATTGAGCCAAATTCAAAGAGATATTCAGTAACACATTCACATTTGTTTAATAACCTCATCCTCATCTCTAATCCATGAGTTTAATTAAACTCTGTGCTTTTATTTCCAGGTATACATTTTCAATGTTATCTTCGTGAATTCAAACCAAGGTTCTGTCCCAGTAAAATAACTAGAAGAATTATAAGCAAAAGCAATGAGTCAGTGCAAACCATGGAATACAGATTTCGGAGTCTTGTATTAGATATTCCCCAAGAATGAATTGTACAAAGCTTTTTCTCATTTATACCATTTAATTGAAAGTATTATGGGAAAAAAATGGCAAGAGTTGTGTCTCTGACAAGAATATTGAAATACAAATTTATTAACTGAAGACCTGTATATTAAACTTCAGTTAGCAGAAAACTAAGATAAATTAAATAGAGAAAAATATTTGATATGAAATAGAACATTGGAACATATGTAAATTTAGCACTCTCTGTGTATATCTACATTTTCCCCCACCTATCACATTTGTCATTGTTTCATTGTTAAGTGTATAAAGGCACAATGAAAAGAAACAAAATGTCATAGGCTACTTAACACATTGCTTTCAGATACTACAGAGAATTGTAAATCTGACTAAACAAATGAACCCCGTAAGTTGGCTATACTTTGGTGATTTCATCCTCACAATTCAAGATGGAAGGTTCTCAGGAAGCCTCAGACTTCCCCAGTCAGGAGATTTCTCAATAAACTCCAGTCTCCTTCAGCTTGCATTCAGATAATTTGTTACCGCTAATCAGTTTGAAAGCATTTTTTTTGTTTTGTTTTTTTTTCTCTCAACTTCAGACTGGTTAATTTTCAGGAACATTTACCACAGGTTTTGATGAACCTAGTATGGTTACAATTGATTCTTCTCATGAATGCAGTTCTCTTGTGGGATCAAGATTTAATTCCTGCTCGCAGATACTAAAGCACACAGGGAATTGGTGTGATGTCAATTATAATCAAGTTTCAATTGGAGAAAAAAAAATCAGTTTTTTTCCTCTCTTTCCTTTTTTTTTTTTTTTTTTTTTACTTTTTTGCAATAATGATAAGAAAACTTACATATGCTTTTAAGTGTGGCTTAAATCTATATACACGTCAGACATCCTGTTTAGTTGGTACAGTATTTCTTTGTTTCTTCTCATTTCCTAAACTTCTTTTCTGGTTTTGGTTTATAAATTTTCTTTTCCCTTTTACTGGAATAGCATTTCCAGTTTTCAGGCAGAACTCTGCCTGAGCACTTCAGAACTGTAGATGTACTAGTGATTTGACATTTATTCTGAAATTTTTTTATTTTGTATTTCAAAATCTCACTTCTTTTTTTTTTTTTTTTTGAGACGGAGTCTCGCTCAGTCGCCCAGGCTGGAGTGCAGTGGCGGGATCTCGGCTCACTGCAATCTCCGCCTCCCGGGTTCACGCCATTCTCCTGCCTCAGCTTCCTGAGTAGCTGGGACTACAGGCGCCCGCCATCGCGCCCGGCTAATTTTTTGTATTTTTAGTAGAGACGGGATTTCACCGTGGTCTCGATCTCCTGACCTTGTGATCCGCCCGCCTCGGCCTCCCAAAGTGCTGGGATTACAGGCGTGAGCCACCGCGCCAGGCCTAAAAATCTCACTTCTTTACCTCTTATCTAACTATCAGCACCAAAAAGCTATTTCTTTCCCAGGCATTTCTTCCCCAATGTTTTCTTTCATTTTTAGGATCTATTACTTTGGAATTAAAGTTGCAATTCTACTTACTTTATCCACCTACAGTATAGTAATGAACTAACTCTAATCAAATGAATAAATATATAAATAAATAAAAATAAACCTACTAAGTTTACAAAGAAACCAGTTGCCATAAAGGTCATGCATCCATACTGCATATATTTTAATCAGATTACTTGGATACCTGAAATTTCACAAATATTAATCAGGGTTTAGCACAGGAAATAGAACAAGAGTGGTTTTAGACAGAAAGTGATTTTATTATTAGAAAAAAACTATAGCGGGAGATAGAGAAACTGACTCTGAGCTAGGCATTCCTGAGTTACTCTCAGCATGCGGTGGAATTCATTCAATTCTGCAACACGAGACACCCATGAAATACAGATAACAAACAACATCTTAGTTGAGATATAACACTCAGGAAGCCGGAGTCAGAAAAATGCTGCCATTGTTCCTGCCTACAATGGAGCTGTCATCACGACTGCAACTGGCTCTCTCAATAATGGAGAAAGTCAGAAGAGAGTTACTGTGTGTTGACTTAAAGAAAAAAAAAAAAAAATTACAAAAACAAAGATCAAAGCAATGTATCCACAGCTTGGTCTGGTGCCTGCAATTGTCTGAACTTGACCCTTATCCACAGCGCTATCTTCAAGAGAGTCACAGAAATGTGCAGAGTCAGGTCATTCTATTATAGAAAGGCTCATGAGAACATGTGACATAAGGCCAAGTGCTTAATTATCTCATCCTATCTAATATTTAAAAGGAAGATTACTTACATTACTTAGTAGAAGATAAATGATGATTCATTTAAGTAATGTAACAAAGGATTCCTTAAAAACATGAAATCTCTAAATTCAAAGGTAATGTGAAATATTAAAAAGGGAAACATAGACCTACTCATCACATTAATTTTAATATTATCATTCCATGACAACTTTATAAAATAGTATTTGCGCAATCAAGGCAGTCAAGGAAACTGCAACTGATTCCTATGTTTCGGGTCAAAGGGGGACTTCATTACTCAGGGAAAAGACATTGCAACATAGATTTTTAAAAGACGGTGCTTTTGTTAATGTTAAGTGTTAGGAGCAGTTCTCTAGATCCTTGAAGGAATTGGAAGAAAAAAAAAAACTGTTTAAAAAAGGGCTTGCTTTCGAAAGAAAAACAAAATCCTTTAAGCCACCTACTAATTCAATGGCTATCAATAGACAATTAATGTTTGAGATTCATCATGACAGCCATAGCACTTTGCAGATTTTGAATGAGGGGGCGGGCATTAAGTAAATGTTTGATTAATAAATGAATACCATTTTAAATGACTGATTAAACCAGCAAGATAAAACTAAATTACATTTGCTTTACTATATAATGAGTCAGAAAAGTGTGTCATAAGTTTTTGGAAGATTTCTAATAGAATTGTTATAATGAAAGTTTCAGTTAGTTGCTGGGAGAATTGCAATCATCTGACAATGCATGTTTGTGAAATAGCCCATTTGCCAATGATACCAGATAAAGAAAGCAGAATTACTATATTAATTTCAGACAAATATGCTCAACTTAATAAAAAACGCTGACAGTTGTTCTGCTTTTTCTGTTTTAGTATCAAGGCTTTACACTTTGTTCACTCTGTTTCTCTTGTAATACTGGAAGTTAAAATAAATATGGTATTAATACAGAAGCTATCTGTCACCTTAATAATATATGATTAAATAAATACAACAGACACTGAATTTGACATTATTTAAAATATGTCATCCCTGAGATGATAACCTCCAACTAAGTATTTTGTCATTTCTGTAGTCCTGAAATGTAATATACCCTAAACATCACATGTTACTGCCAAATCCTCTGCTAGAAATAATATATAATTTCAAGTTTATTTTTTATACAATAAACCTTTATAGAAATTTGCTAAATATAATTAAATATTTTCAAACAACTATTCTCCATTTTCAAACAACTATTCTCTATTTTCAAATAACTCTTCTCTAGAAAGTTCTATTCTCTAGAATTTTCAAACAACTATTCTCTAGAACTATTCTCTATAAATTATTACAGTTTTAGTTATATGATTTGCAATTTTTAAGGTATTGTAAAGAATAATATACGTGAATTTTATATTTATACACTTGTTTGACATTCATGAAGATGTATTAGGTTGCTGCAAATGTAGTCGCAGTTTTTGTCATTACTTTTAACAGCAAAAACTGCCATTATGTTTGCACCAGCCTGAGACCTTAAGTGAAACCTAGAACCTAGCTTTGGGCTTGACATCTAATTTATACTACAATTCAATAAATATGCCACGCAAGTTGATCACATTCTCTTATTAGTGAGTTGATTTAATACTTACAGATGTGACATATATATATTTCATCTTAATTAAATATATAACATTAATTTCGGTATTATATATTATATATTACACATACAATTTTCATTACCAAAATATATGACATCAGGGAAGGAAATGATAAGCATATTAAGAATATATTAGAGAATAAAAAACAAGAACAAGAAAGAAATAGGTCTACTCCCAGTGTGTGCTCATGGATACAATAGT
>NW_012103909.1:1449066-1469591 GCF_000951045.1 Mandrillus leucophaeus
GATTTTGAATGAGGGGGCGGGCATTAAGTAAATGTTTGATTAATAAATGAATACCATTTTAAATGACTGATTAAACCAGCAAGATAAAACTAAATTACATTTGCTTTACTATATAATGAGTCAGAAAAGTGTGTCATAAGTTTTTGGAAGATTTCTAATAGAATTGTTATAATGAAAGTTTCAGTTAGTTGCTGGGAGAATTGCAATCATCTGACAATGCATGTTTGTGAAATAGCCCATTTGCCAATGATACCAGATAAAGAAAGCAGAATTACTATATTAATTTCAGACAAATATGCTCAACTTAATAAAAAACGCTGACAGTTGTTCTGCTTTTTCTGTTTTAGTATCAAGGCTTTACACTTTGTTCACTCTGTTTCTCTTGTAATACTGGAAGTTAAAATAAATATGGTATTAATACAGAAGCTATCTGTCACCTTAATAATATATGATTAAATAAATACAACAGACACTGAATTTGACATTATTTAAAATATGTCATCCCTGAGATGATAACCTCCAACTAAGTATTTTGTCATTTCTGTAGTCCTGAAATGTAATATACCCTAAACATCACATGTTACTGCCAAATCCTCTGCTAGAAATAATATATAATTTCAAGTTTATTTTTTATACAATAAACCTTTATAGAAATTTGCTAAATATAATTAAATATTTTCAAACAACTATTCTCCATTTTCAAACAACTATTCTCTATTTTCAAATAACTCTTCTCTAGAAAGTTCTATTCTCTAGAATTTTCAAACAACTATTCTCTAGAACTATTCTCTATAAATTATTACAGTTTTAGTTATATGATTTGCAATTTTTAAGGTATTGTAAAGAATAATATACGTGAATTTTATATTTATACACTTGTTTGACATTCATGAAGATGTATTAGGTTGCTGCAAATGTAGTCGCAGTTTTTGTCATTACTTTTAACAGCAAAAACTGCCATTATGTTTGCACCAGCCTGAGACCTTAAGTGAAACCTAGAACCTAGCTTTGGGCTTGACATCTAATTTATACTACAATTCAATAAATATGCCACGCAAGTTGATCACATTCTCTTATTAGTGAGTTGATTTAATACTTACAGATGTGACATATATATATTTCATCTTAATTAAATATATAACATTAATTTCGGTATTATATATTATATATTACACATACAATTTTCATTACCAAAATATATGACATCAGGGAAGGAAATGATAAGCATATTAAGAATATATTAGAGAATAAAAAACAAGAACAAGAAAGAAATAGGTCTACTCCCAGTGTGTGCTCATGGATACAATAGTAAAATACATGATATTCAATTCATAAAAATAAAACTAGATCTCAGAGTTTACAGCTCTGAAATTCAATGTATTACACAGTGTATTTATTATTATATATGATTTAAAATCTCAGTATGTGTTATTATTTTGTTGACATAGATATAACAGATACACTTACTTACTAGATATACTCGTTTAACACATTTTTAATCTTTAACTGATAAGATATTTTTATTGTGACTAGCCTGAGCAACATAGTGAGATCCTGTGTCTTCAAAAAATGTTTTTAAAGGACATATTTTTATATACTTCATAGCTATCCATTGTAAAAGTAATTTTCTCCTTGTCAAATGTATAATGACAAATGCCTAATTACAGTCTATCTGTGCTGGTTGTAAGTAGGAAAACTATTTTGAAAACAACTATTGTTAGATAAGTAGACTCATTGCCTAACTTATACATGATCAGTACCTATACTAATCCTTCTTTTCTAAATATTACTCATTTTCATTTTCTGAAACACCTGTTTCCTATGGTGCTCAGTGTTTTTGAAGTTTTCTTCCCCCACTGGAGAGCATCAGTTCTATCAGATGCACTCACAGAAGGATTTGCTGAGCATTTGCTGCTTAAATAAATGGTCCTCTGTTAGAGACTGTTGTTTTCTTAAGATATTTCCCATACATTTCCAATTAATCCCCTTTAGCTTTAATTGGTCAAAGCTGGTTTCTGTGGCTTGCAAGAAAGTTAATTAACTGCTTCCACTGATAGTTAGAAAAATGGATTGAGAACAAGTTCTATAATCTTTATCAATTTTAAATGATCACTTACTTTTGTAGCTTATTTCACTGATGATAGGTGCACTTTGAAGTTGTAAAAGTAAATCAAAAAGTGATCAGGTTTTCTACTGATATTAACATTATCTTTACACCATTTTCAAAATAAAGATAAATTATTCACATGATGACATTTTACAGCATTTCATGATAATTCTGATATATGACTTTGGTGAATATTGTGTATACAAAAATAGATTTCATAGAAATACAAATAATTAAAGTTATTCTTTGGAGGGTTATCGACATTGCTCTCGCATAAGCAAGATTTAGTCATAGGTGTAGTGTTAAATTGACCTTTTTTATATATTTGTGAATATTATATTTGTTCTACTTATCCTTTGATTGTACAGTATTCTAAAAAAAATTATTTCAAGTAGATGTAAAAATTCCATTCAAAGAAGTACACGGAATCTTACTTTTGACCATTAGGTAACCTTTTAATGTATTCCTTTAATGCTGTTTTCTCTCTTGGGCTTTCCAGTTTAACTTTATACTCATATCAGTACAACGCCGTATGTAGGAGCTTTCATATCTTTGTTCTATGACATACCCGTCATGCAATTTTTGGCAAGTTGCTTAATCTCACTAAGCCTCAGTTGCTTCGTGTGTGTGTGTGTGTGTGTATATATATATATATATATAAATCCATTTCTAATTTTTGATGATAAAATTAGAAAATTTATCTAAAATGCTTAGACAATTTATCCACAATGTGACTGATGCAAATTAAGAATTCAATAGTTAGTTCTCCTAGGTAGAATTTTTAGTTGATGCCAACTGATATAGTAAGTGATGTATTTAAATGAATGAAAACAGAGCTAACTGAGAATGGATTGGAATAATTATCTGGTTATCTGGCGTGAGGTAAAATATATTTTGAGTGCTCAAATCTTTTAAAAATCTCTCTCTAAAGTGATTGAAAAGATAGTAAAGATTATTTACTGCATTGGAAAATCTGCCTAAGAAAATATATATATTTTTTTCCTTAACCATCTATGTGACTTTTTACAGGACATTTTGCCTGAATTGTCTTCAGGAGATACAAGAACTGAGTCTAATTTGTGCCATATTTTTAAATAGCAAATGTAGTCATGATGGTACAATAAGTAATCAATTCACAAAACTCTTTCCAATCAGAGTTTGATTTTTTCTCATATGATTGAATTGCTTTAAAAATAAAATTTAGGAATTTAATAGCATTTTTTAGTATAATATAAAAGTAATTTTAAAATTAAAAATATCTAATTATTATACTATGTGCTAGATTTTTACAAAATTATCAAGTAGGAGATATTACATTGTCTATCTTTATAATTTTATATATAACATTAATTATTTGATACAAATCCCATGGTAAAAGAACAAACATGTTAAGGTTTTCAAAGTTTCTGTTGTCATCTTTGAATAAAAACAAATAAACAAAAAAAAAACAAATTCCATGAACCCAAAAAGAACTAAGAATAAGAGATGTATAATTTTGAATCTATGGTTACATTTTGGTTATCATTGCCATGCATGATACAAATAGTTCAGTTTGAAGAAAAGAGAAACACACTTGGCCCTCAGTTGCTTGCAACCAAATTCCTTTGTACAGGTGTTTCTGGTTCATTTTCTGTCACTTCATTTTACAGTTGATCACATATAATTTTATATATATCTTCAGATTCTTCAAAAATTTAACTAGATTCAAAGCACAAAATGTTTATAACTATGTAACTTTACATATGCTAATTTGTTTTTCTCACAATATTTCACTTGGAAAATGTAGTCTTTTCTTCTTTCACTTTATTTTTTAAATTATGCAAAGTAAGTATGTGACTAAAACCCAGAGCAAAACTCTTCCTAAGTGATTGTTACAAGATAAAAATGGACTAAGTGGGCATGTAGGAAAAGTTGAGTGCACTTTAAGAGTTAGTCATTAATTTAAACACATTAATTTTATCTGCAGGAAGAAATACTAATGCATTGGTGTACAAAATGCTGTACATAATAAAAAGCTAACAACCTTCAGGGTATCCATTCACCATTAAAGTAATTTCACACCTAGTCTATTATGTAATGTGCTATGAAAATACCTCTTTGCTTCAAGATACTATTATATTAGGTTGCACGTACAAATTGAGTTTGCCTCTCTGAAATGAAGATTGCAAGCATAGTAATAATCAAACACCTGGACTTGATCGATGAATTCATTCTTACTTTCCATGTTTAGAAAAATTATTTTTTCTGTAGCAACCCAATTATAAGAAAGTAAATAGAGGAAAAGAGATAAAACTATTTGTTAGCCATACATCTCTATATTCGATGGGAGGGGAGAATAAAATGCATGGCAATTTCATTGCATTGACCTTCTTTCCCAGATATTTACTTTTAGCAATTTCTGGCAGGAATGTCAAACAAGAATATTCTTTTTTGTTTTTATTTTTTCAGACACAGACAAACTCTCACCCAGGCAGGCGTGTAATGGCACAATCTCAGCTCACTGCAACCTCTGCCTCCCGAGTTCAAGTGATTCTCCTGCCTCAGCCTCCCGAGTAGGTGGGATTACAGGTGTACATCACCATGCCCAGATAATTTTTGCATTTTTAGTAGAGAAGGGATTTCACCACCTTGGCCAGGCTGATCTCGAACTCCTGATCTCTGGTGATCCTCCTACCTCCGCCTCCCAAAGTGCTGGGATTACAGGCGTGATCCACTGCACCCAGCCAAGAATACTCTTTAGTAAAAACATCATCTTACACTGATCACATGCACTTTGACACTGAATGATAATGAAGAAACTGATAATCACATTTGAATAAAATATATATTTCAAAAAAGAAAACAGTTAAGTAAAATAATAGAAGCCTCACAAAGTACCTAAAATGCTTAATTTTGTATGTCAGAATTTGTATGTCAACCATTTGAATTTTATTCACCTGACATGATTATTCAAAGCTTCCACCAATTCTGTTAAGTCACACTAAGGAAGAAAAAAAAAAAAAAAAAAAAAAATTTGACCAAGAGAAGATCCTCAATTTCCACTTTTATTTTTATTGATTTTTTGTCAGTGTTCTATGTGGATTAGATTGGATTAACTGGGGATTTAAAAACTGATGTGTAGTGTTGCAATCCCTTGGTTAGCAATCTTTTTTTTCTTTTTTTTTTTTTTTTTAACATATCCATAGTTTACTGTCATAAGGGGAAAAAAAGAGGAAATAAAAGGAGGAAAAAAATCCCTCTAGGATTTTTGAAGAAAAGCTGATGACTATAAAACAATTTACCCTACTAGATACTACTTCAAGGTAAGCCACAGTACTTAAATTTAAGGTTTTTTTTATATATATATATCATATATATCATATACGTGTGTGTGTATGTATATATACACACACACATATATACATTTTTTTTTTTTTTTTTTTTGGAGACAGAGTCTTGCTCTGTCACCCAGGCTGGAGTGCAGTGGCACAATCTCTTGGCTCACTGCAACCTCCACCTCCCAGGATCCAGTGATTCTCCTGCCTCAGTCCCCCCTCAGCAGCTGGGATTACAGGCATGTGCCACCATGCCCGGCTAATTTCTGTATTTTTTAGAGTAGTCTGGCTTTCAACATGTTGGCCAAGCTGGTCTACAACTCCTGGCCTCAAGTGATACACAGCTTCTTCCTCCTAAAGTGCTAGGGTTACAAGTGTGAGCCACCTCACCAGGCCAAATTTAAGATTTTTATAAAGCATTAACTGCACAGTTTTATGGGAAAAAGTATTAATAAATATACTGTAATTTGTAGATGAATTTATGTCTGCAAAATTTTTCTTGTGTATATGTCTATGATTCCTTAATAATTAGGTTTGTAAACAAAACCTGTGAGAAAAAAATTAATTTTAGGTAGAATATAATTGTTTTATCTATATTCAGATACTGTGTTGATTATTTTTATTGATTACTGTTTATTTGTATTTGTTGATTATTTAATTTGGTAATGGTAAATATGATACTTGATAGCAGGCTCATTATATCATGAAAAATTATAACTTTTAATTTTAATGATATTTTAGTATAATAGTACAAAATGTTTCATAATATTGGGCTCATACTGACTCCCAGTACAACCATGCAAACTATTGATAACAATATGCAGATACTTAAAATCAACTTTCAAAATTACTAAACTATGTAACAAAATGAACTAAATGATAATATTTTTACTTTAAAAAGTAGAAGTATGTTTCTGAATCTAAAACTTTTCAATTCATATTTCTGATTTCATTTGGAAAACATTAGGAAATAACATTTATTTTGACAATATTTAACATATATATTAAATAGAAAAAAGTAAGCACAACTATTTAAAGATAATAAATCAGTAATGTCCAACAACCTAGATGAGGCCTCTAATTATTTTTTTATTAAAATAACATGGAGTAATATTGGGCTAGGTAATTCTGACAACAAACTTGTAAAGCCAAAAAGAAAATCTGCCACAATATATCTATTTACTGATATTCATTCAACATATCAAAGACCTAATGAAAGGATAAAACAAAAGGATTATGGGACAAAGATTTAGGGGGATGATGGAAATATGGCAGTTAACCAAGCATTTTGGAGCCTCAGATTCCTTAAATCAGTCTGCTAATTCTCAGAGATATCTGTTAAGGATAATAAGGAGAAAAGGGTCTTTGAAAGAGTCATAAGCCTAACAACACAAAAATTGCAGATCAGGTAATGTCAAGGTAGGTCCTTGTAAATCTGTCTTATTTTAGATTTGGACTTTTGGAGTCTACACTCAGAAATCAACTCTTCCTATAATTAAAATAGTTCTTAAAGGAAATTAAGTCTAACTTTTAATCCCCTTAATTTAAGATAATCCCAGAGACAAAATATAAATCCTTATTTTGAAAAAAAATGTATATTATCCTAAGCTTCTCATTATTTCTACATTTTCTTAAATATAGTTTCAGTCGTTCAACGAAATAAATCAGGCAACTATACAATGATCCAAACCAAGAGTTAAAAGAGGAAACAGAAATAAATCCATAGAAGTTTCTAAAAATTTGACTTTTTAAATGCAAACTCTAAAAGAAGGCTCACAAACCACGAAGTAATAAAAATGCAATAACAAGGCATATCAGAGTAAAACTGCTGAAAAGTAAAAATATTGAAAAAATCTCATAAGTAACCACGAATAAAGATGAATTACACTCATGGGAGCAACAATTATATCAGCCTCCACACAAATAACAGAAATAAAATAAACATGGGCAAGAGAATACAGTGGAAGGATGCATTCAAAGTGTAAAGAAAAAGTTATCAACCCAGCCAAAATATTTTATAACACAAGTGAAATAAAGTCAGCTTTAGAGAAACAAAAATTTTAGAATTTGTCACCAATTGGCACACAGAAAAGGAAACAGGGAACTGTATTTTTCAGAAAGAAAGAATAATGTCCAGACAATAGCACAGAAATGTAGAAAGACATTTGAAGAGTGTAAATCTAAGAGAATGTTAACCTTGTAAAATAAGAGATTCGTGAATGCATGTGTTAGAATTTAAAGCACTAAAATAATTGTATATAATTTAGGCTTTAGAGAAAATGGAATTTTAAAAAATCTATTAAAGACTTTATGTTATCTAAGAAGAAGACAAAAGAGCAAAGTAATATTAGGATTTTCTTAGCCAACAAATTATGACGTAGTCTGTACACTACCACTGAAAAACATTAGACATACAGACACATGTATACCACAAAACTGCCAAGCTAATTATAGAAGGAACATAGAATAATAAAGCATATCAATCCATCAAAAAGACAGAGGAAAATAAACATTGAATAAGTACTGCAAATAAGTCACCATACAATAAGTTAGTATACTCAAACTAATATAGGTTAGAAATCAGGCTAAGTGTAAATTAACTAACTGCTCAAATATAAAGAAAAATAATTGACAGATTGTTAAAAACTATGTGCTATGTATAAGAAACCTGTATAAAATGTAAAGACGAAGAATGTTTAGAAGTTGAATGATAGACCAAGATATGTCAGGAATAATAGACAACCTCTGAGATAGCCAACAATGATTCTCACCTCCTGTTCACATGATATCTCATGTGTAGGACAGAATTATACTATCATATTTAATATTGTTGACCTGTGTTACCTGTAGAATTTTGAGGCAATGCCAGTGTTTCATAGTCTATATTATAAAATATATTGTGATTTTTACATTGTGCTCTTTTGGATTGCTTACTCTGGAGGAAGGCAGCCTTCATGTCACGAACATCCAAGTCACCTGGAGAGAGGAAAATTGAGAAGAAATTAACACTGCAGGCCAAGATTCAGCACACTAATTCTAACCATGTTGAGAGTCAATTTTGAAACTCATTCTCTAGCCACTGTCAAACCTTCAGATAACTGTAGCCCCAATTAATATCTTGATTCCAAACTCTTGAGAGATGCTGAAGTTGGAAAAGTCCAGCTAAGCTGCTCACTCACACAAATTATGAGAAATAATAAGTGGTTATTGCTTTTTTTAAGCCACTTAGTTTTGGGATGTATTGTTACACAGCAACAGACAAATGATTTACCATGTAAAAAAACAGTAACAACCTACAATGAAACGATAAGTACATCTATATTGATAGCCAATAAAAGTCTTTTAGCCAAAAACCATTACTAGAGATACATAAGGGCATGCCATAATAATTATAGGATCTATTCACCAAGAATATATAAAAATTCTAAATATCTGTGCTCACAATAATAGAGTTTATTGGTAAAGCAAAGGGATAACTGCCTCTCAATCCAATAAAGCTACATATTCACAACTAAACATTACCTGCAAAATGCCTACATATTTAAAAAATAATATACAATAAGAGATCTGAGAGACCGAAATAGACATTCCTTTATCAACTAAGATGGACCCTAAGGTTAAATAAACAAGTTACCTATGAGTAGAAGGTTCAGGGTAGCTAGCATGGAAACTTCCTAAGTTCCTATGGCTACAAGAAAAAACACAATGTTGGATAAATTTCGTAACCATTGGAGCTATCAGGCAAATTATCAGACCCCTCATAACTCTGATTTACAGCTCAGACCACTACAACTCTGACTGCACAAAGGACCAGTCTTTCAAACCTTATTTTTTGTTTTTTATAAGCAACGGAAGACCTTAAGCCAGTTTCAGCCAGTTTGTGGGGGCTACACACAAACTGTCTTTATGTCCTATAGTTCACTATCCAAAACAAAGAAAAATTCCACCTTACTTCAATGCAAAAACCCTGCTCCAAAGTGAACATGAAACATATGTTACATATATGTTTACCCATTGTGTATGTGCTGAGCTCTGACAAATATGCACAGATTTTCCTCTAAGCCTGATGAATATGTATGACTCTCCTTTATAATATGGACCCTGTAAGGCATAAAACCCAACGCCCTTCCCCTCTTCAAAGAAAGAGCACCTTCAATCCATGCTGGAGACCCTCTCTTCCTGATTTTCAAACTGATTATCATCAATAAAACTATCTATTATTTAACCACACTGGCGGTCTTTTGGATGACAAATATATACTAATGTAATATAAGTAATATATAAATAATACTATATTATTGGCCAGTGACAAAAACACCCTAGAAATTAGATTATATTTTTGAGTGTGTGATATGGGAAATACTACAAATCAAAACAGTATTAAGTAATTAAAGCCATTTTCAGAGAGAACTACATAGTGCTAAATATATTATACACCTAGAAAAAGAGACCAAAACTTGAGGGTATATTTAAAGAAGGCAGAAAAATAACACCTAATTAAGCCTACAGATAGTAGAAAAAAATAATAAACATAAAAAGTAAAATTAATAAAATAAAAGCATAAAATATATATTATCAAACAACAAATTGGTACTCTATAAAATGATAAAATTTTAACTCTTTGGTAATACTACTGAAAATTAAAAATTAAGGTGCAATAATTATTGACACAATAAATAATAGGTAGGTCATTACTATAATCCTGTGGACAATCAATAGGCAATAAATTAATACTATGAAAAGCATAGTATCAAAATAAGAACTTTTAGATTTCATAGAGAAATTACTAGAAAAATACATCTTAAAAAACTGAAAAATGTAAATACAGTATCTGAATATTCTATTATTATTTAAAAATCAGAAATCTTTTTTTTTTTTTTTTTCCTCTTTTGAGATGGACTCTCACTCTGCCGCCCAGGCTGGAGTGCAGTGGCGCAATCTCGGCTTGCTGCAACCTACACCTTCTTGGTTCCAGCGATTCTTCTGCCTCAGCTTCCTGAGCAGCTGAGATTACAGGTGTGTACCACCATACCCGGCTAATATTTTGATATTTTTAGTAGAGATGGGGTGGTTTCAACATGTTGGTCATGCTGGTTTCAACTCCTGACCTTGTGATCCACCCGTCTTGGCCTCCCAAGGTGCTGGGAGGACAGGTGTGAGCCACCATGCCCGACCTAGAAACCTTAAACAAAACCATTTCTACAATCAAAACTACAGGCACTGATGGCTTCACCAGACAATTGTAACAGTAGTCTATTTAGAGGAATGATTTCAAAACACAAAAATGTTTTGAGAAAATGGAAAGAGTGAAAACATCAACAGCTCACTTCTGTGATACCAAAAGCCAAAAAGAATATTAGAAGAAAGGGTAGTGCAAATCAATGTTCAAAACTTTAAAGCAATTAGCAAATGAAAATTATTTTATTGGGCAGTAAGAAACTAATTTCCTCAATTTTATTTCTGCAAATATTCGCATTACCTATCACCTAGTTCTTTTTTATTCAGTTTAGAATTATTTTTGGAAGTTAAAACTTTTTTTTTTTTATGCCAGTCAACTCTATGAGCTGAAAGTTCTGACTGCATTTTTTTTCTAAGACTTGACACTTTCTCTATGAGTATTTAGGCTCTTGTGATTGGTCTAACAGATTGGTCAACAGTAATCTGGATAACGCCATGAAAGTATTTAATAGATGTGATAAACATTTATAATCATTTGCCTTTAAGTAAAAGAGGTCAACCTTTCTAATATACATAAGCCACATCCAATCAACTGAAAAACTAAAGTGTAAAAGCAGATCATCTGCAGCAGAAATTCTGCTTTGAAATTGTAGTCCTTATGAACTTTAGACTCAATACTAAAACGGTAACTCTTGTCGGAGTTTCCAGTCCGCTAGCCTGCCCTAGGCATTTCATACTTGTCACCTGGCACAATCTCATAAGCCAATTCCTTAAAATCTATCTATCTTTATCTATCTATCTATCTATCTATCTATCTATCTATCTATCTATCTATCTATCTATCTATCCATTTATAATCTATCTAATCTGCCATATTATACATATATATCCTCATATTATCTATATTCATATCTGTGTCATATTGGTTGTGTTTCTCTGGAGAAATATGAATTGATACAGATACATTGGGGTTACCAGTTTCTTTGTGTCCACGGCTTTAATCTTTCTAGAAGCCTTCTGACAAGCTAAAAGAATCTAGAACAGTTCCTTATCCTTTCAGAATTCTTAAATTTTGAATGATAATCACATGCGTATTGGAAGTCCCCCAGTTTCAGTCTATCTCCTTCCTACGAGTGTATTATCATGGTCATGCCCTTGATTTGGAGAAAAACAGTTTAATTATCCAAGCCTTGGAATTTGTAAACTGTCTCTTCCACTTTAGTTCGATTTGCATATCAGCTCATTCTATTTTGAGCACATCTCTTTCTTGTGTTCCTCAGTGATGCAGCTAAGAGTAACTAAGAAACATCGTCAATACTTTGCCTTGAAATCACCTTGCTCAATTTTAGAAATCCCTCAGATATATTTTCTGAATTACAAGCCACTGCCTTTCCTATGAGAGTTTCCTTTTGACCTGCTGCCCTTCTAAGATACTGCTATGTATTTTAGATTTAAGCTCTGGGTACCAATATCTATATAATTCAGTTTTGTCATAATAGTACCATGTAAAAAGTCATCCTAAATTTCACTAGCTTATGACAAAACGTTTATCCCCATGAGGGTTCTTAAGTGCAGGTGACTACAGTTTAGCATATTTAGTAGTTAGATGGCTGTGTTTTAGGTTGCAGTTGTTTTTGCTTTCTTCAGAGCTGAAGAATTAAGTTCACATCTGCTCTATTTTGTACTTACATTTAAAGGGAAGCAGTTACTGAAGCATGATATTCCCATGATACCAGAATTGTAAGAACAAACAAAACTGTGCAAATGTCTTTAAACCTTCTCAAATCACAACTGGTTATATTATAGCGGACTATTCAAATCCCTTTGCCAAGTGAACATCAACCAGCAGACAAGTATAGTCGGCCCATAGTGTGAGGGGATGAGAAGGGAGTCATAACTAACCCATGTCACAGAGAAAAATTTGTTATAACTCTGCATTTTATCTGGAGTGTATTTTTATAAGTAGAGTCAAGTAATTTTTTTCCTTGTTCAGGTACATGTTCTCAATTGCTATCAGCAGTTACTGTACCAGAAGAGTAACTCTTGGCCTTTACTCCTCCAATTAAACACCGCCAGGAGGTTGTCCATAATGCCAACAACAGCTCTGACAAATGGTGAAATCACTGTAAATCTTATGTTGAAAGTTTTAAGCAGGTAAACATTAAATGAAAAAGACAATAGCAATTGAAGGCAATATCTGATGTGCTCTGAAGTAACTATTCCTGATAAATTAAGGTTGTGTAATTATCAATGGTGTTAGGATGGAAAGTCCAATGTAAATTATTATAGTGAAGTTTATAAAATGTTTGGAACTTGAGAAAAGGGAAACATTGTTTATTGAGATCCATGGGGAGTGAAGAGTTTGTTTAATATTGGAAGCACAGCCAAATCATTTCAAAGATTTGAAAGATCATTTCAATGATCAAATGATTTAAAAAAATCATTTCAATGATTTGTTTAACATTGGAAGCACAGCCAAATCATTTCAAACTTTAATGTAATGTAACAATTAAATACTTATTATATACCTGGTTTTTAAATAGGGGTCACAATTTCATATTCTTGAAGGAAACATTTTTATAACTTAAAAAATATTGGATATATATATGTATACATATGTGTGTATGTGTGCATATATATATGTATATAATATTTTTAAGTCTGTAAATTGTTTGGGAATGAAAGTAGCCAAACTAAACCTTTTGCCTAAGAAGACCAATGAACTCAGTTTGCCTGGGACTGAGGAATTTCCCAGGATTTGGGACTTGCAGTGTTGAAGTCAGAGCAATCTCAGGAAAACTGAGAGAGTTGGCCACCCTGTTTGTGTCCTCTGCAAACACCAGGCTTCTGATATAGCAGTTGCTGTGCTGAGTGATCAAGATTTAAGAATTAATCTTATATATTCTCTGCAAATAACTGAAATCTAGGAAGAAAACTACAGGTGTATTGCTAACTACAACAACGTGTGAATTTAGTGCTGCAGGCTAAGGTGGGAAATGAAATCTAGTGATGCTTTTCTAATACTTTACAGGGAAATACACATTTGAGATTTGTTTTGTGAAACAATTGGGAATTTATAAAGCAAGCACATTGCATAAGTATGTCTTGGGCAAAGAGATTAGAAAGAAACAAAAAATAGACTTTTTAGAAGGCTCTCCCTGCCAAGTTATGAACTATAGACCAGATACAAAAAATTGCAAAGGATTGATTACATTTTCACAAAAAAATGTCAACATTTTTCAGAATTTTATTTTCTGTAGTTTTCGTCTTTTTAAAAATAATTCAGCTTGCCTGATCACTTGCTACCAAGTGAAGTTTTGACCAAAATATTTAATTTTATAATAACCCACAATCTCAAGATATAGGTTATTATTTTCATTTCTGAGACTGTGTCTTGTTCTGTCACCCAGACTTGAGTACAGTGGTTCCATTTGGCTTACTGCAGCCTCAAATTCCTGAGCCAAGTGATTCTCCTACTTCAGCCTCCTGAGCACTTTCCATTAGTCTTGGCTAATTAAAAAAAAAAAAAAATTGTAAAGATGGGGTCTTGCTATGTTGTTCAGGCTCAAACCTCTGGCCTTAAGCAATGCTTCCACCTTAACCTCTCAAATTGTTGAAATAACAGACCTGAGCCCCCACAGCTAGCCAAGATATGAAATAGTCTTTTAAAATTTATCTTTTGTTCTATTTGATAAATGTAAAATTTCATATTTGTAGTTTCATAACTACTGCATATATTTAATGCTATTGACACCACAAACATTCCATTTGAATGAAATTTAGAACTTACTCACAGTCAGAAATAATATATGGAAAACTAAATTTCTATTTGAAGTGAAATTTGAAACTGGAAAGAATGTTAAAGGTTCAAATAATGTGAATAATACATGAGCAGTGTGGGTGACACGATTTTATGTATTATTTTGCAAAATGCATTTTAATTAAAAACGATTAATTTATGAGATTTACTTACAACTAAGTATTTTAGGATTTAATAAAAATTGCTATTTCAATGTTTTCCACCCAACCTGTTTTGTAGTTGTTATAAGATAATTCACTTCAGGTAATTTCTGAAGAAAAGGAAGAAGCTATAAAGTATGGATAATGTATCAATTTTCTTCTACTATTTAGATTATAATAAATTTTTATATATAGAGAAGAAGAATATATTATATTGATTTGTCCATCTAATTAATATACAGTCCGAACATCTTTAAATAAGGTTTTAAGGTTTTCTGGAAGTTTTGTTTCATCATAAGGAAAGTTTAAAACTCACTGTAAACCATATATTAGGTTAATTCGATTTTAGGTTTTATAACTCTTACTCAAACTGGCTAAAATCCAAGGAAAATTTATTAGTTTACATAACTGTAAAGGTTTATCAACTGAAAAGGTGTGTTCTAACATTGGATATGAATGGATCCAGATGTAGGATGAAATCAGAACGGTTTCCCTTTACCCTCTCCAACTTTCAGCCCTGCTTTGCTCTGAAGTGGTTTCATTTTGAAACAACCCCTCTTCAGGTTATGACTACCAAGAGTTCCAGCTTAGTAACGCCAGAAGAAAACATTTTCTTTCCAATATTAACATGTTCAGCCAAGAACAATCACTGTGACCAAGGGAACCTTGAATCAGTTCACACTCCATGTATTGATTGTAGAAGAATGTGTTTTCCCTAAAAGAAAACTGAAAAAAGTGTAACAAGAAGAAATATACATTTGTAGGCAGCAGGAAAGACCGTTTTTTTGTTTTTGTTTTTTTTTTTAATGCATTGATATTTAGTTTATTCTGCCTAAGGGCAAATTTCTACAATAAACAGATTTCATCTTTTAAAAAAGTAACACAAATTTCATGCAAATAAAACATGCGATTGTATCAAAAATGGTTTCAAATTTCAAAAATGTGGGTTTTCTAAATAATAAAAACAAATCAACACACTCACACAATGATTTATTATAGTAGTTATAGAAAAACAGTCTCCAGACTACCCTATGCACAACTATTGCATTGACGTTATGTTTTTCTTATTGACATCAGCATGAAACAATATGCAGCAAAACCAAACAAGAAAGAAAACAAAACAAAATCCTACATTAACCTATATATTTGACATTTTGAAGAAAAAGGTATTAAAAATGGGTTGAGTTGCTATGCTTACATAGCAAGTGACTGCTGTTACTTTGAAAGTGGGCTACTCCATACTAGATATGTCTAAGGAGATCAACTCTTCCCTTATAAATACATTTAAGTACTTTTCTATTTAAAACCCAAATTAATTCAATCTATTAATGGCTGAAAAAGTACATAAAACTGATATACTCTTTATCAAATATCTATTGAATTTTCTTATTCAACTCTACCTATGATTACCATTTAGACTTTTAAGAGTAAATCCTTTAAAATGTACAGTCATATTAACACTAAATATTAGTTCAATGACAAATTTCAATTTGGTACAACTTAGAACATTTACTAAAAAGCCTATGCTTGAAGTAAAGTGGAATTGCACCAAATTAAAAGATCAGTCTATTAATTTAATTTTACCAATACTGATCAATAAAAACCTTTTAAAGTTTTATATATTCCCATATATACTAATTTATGAAACATGGATAGCTAGTTGTTTTTAATTTTGAATAGCATTCATATACTGAACAGTTTATAAAAATGTGAAAATGTACTTAAAAAAATCCACTAAATGTTGTTGAACCATTCTTCTGAAATGATGTGCCACATAACTAATATTGAGTAGATATAAGGAAGTAATGATTCATGGATCCAAAACATTAGCAGATATGATAAAATAAATCACGGATGAAAATGTGAATCCTGAATCTGTCATGCAATAGTTACTTATTGAATATTTGTGAACTCGTGAATCTAGAGCCAAGAAATAAAAATAATTAAATGATCATTTTATAGACAAAGAATTTTAGAATTCATACTGCATGAAGAAGGGCATAAGTGCCTTCACTAGACCAAATATCTATAGCTAATATCTTTAGCACTTAGTATCTGCCAGGCACAGTTCTAAGTACCTCACATGTATTAAAGTCTTCAATCTTCACAACAATCCTGTTAGGCATATGCTATCATTACCTTCAATTTAACACTTGAAGAACTAAGGCACTAACAACTTGAGCATCTATTTCAAGGTTAACAGTTAGGTAAGAGGCATGACTTAGACACAGGCAGTGGGGCTGAGAGTCCACGCCCTTCACCATCAAGGTATAATACAGTAAGCTAAATACGAGAAACATTTTGTAAGCTTCGAACATCAAATATAAACACATAACCTAACCAAAAAATAGCATCTAGTATTTATATTGGCAAACAAAAAGTGTGTTCACTCAATCAATTAGCAAATAGTATACATGCAATGATTTTAACGTTATTTTACTATTAATTACTATAGTTTTGTCATTAAAATGCCTGAAATTAAAAAAAAAAATCATTTTCTATGTTTCTAGTGGTCATTCTGCTGTCACTCATAAATTACAATGGGTTGGAATTTAAAATATTATCTATTTCTAGGGGTTATAATAAATTGGATTCGACTTTCATACTAGAGAGCCAAAGATTGGATAAAACTCTCTGCAGAAACCAATTGAGCCAAGTGAACTGTGTGTGTATTAGAGAAGTATTAACAATTACACATAGGTCAATCTAATTCTGGATATCACAGACCTTGAGGTACCCTTCAGCCTTCGTTTTATCAAAATAAAAGAACACACACTTTAGGAACATGTCTGCGGAAGCTCCAAATGCTGGAGTAAGCTGTGCCATCTGTGTGGAGTAAGCATCTTCATTGAGTTCCAAGAATATTCCTGCTTACATTTGTCTGAATATTAATGACATCAAACTGTGACATGTCCCTTGTTGGAACTGATTTCATAGCATTTCTCATTTGAACAAATATCATGATAAGGGTACATTTTAACCATTCTTTCATAGTTCCTGGCACATAACATTAAGAAGGGCATTGAAGCATAACTATTTTGATATTCTGCTGATATGGAAAATGCTAAAAATCTTAATAAGCAAGATACATGACATGCAACAATTAATTAGGCTGAAAGAACATGTCAGATTTCTAGTGACATTACCTGAAGCTTAAAGTTTTTGTGAAAAAACACATTAAAGCAAAAGTCATTGTCCATTCTATCTCAGAGCCTTGTAAGCGAACATATCAGCTCTACATATTTTCTATATTTTGTTTCTAAATAGAAGTTTTAAATAACATCGATTTCATAATTTTTCCCTAGTTACTCAATGTACACATATAGAACATATCTTTAAAGATCATCCACATTCCTTCTTCTATATATAGCAATTGTCTTTCTTATATTTCCTTTTCTATTAACAGATTTATATTATGAAGAGAATACCAAATAATGTTATTTTGCTCTTATAGCTACCATAAGCTTCTGAACAATTAAAAATCTCTACTCATTACATGATACAAAAATTTCTGCCCTGCAAATGACTATTTTTTACAGAAATACTACCAGTGAGAAACATATGTTTGAAGGTTTCATATACATTTATCAATATCAGTGGAGTTAAAACACTTGAATCTTGTAGGTTTGCTGTAAAAACTGCATTCTAACCTCATACACCCTTAAATAACCCTTAACGTATAGGTAATAATCTTGTTACATTACTAATTCCCATATGCTTGCTATTGAAAATAATGATAAATTCCTCAGGAATTACACTTTTATGCATTTCTATTTTTAAAAGTACGTAATTGACACAGGTAAGATATTCTTGTTTTAGCAAAATGACTAATAGCTGAGAAAAACAGTTACATATTCATTAATATATTTGAATTCCTCAAAGAATATTTCAGTATGGCCGGGCACAAGTACACACAACATTTTTGTGATGCTGTAATTTTCTAATAACTACATTTAAAGCCTAAAAAGTTAAATTCATGCTAATAGATAAGTCAACAAAATTATATTTCTATAAGCATATAAAAAGCAAATATAAATAATATATTTTCTATCAGAAAAATAGGTTTATTGGATTTTTAAAAATAAATTACCAGAGGTTTATAGACAAATGAATGAGACCTGACAATATTAGATCTAATAATAGAACATTTAACAAGAAAGAAAAGCTATTACCTGGATCACCTCACTCTTCCCTAGTCATTCCTCTATTAAATTTTTAATGAGCCTTTACAAATTTCCAAGTTTCTTGTAGTTTTAAAAATGTATTGACAACCTTAAAACGAAACAACTCTCTCCAACTACCTTCCCTGTGAGCAATCTTCTTAGATCTCACCTTCTGTTAAGAGCTCAACTCTTGATTCAAAATTAACTCATAATTAACATTAACTATTTTTCTACTTCCTTCCCAGTTTCCTTCAACATATTTGTACTCCCATAAGCCACCAAGCCAACTCTAGATAAATTTACCCAAATTTATTGAGCCAAATAAATATCTCCACCTCATTAAACAAAGATTATCTGTTAATCCCAGCCATCTTTGTTTTCTAAGCAATTTGAAAAACTATATTCATCACTTTTTTTTAAGACATCCTTCAGCTTTTGTGATAATACAATGTATTTGTTTTTTATGCTGTAAAACAAACTACCACAAATTTAGCAGCTTAAGGCAATATATATCTGTATCTATGTATCTATATAATCTATATTTCTTTTTGTCTCACAGTTTCTATAGGTCAGGAATCTGGTCGAATCTGGATCCTCCCCAGAGGATATTGAAATGTTGCAATCAATCAAGGTGTCAGCCAGGCTGTGCCATCATTTGGAGCTCAGGTTTCTTTATGAAGCTCTACATAAACTTTATAGTTGTTGGCCTAACATTTCTTTCTAGTTGTAACAGCCCTTAGTTCCTAGAGAGCAGCCCTTCTCCATAAGCAATTCACTAAATTAGTACTTGCTTCTTTGAGGCCATCAGTAAAGCATTTTCTTTTGAAATAATTAACCTGATTAGGTAAAGGCTACTCAGGATAATCTCTCTTTTGACTAACATAGTATTAACTAATTAGGAGCCTCTATTCCATGTGAAAGATCCCTTCCATATTGGTGTGTGAGCAGGTGCCATCTATTACTTCTGCCAAATAACCCAGCTTAATTCCAGGAGTAACAGCAGAGCAGAAGTCATAGAGGTCAGCTAAGATTCTGCCTATCACATCTAGCTTCCCACTTTTTACTAAACCTCTCTAGGCATTCTTCCTCAATCTGATTTGACAACTTACCCTGTAATCATTAAATATTCAAGTTTCTGCTAAAGTCCTAGGGTCCATTCTACTCAACTCAAAACTCAAATTCTTCCCATTCTCATGCATGCCCTTGGAATTGTTTACTCCTCAAACGTAAAATGCTCACAGATTCTATAGAAATTAAAATAAATATAAGGAAACGTTAACAAAATTATGCCAACCCATTGCATAACTTAGATGAACACATTCTTAAAAAGATATAAACCAGTAAAACAAAAAAAACCCCGTATATATATATATATAGTCATTTATTTCACAAATATTGTGTGTGTGTGTGTGTGTGTGTGTGTGTATAATGTATTTGGAAACTTAGAACATTAAATATAAAATTGATTTTTTCAGCAATCTAAATTCCATGGAGAATAAATTCTAAATAATGTGTTTTTCTTCAAACATTACCTTAAATATTTTTTAACAGCTCCCTTTCAAAACCCTTAATTTTATATCTTTAAAATGTTTCTGTGATTTCTGGTCACTTTTAGTTATTAAGCCTCAATTGAGTTTAGATATAAAATCTTATACTTGTTTGAATCTTATTTTACCCTCTCTCCAAGAGTAGACTTAAATTTCAGCCCCACAGATCTGAGGTTGAAATAGTGATTGGCCTCTTCTTTCATTCTTCATTTCTAACATCTTGAAATGGAGTGTGAGAAGGAAGTTTGGCTAAAAA
>NW_012103909.1:1470066-1476309 GCF_000951045.1 Mandrillus leucophaeus
TCATGAGGTGTGGCAGTCATTACTGAGGTCATCCCAGTGCTCTTTAAGGGCTACAGGAAATTGAGATGGGTTTCAATCAGTTCTCTCCTTGGTAATGATACACAAATTTCCCTTATTTCCTATCGGCTGTGTAAAGGCCTCTGTGATCTTCAGAAATCCTATAACACAGAGATAGCATTCTCTCTTTCTTCATAAACCACAAAATCTGAGGGATGAACTCCAGATTCTCTCAATAACTCTCACAATGCACTCTGCTCTAAGGAAAGAAAAGAACAGAACCATCTAGTTTAAGAGTTCAAAATTTCAGCTTAAGAGTAAGATATCAGGTGTATTAGTCAAGGTTCTCTAAAGGGACATAACTAATAGGACAGATAGATATACGAAGGGGAACTTATTAGGAGAACTGACTCACACAATCACAAGGTGAGGTCTCACAATAGGCCATCTACAAGCTGAGGAGCCAAGAAGCCAGTCCGAGTCCCAAAATTTCAAAAGTAGGGAAGCCTGCAGTGCAGCCTTCAGCCTGTGACTGAAGGTCTGAGAGCCCCTGACAGATCACTGCTGTAAGTCCAAGAGTCCAAAAGCTGAAGAACTTAGAGTCTGTGTTCCAGGGCAGGAAGCATCCAGCACGGGAGATGGAGGCCAGAAGACTCAGCCAGCCTAGTCCTGCCAGGTTCCTCTGCCTACTTTTCTCCTAGCTGTGCTAGCAGCTGATTAGATGGTGCCTACCCAGATTGAGGGTGGGTCTGCCTCTCTCAGTCCACTGACTCAAATGTTAATCTCCTTTGACAACACCCTCACAGACACAGACCAAGACCATGACTTGTATCCTTCAATCCAATCAGGTTAACACTCAGTATTAACCATCACACCAGTCATTGACAATCTCCAGGAATGCTGTGCTTAGATTTCTACTCATTGTGCCAGAAGTGGGAGTGAAATATAAGAAATTGTCTTCTATGCCACAAAACAGGAGGGCAAAATATTCTCCCCAATGACTTTCATCTCTTTCTCACAATCATCTCCCTGTTTTGATTATGGATGTTATGAAAGATAGGTGTTTACCAGCAAGCCCTGTCTGTCTTCATCCTTGTGGCTCTTCAGGGCAGGAGAGTCTTGGTACAAATTCTGGCATCTCTTCAAAATCCTATACTGTTGAATCAGTTATGGTCCCTGATATGCTTTGACTCTGTGTCCCCACCCAAATCTCACACTGTAGCTCCCACGATTCCCATGTACTGTAGGAGGGAGCCCGGAGGAGATGACTGAATCATGGGGGCAGGTTTTTCCCATGCTGTTCTCATGATCATGAATGGGTCTCACAAGATCTAATGGTTTTAAAAACAGGACTCTCCCTGCACAAGTTCTCTCTTTGTCTGCCACCATCCATTTGTAAGATGTGACTTTCTCCTCCTTACCTTCTGCCATGATTGTGAGGCCTCTCCAGCCATGTGGAACTGTAAGTCCAATAAACCTCTTTCTTTTGTAAATTGCCCAGTCTAGGGTATGTCTTTATTAAGCAGCATGAAACCGGACTAATACAGTCCCTGTACCCATGGTAGAACAGTGAAAGTTCTATTCAAGAGTCAGATATATATTTATTGTATAAAATAATCATTACAAAAAGCCCTATAAATTCAGAATTACAAACAATTCTCCCTTATGCTCCCATTATATAGATGAGATTTATAAAAGCTAAGTAAGCTGCCTAAGTAGTTGCACAGTATCTAAATCTATTTGGCTCCCAAATCAAACTGTAAACCACTCTGGTAAACAGAAAAATGTACAAAAGAATATGCAAATTGCCAACACATATTTGTAATACAGCAAGCTTACTGATAGAGAAATACAATTTTAAACAAGGAGATGCATTTTCATCTATATACTTAAAAGATATTTTATAATAAAAGAATATCCAATGTTAGGCATTATACGCATAAACAAGAATGCCTATAAAATATTCGGAGCATTGTAAATTACTAAATTTCCTTTGAAAATGACTTAATGTTTATCAGAAATCTATAATAGATTGTCTTATTTTTATCTAGTAATTATGCTGCATGTAATATTTTAAATAACATTTTGAAAAGATATAGCATTACATAGACATTTACTGGAGCATGTATAATAATGAAAAACAGATTTCAATAATATTAATTAAACAAATTACAAAATGTCCTATTAAAATAATATTATAGCAACTAAAAGCAATACTTATAATTTATTTTACATTAGGTGGAAATTGCTTGTTTTTATAGTTGTAAGATAATATCAAGGCATAGCATACATTTTTTCATATTATGTAAAAATTTAAAAACCAAATGACAGAAATTTAACATAGCAGCCATATTTGCTTCTGGAAAAGGGATTGCATGTTTTTCTTCATTTAATTTTGTGTACTTTTTCACATATGCTCTAAAATGTGTACATGTTTCTTTTTTGTAAGAATGTAGAAAATGTTTAATAAATATATAACAAACCTGCACGTTATGCACATGTACCCTAGAACTTAAAGTATAATAATAATAAAAAAATTTAAAAAAAAAGAATGTAGAAAATATATTAAATAGCACAGATTGTGAAAAAGCAGTTACTACTTCACTACTCAGGCTAAAAGTAAGAAAGACTGTTAGACTGACACAGAAGTTTTGCAGAAGCTAAAGGCATTAGAAAAGAAAATTACCCACATAACATTTTAACGACAATCATGAGAAATATCAAGTTTTTTTTCTCTTATGTCTTATTCTCTTCTTTCATCTTAAAAGTAAATTCAAAGTGAAACTATTACTTATTTAGAACAAAAAAGTCTAAAAAATTCTGCAGTTTATATGATTAGACTAATTGTTGCAGTAAGTAAAAACAAGACAATGTTTATTTTAGTGCATGAGGTATATGCTAAACGAGACTGGTGTGGTTTGGATGTTTTGTGTCCTCCAAATCTCTTGTTTAGATGTGACCCTCAATGTTGAAGATGGACCTAGTGGGAGATACTTAGGTCACAGGGGTAGATCCCTCATGAATGGGCTTTTTGTTGCTGTTGTAGTAATGAGTGAGTCCTCACTATATGAGTTCCTGTTCTGTTTGTTTAAAAGGAGCCTGGCACCTCCTCCGTCTCTCTTGCTTCTCTCTTACCATGTGATATACTGGCTCCCCTTCTTTCTTCCCCCATGATTGGAAGCTTACTGAGGCCCTCACCAGAAGCAGATGCCAGCATCACGTTGCTAGTACAACCATGCAAAGCCGTGAACCAAATAAACCACGTGTCGTTATAAATTATTCAACTCAGGAATTCCTTTACAGCAATGCAAACAGACTAATACAAAGACAATCACTGATTTTTTATTGTGGGTATTATTCTGTGATAAGTAGTGTCTCCCAATGTGTCTATTTTGTTGAAAGGAATTACTTGTTATTTTTAACTATTATTTCAAGCAATCTTGGTTAATATTCTGTAAGTTATTTTAAAGACATAAAATTTATTTTTTAATTCTTAAGATGTGTTTTATTATTTCAACTTTATATACTTTGTTCTTTAAGTGCTTTGTTTTCTCAGCCTAGAAATCTTGCTTCAAAGAATTCTGAAACATTTACCAGTTTGGAAGGATGTGTTTGTTTTATACACTTTCTTTCATATTTCTCCACCCTGATTTTTGTCAGTGGACTCTCAGACTTTCTTAGATTGATCTTCTACCAAAGTATTAGAATTTTAAATTATTTTTAGCCAGATTAATAGATTTTAAATTTTGTAAGATGTTTTTACTTCCAGGTGTGCTCATCTATGTTGCTGGTACTGGTATTTTACATAACAGCTTTTACTTGTCTCAAGGACATGATCTTCTCTCCAATTTTCGAAAAAATTATTTCCTTTAAATATTGTCTTCTGTTGTACTGTTAGTTCTCTTATACTAGCTCTATTTTCTTATTTCTTGAGTTTGGTGCCTCTTTATCATAGTGTTCATTTACTTTAAAATTTTAATTTTTCTGTTGTCTATTGTGTTTGCATTTAATAAAGTATTTAGCTACCTACCCATTTAGTAACAGGGATTGACTACTTTATGTACCACCAGATACTACTAGGAATGGCCATTAAAGTTTCTGTGTCATGGTAATACACTACAGTGAAGCGGGAATTAGTAAAACCAGATGAAAACAAGTCTTCAAATAAACTTCCAACCTTACTTTTATATGTACATTAAATAAACAGCCTGATGAGCTAGTCAGTTACAGGCAATGGTGCTACTTTGAGAGGGTAATTGTTCATATTATTATAGATTTCAGGTTTGCATATATTTATTTTATGTTTCTTCTAGCCTTTCTCCACTTTCATGGCCTCTGGGATAGATTGTTCTCATTTTTTTAAGTTGTAGAGTCTTTTCATTTATGGGCTAGTCAACTGGAGGCGTTGTTCTGCCATTTTAAGTCAAGGCCAATGTTTCTTGTTCTTGCCTAAGGAAAGGATTGTTGTTGACTACCGGTAGGTACAATTTATTTTCTCCCAAGTTATATCATCAACAGAGCTATTCTACTTTTTGACCTTACAGCTTGTTAAACCCATTGGGTTTTGTTGCTAATCAAATTATTTCTGCTTTCAGTCTTTCAAAAATTTTTCATCATTTCTTATCTAATATGTATGTTCTCTTGAATTATGAATTATTTTTAAGTACACATGGCCTTCATTTCTATGCAAAAGTGGTCAGAAAAGGAGGCTGTAGGGGAGGCAGGTATTATACCTAATCTTCCATCCTGACACAATGCCCTTTCCTAGGATACTTTGTTTTGTACCCCTTTGGTCATGTAAGATGTGGCAGGTTTATTAGGTATGAGTTAAAAACAATATAATCAAGTAATATGCTGAAACTCACATTTTCCTTCCCGGCAAAAAGCAACCAGTGTCTCCCATATAGAAAAAGGTAAACCCAGTAAAGCTCTCATACCACAAAATGAATCCTATGTACACTAAAATAGGCTGAAGGGTTAGATAATGACCTCTATCCCATTTTTGTTTGAGTCTGAATATTTATGTCCTGTTATCTCATCATTGGCAGTCCCAGCTTTAAAATTTTCTTCTACTAGAGTCTCTTTAGAAAGAAATTCTAGTAGGAGAAATTTATGTGGAGTACAGAGTAGACAACCAGACACGCAGCATCCCAATTTCTCAGTGGTTGTGTAAATGTGTCTCTCATGTATGACCCCCTATAACATATGCACTTGTCTTTTTTCACTGATTGGTAACTTATTGGTATTAGGCTCAAATTTTTGCTGCCTCAAATTATGTCCTTCAGTTTCCAGCACTGTGGCCAGTCAATAACTGTGGAGTCTGAGTTTATACTTTACTTTCATACTAACAAGTTAACCAGCCCACATTTTATGGATGCAGACAGAAGACATGAGGATCCTGAGTACAGACCAAAAACTTTATCATTTATCCATGGAAGGCTGCATGAGCTTCTTGCTCAATTTGGTTTTCCATGGGATTTCTATGGGGATGATGCAGGTGGACCTAGAAGAATGCTATTGAAATAGTGGCTTTGTGCCCCAGCTGAAGAAATTTAAGTTTAAGAAACCACAATTTTTCTTAATGTTTACAACCACACCTTACTTTTTTCCTCAAAGAGAGACACTGTCTCTGTTACATAGGACACAAACAAAACTGCCCTCTGTTCTAAAGGGAGACACGTTTTCTAGCTTCCAAGGATTCTTGCTTTACAAACATCCTTGAAATGACAGTCCAGAACAAAAGTTGTCAGTGCATCATGAATCTGAGTGTAAGATATGCAGAAATGAGAGAGGAACAGAGAGAATTGCCTTTCAACATTGCAACCCAAAACTTCAAGGTTTATATAAATGAAGGAATAAGGAATTTAATCATTGCTTACACTTAATGACATTTATAAAATTTTATTTAAATATATATCTGTGTGGTTTAGCTTATTTGGAAAATTTCCACAAATATGTATGTTATTTAAGAGCACAGAAAAAATTGGCACTTTATATATCTGAATAATCAGCATATTTATAATAATTTTAGACATGTTATATGAAGGATTTCTTAGCACAAAACTGTCTAATACTATTCATCTCTATTAATGATATAAACCTTAAACATAGTTATTTTTCATTTAATTACACATGAGCTGTAAAACCAATGCTACATCCATATGTGAAAATTACATAGGGAGTGCATTTTTCAATAAGCAATTAAATAATTACTGTTTATTGAAATTATATGAGTAAACTACAAAT
>NW_012103909.1:1476359-1491343 GCF_000951045.1 Mandrillus leucophaeus
GGCTGTAGGGGAGGCAGGTATTATACCTAATCTTCCATCCTGACACAATGCCCTTTCCTAGGATACTTTGTTTTGTACCCCTTTGGTCATGTAAGATGTGGCAGGTTTATTAGGTATGAGTTAAAAACAATATAATCAAGTAATATGCTGAAACTCACATTTTCCTTCCCGGCAAAAAGCAACCAGTGTCTCCCATATAGAAAAAGGTAAACCCAGTAAAGCTCTCATACCACAAAATGAATCCTATGTACACTAAAATAGGCTGAAGGGTTAGATAATGACCTCTATCCCATTTTTGTTTGAGTCTGAATATTTATGTCCTGTTATCTCATCATTGGCAGTCCCAGCTTTAAAATTTTCTTCTACTAGAGTCTCTTTAGAAAGAAATTCTAGTAGGAGAAATTTATGTGGAGTACAGAGTAGACAACCAGACACGCAGCATCCCAATTTCTCAGTGGTTGTGTAAATGTGTCTCTCATGTATGACCCCCTATAACATATGCACTTGTCTTTTTTCACTGATTGGTAACTTATTGGTATTAGGCTCAAATTTTTGCTGCCTCAAATTATGTCCTTCAGTTTCCAGCACTGTGGCCAGTCAATAACTGTGGAGTCTGAGTTTATACTTTACTTTCATACTAACAAGTTAACCAGCCCACATTTTATGGATGCAGACAGAAGACATGAGGATCCTGAGTACAGACCAAAAACTTTATCATTTATCCATGGAAGGCTGCATGAGCTTCTTGCTCAATTTGGTTTTCCATGGGATTTCTATGGGGATGATGCAGGTGGACCTAGAAGAATGCTATTGAAATAGTGGCTTTGTGCCCCAGCTGAAGAAATTTAAGTTTAAGAAACCACAATTTTTCTTAATGTTTACAACCACACCTTACTTTTTTCCTCAAAGAGAGACACTGTCTCTGTTACATAGGACACAAACAAAACTGCCCTCTGTTCTAAAGGGAGACACGTTTTCTAGCTTCCAAGGATTCTTGCTTTACAAACATCCTTGAAATGACAGTCCAGAACAAAAGTTGTCAGTGCATCATGAATCTGAGTGTAAGATATGCAGAAATGAGAGAGGAACAGAGAGAATTGCCTTTCAACATTGCAACCCAAAACTTCAAGGTTTATATAAATGAAGGAATAAGGAATTTAATCATTGCTTACACTTAATGACATTTATAAAATTTTATTTAAATATATATCTGTGTGGTTTAGCTTATTTGGAAAATTTCCACAAATATGTATGTTATTTAAGAGCACAGAAAAAATTGGCACTTTATATATCTGAATAATCAGCATATTTATAATAATTTTAGACATGTTATATGAAGGATTTCTTAGCACAAAACTGTCTAATATTATTCATCTCTATTAATGATATAAACCTTAAACATAGTTATTTTTCATTTAATTACACATGAGCTGTAAAACCAATGCTACATCCATATGTGAAAATTACATAGGGAGTGCATTTTTCAATAAGCAATTAAATAATTACTGTTTATTGAAATTATATGAGTAAACTACAAATAGTGACATGTATAATATATAAAAACTAAATTAATGGTAAAAAGGATACATTTTTGAAGTACATTTGGTTGATCTGTCCTCATGTGGATGCTGGTATATGTATGTGTTTGTATGTATGCATGCATGTATGTACTATGTAAATATCTTCCAGTTAAGTCTAACTCATTTCACTTGATGACTGGGAAGTAATCTCTTTCCTCAGTAAGTCTATTACTGAAGGTCTGAGGCTACTGTAAGCCATATTCCGTCTTGTTAGCACTATCAAGCCTGATGGTCCCTTTTAGCTGATATGACCCAAGGAGTACTCAGCTGAAGGGAAGATATTCACTACCAACTTCAATAATATCCTTCCTTTGATCCCAGGTCTGGACTATATATCCCATAATTTGTGCCACATAATCACTCTCTTCTTGCTATAGAAACCCCATTGCAGGACCATTGATTTTTATAACTCAGCTATATTTTATATGTGTCACTGGGAAACCACTGGGAGATTCTAGGTCCTTTTGTTTTATACTAGAATGAATTCATCTGAGATATTAAAGGAAATGCTCTTTCTAGTCCTTAAATGACAAATCAACAACTTTATTATGTTTCTTCTACATAAAGTTGGTCTACCGTAAGCTTCCTTTGATGTTCAATTGTATCACCTGGGAATTTCCCTTCCATTTTCCTACATGTTTCAAACCACTCAACACAGAGGATGGGAATATTGATATTGATGACTCTCCTTTCTCTGCACTGCTCTTTTAGTCCTCCTCTAGAAGAAAGGCTAAATTCTGATAATTTTAAAATTATTTTGGATTATTTGGAAATCTTGTTGTTTAACATTGTTGAATTAGTAGTATTACTCCTTGGCATGGAGGACAACCACTTATAACAGTGATCACAGGTGTAGTGGTTCATGCCTGTAATCCCAACACTTTGGGAGGCCGAAGTGGGCAGATCACCTGAGTTCAGGAGTTCGAGACCAGCCTGGCCAACATGAAGAAACTCTGTCTCTACTAAGAGTACAAAATTAGCTGGGCATGGTGGCACATGCCTGTAATCCCAGCTACTCGAGAGGCTGAGGCAGGAGAATCGCTTGAACCCGGGAGGCGGAGGTTGCAGTGAGCCGAGATTGCGCCATTGGACTCCAACCTGGGCAACAAGAGCAAAACTCTGTCAAAAAAAAAAGAAAAAGAAGTTTGAGTCTCAAAGTTGATTTCCTGAGTCCATAGAGAGTCAAGGGTCTTAGAATTTAGGTTTAGTTATATAAAAAGAGCAAAGTGTGAAGGTTTGAGTGAAAAGGTTAACATCAACCATGATGTGGGAAAGAGAAGAGAGATGCAGACAAAAATTCTTGATTTGAAAGAACTTAGAATTTAAAGCCTTTCTTCTAAAGGATTGAAAGAGTGTTCTAGAGAAAAGGTCAGTTACCCATATTTCCATTCTTTGTGTGTAGTGGATTGAAACAGGACAGGGGAAGGAAAAATTCCAGATGATACAGTTTGAATATCAAAGGAAAAGGAAAAGTATGTTCTGCCTCCTCATTAAGAATCTGGGACATCAGCTTACAGTGTTTGATAGACAAATAGAGGAGAAACAGAGTAAAGTTGTTGATTTTTCATTAAAGGACAAGAAAGAGCATTTAATATCTCAGATGCATTCGTTTGAGTAAAAAACAAAAGACCTAGAATTTCCCAGCAGTTCCCCAGTCATACATAAAATTACAATTTTAAAACTTTATATTAACTTATCATATAAGACTTAATAATGGTGGCTTCTTTTATAAGTCATATATTTGCATTTCATCATAAATTTATATTACCTAAGAAAGCAACACAGACAAACAAGGAGATAATTTACTTTATTTTGCTGAGTTTTAGATTTGAATTTTTTTTTTTTTTTTTAAGACAGGGTCTTTCTCTGTTGCCTAGGCTGGAGTGCAGTGGGGTGATCACAGCTCACTGTAGCCTCAACCTCCTGGGCTCAAGCAATTCTCCCATCTCAGCCTCCTGAATAGCTGAGACTATGGGTGTGCACCACCATGCCCAGCTAATATTTTTTTCATTATTATTTGTAGAGATAAGGTCTTGCTATGTTGCCCAGGCTGATCTCGAGTTCCTGTGCCCAAGCAATCCTCCTGCCTTGGCCTCCCAAAGTGCTGGGATCACAGACATGAGCCACTGTGTCTGGCCTAGAGTTGAACCTTTTGAAAAGGGAACTTACAAATCTTTGTACATAATAGGAAGTTATTAAAATTCCATAAAATATCCTTATTATGTAGTGACTCATCAGTGTTATTAAGAATTATTAAAATAATATACTCAGCATTAAATATATTTATAATATACTGAATAAAAATATATTTTAACATAATATACTGAATATAAATTATGCCTATGATAATAATATAAAAAGGTGTCTATACCCCACCTACTTAGAAGGCTGTTATATGGAATAAGTGCAATGTGCTTTAGTACATCTTTCTAACACCTCCATGCACTGGGCCAGGTGATTCACTGAAAATGGTGAGCATTGACAGCATTATTCTATCATTATACAAGTTTAACTTTTTGCCATTAAAATGGAATACATTTACTTGTTTATTATAGTGAACAGGA
This sequence comes from Mandrillus leucophaeus, assembly GCF_000951045.1. NCBI lineage: Eukaryota > Metazoa > Chordata > Mammalia > Primates > Cercopithecidae > Mandrillus > Mandrillus leucophaeus. Next base: position 1,480,504 of record NW_012103909.1, read on the forward strand.
TCTCCTTTAGTTAATATCCCAGTGAAAATACTGGAGTATAATTGTATAATATAATCAGAAATTGAACTAAAAACAACCCATATTCCTCAACTTTATTATGCAGAGATTTGGGTAAAGAAAATTGTTTTTTAAAGGAAAATTTTTAAACAGCCTTTCTTTGAAATTTGTTGCATTTGAAACAAGACACTATAATAGTTTAGAAACTCATTTGGTCATGAGTTGAAATGTGTCGTTGACTACTTTACTCTGGAAAAACTATCTGTAAAAATTTTGTTTGTTCTTCAGTGTATATGTATCTTGTTTGCTCACCCTCCTAATACACTGAATGCTATTTAAGTAGCAAAAATATGCTATTAAGAATGGTCTTTCATCATTAAAAAAATCCAACTGTAGTGATTGTTACCATAGAACATACTTAAAGCAATGAAATGGAAGAGAAAATATATCTTTTACATATACTATTCAATAGTAGCATTCAAAAATGTTTGTGGCTTAGCAATGTAAGTTTCTCCCTTAAATGCCTTATCGAAAAACTTTATATTTAGTTTGATGTCCTCTTTAAAGAGGAGTTTTTTCTTTAACAAAATACTGGAATAATAACATAAAAGTTTCACTCACATTTCCCAGTAGCTGGGAATGCTTTAATTGGAGCATTGTTTTTTGAAATGGATTTACACATAGAACTACTTTATGAGCTTGATGTGATATTTTATCATTGTCTACATTATATATGACACATTTCATATAATACATGTATAATATATATAAAAATTTGTAAAGAGCAACTTGTAAAACACTGTATTGGCTTACTTATTAATTTTAATATAAGAATGCTGAACAAAAATACTCTCAAGTTTTGCCTACTTAAGATGACTCAATTAGAAATGCAAATTATAATTTATACAAAATTGAACACATCCATTAACATATTTAAATATTTTATTGCACAAATATAATTAAAACTAAATTAAATCCTCTTATATATATCTTGAGTTAATAACTTCCACTGGTAAATGATTTTTAAGTTTTTTTCTTATATTCTACACATTCAAAAAAGGTTAAAATTACAAATGCACATCTAAATAAATTATCTAAAAGTGAACACCTGTATACTACTATTTCAAAATACATCATTGCCATCATCACAGAAGTTCCCTTTATGCCAACTCAGTTGGGTCTGAGTGGTCAAAGTTAGTATCCTGAACTTTCAAGAAGAGGGTCCCTGGACTTTACACAATGGGAGCTGAAAGCCCAAAACTCCTCACTACATAACTAAAGTTGGACTGGAAATGGACCAGCTGTCACAGAGACTAAAATATAGTTTTAAATCACTTCAATCTTTAAGCTGAGATAAAGGTATATATATAGTATGAATTTTCTTGAACCACTTTTAGTTACTGAAAATGCAAAATTGGCCAAATTGTTTTCCTAATGACGTAAACCCTAATCAATATATTCAAAATAAGTATTATCTTTTAATTAAACTATGCTTCATCTTTGTCTACAATCCAAGAAGAATAACAAATGTCCTAAATGTCCATCAACAAAGAAATGCTAAATAAATAATGCTTTGATTAAAATTTATAATACTACAAAAATAATCTCTAAAACAAGTTGTATCTATATTCCACAGCTGAAAGACTTCCCATAATGTATTATTAAGTAAGAAAAGTAAGTTGCAGAGTGATATATCTATAGGTTCTCAATGCATTGCTTGTACTTCAAAATCTGTCCTGTGAGTTGTTGAATTTTTTTCAATAATGCAATTTGCTGTAAACTCATTTGCTGGTAACTGTAGCCTGAACTGATGTAAGGTTCTTCATACCATCTGTTTACTAGGTGTAAAATTTCATATACTGCACTGCAGACATATTGATGTGTTGGATAAAGGGGCACTGCACAAACCCTACTGATATACTTGTATCACATCACTCTTCCGAAGTCTAAATAAAATCCTTAATTCTGAAACATATCCAGTGGCAAGGTTTTCAGATATGTGACTGCGGACATGGGGAGGGGGGAGGGGGGAGGGATTGCATTGGGAGTTATACCTGATGTAAATGACGAGTTGATGGGTGCTGACGAGTTGATGGGTGCAGCACGCCAACATGGCACAAGTATACATATGTAACAAACCTGCACGTTATCCACATGTACCCTAGAATTTAAAGTATTTTAAAAAAAAAAAGAAACATGGCTCTATTTTCAGAAAATAACCAACAATCCAATAAATATATTTCAAATTTTTTGTACAGATATGAAAATAGGTAATTCTATAAATACATGTACACCATACTATTACATTTTTTACTTCAGAAGAAGTGGGAGTAGCTATATTTAAAGTTTAACGTTCTAATTTATATATCCTACATGATTTCATTAAAGATAATGTTGAAATTCTGTAACTTCAATGTTTGAAAGAACAACTTATATGACAACCATTTTCCTTACCATGTACTTAATTCACATGAACAAAATCTTTGCTTCCATGAGGCATGAAAGGTCCACTACATTTTATGCTCTACCTCTGCCTTCCTTGAAAACTTCTTGGGTTCTTTCATCCTTCAGTAAATTCTCACTGGCTTCATTTCTTCCTAGCTTCAACCACCCACCATATTTCTGAGTCCACTCCCCTCTCATCAGAAACCTGTCTTCTTAGCTCATTTTCCATATATGTCTGTTGTTTATTTTTCAAACTTCCTATTAATTTGTAATGTTAGTAATTTAATTTTTCCTATTTTAAGCCTCACTCACCCATCTAATCCTTGAAGTGCCATAGTTTTATACTGAAAAGGAAACATAAATATGTCTGGTACTGTACTTCCCCTGAGATATTTTTATAACTGCATCAAACTTAAAAAAATAAAATGCATATATGTTGAATAAGAAATAAATATAATACATCAAAAAAGCACATATCTGACCTCATTGCACCATGGCAAAAATTAAGATGAATATTAATATTAGAACACAGCAATAACAATTACACAAGAAAAATGCAGTTAAAGTTCACAGAATACTGCTTATACTATTTTGATACACAGTCATGATTTACTTAATGAGAGGAATATGTTCTGTGAAATACATCAAGTGATTTCATCATTGTTCAAACATCATAAAGGGTATAAACATAGATGGTATGGCCGACCACACACCCTGGCTATAAGGTATAGCCTATTGCTCTTAGTCTGTAAAAATTTGTGCAGCATGTTACCATAGGCAATTGTAACACAATTAAAGATTTGTGTATTTAAACATAGAAAAAGTACAGATAGAATACAGTATTACACTCCTACAGGACCACTATCCTAATGTGGTTTGTTGTCGAACAAAATGTTGTTATTTTGTGTGTGACTGTATTTCAACTATATGTAACTAATTTACATATTTATATACTTGTATATCCACATACATAATTTAAATATATATAATCTCACAAATATCTGTATAGGAAATATTCAAACAGTATTTAGTTTTATTATTCAATAATCGTGTTTATTTTTACAAATTGGGAGTCTAGAAAATTCAGTTTTAGAATATGAGATTGGCCACATTTGCATATTTGCTTCATGATTATTTTATATTTTACATATGAATTTTATTAAATATATTACATTTATCAACATGTATACACACACACACATACACACACACACACATATATATATATGAACTCTATTTTAATGTTTCAGGTTACTGAAATTTTGGGGGTGAGTATATTAAATTTCCCAACCTTTATGGAAGATGACTTTTAAAACTAGATTAAACCCACTGGAGTGTCTATGTTTATGGTAATAACTATAATGTATTTATTGTGGAAAGAAAATCAGCTGATAAAAGTTAATAGAGAGACAGGCTTTCATTAGACTTTGACTTCAATCTGTGGCAAGGTACGTAACTCCTAGAATTCAAGAATTCACTTATTTAAATTAAGTGAATAAATCATGTTTCAACGTCAATGGATTTTTTTTTCCTGATTATTTAAATTTCTGGTTTATTCAGTTGCGGTTCTCTTTTATTTGTGTAGATAAACTTTTATTATTCTATGATTCCTTTTTTGAATATTAAATGTAGGATTACATAGCTAGATAATGTCCTGGAAATATATTTTAGAAAACCATTCACTTTTGGAATCAGATTAGCTGTTACTTTGTTCCATTTAAACAAATTGTATTATTATAAATTTATGTTAGTATTTATTTTCAGCTTTTGTATTAAATATCGAAGCAACTACTAGGCTTAAACCATAAAGATGTCTCTTGGAATATTTAGTACAATTTTGTTTATGAAAATCATCTAAATATTTTATTTTTAGGTCATGAAGGCCAGATTGAAGCAATCTTTGGCAGTTTTACATAACTCATAAATGGATTCATTCTGTCCTACGATTAGACAGATTTACCTATAGCAGCCAAGCCATCTAATGAAACACCTGTGGACTGAAAAAGAGAATATATACAGTCCATGCTTTGTGTGTGTGTGTGTGTGTGTGTGTGTGTATATGATATATATATAATATATATGTATGAGAGTTGTATTTAAATTTCCTAAACTACGGGATTTATCTTTTTAATTGAGTGACAACCTGGACCAGAATGTATTTATTTGTCCTATTTATGATAACTGCTTAGAGAAGCATTAGTATGCAGCTTTTGTGACTTGTGTTTAGAAATGTTATGCTTATGAACTAAGTGACAGTATCAATTGTCACACACAGTGACCGTATATCAAGGAATTACACTAGCATTAGGTAGAACAGCAGGTCCATTTGTTCAAATGCTCACTGAACATATGAGTGATTTTCTCTAACAAGGTCTCCAGGGAACCAGCTTGCATCCATCACTGCCTGCATTCTAACTGGAAGATAACTATTTTAAACTCTTGCTAAAATACGTGATGTTTTAGGATTGAAAGAAAGTATATGTCAGGAGCCAGAGAGAAATATACTGTCGAAGTATACCAGAGAAATTCAAACAGAAACCAGTAACTGCTTATGTAATCAAATTTTCATTTTTGTTCTTGTATTTTATATGTTATAATTATGTGACAAAAAAAAATAACACTTCACAAGATTATTCTACCATAAAATTAAACACTTTTGGTTTCCCTAAAATGTTTTCACACAGCAACAATTTTAAGGTCCAAATGAATATAAAACACAAACACATTTTATATATATGCCATACAATATGCTAGCATTTTGCTGAATTCATTATTTATTCTATAATTAATTTCCCTCTTTCATAAGGCTTATATTCTAGTAAAGAAGAAAGACCTTACTTGGCGAATATCATACCAGATACACCCTAAGGTGAACCCTAATGACTCATGTTTTTGTAAAACACTCTCCCTTTAAATATATGTGGTTGCTGTGACTTGTTTCTAACGAACAGAATATGGCAAAATTAATGAGTGGTCATTCCCTTAATTAGGTTGTGTTACATGAAACTCCATGTTAGCACTCTAGAACAAAACAGATTCTCCTTGCTGGCTTTACAAAAGCAAACTGCCATGTGATGAGCTAACTCTGGAGAAGGTGGTGAAGACTACAGAATACAAGATTATGGTCTACGTCTAGAACCTGAGAGTAGGTCCAGTTATAGCCTACAAGGACCAGATAACCAGAGGACCCAGTTAAACTAGAGTTGAACTCTTGACTCATGGAAATGCTGAGATAGCAAATGTACTTTTTTTTCAAAGCCACTGATTTTTTAGTAGTTTGATTTGCAGCACAAAAATATTTAACATTATATATATTTATTCATTCAGGATTAATTTTAGTGCATTTTCTTGTATATGTTTTCTATTTGTGAATATATATGTATATGTATATATTCACAAATAAAAAAACATTTTTTCTAAACAAAATCTAAGGTTGATAAAGTAAGGGTTTACTTACTCTGGGTCAAACTCTCATATAACTATCAGACCAGATATTAACATAACTTAATTGATTATTTAATTCAGAAATATTTATTGTTTGCTTACAAAGTACTTGAGACACTGTGGAAAGCAGGAGAAATACTCTTTGCCTTCAAGGAGCTTTTATTTTAATTGGGAAAATGTAAAGTTAATAAATATAAATTGCTAGACATCACATACTCTACATGGAATCATATTTTAAAACAAAATTCTCTAAGTAGTTTAGATACTTTTAGGTTTTTAAAATGGAGTGGCAAAGAAAAACAAACAAACAAAAAAAAGTTCCTCAAACAAGTTTAACAACACAATAAGATATATGCAGTACATGAAACTGGTTCAGAAATAAAATTGTATGGCATATTATTATTCACTCTTGTTATAAAAATATGGGAACCTGAATCAGACAATTTCCTTGATAATATATTGCCTTTGCTTTTATTTAAATACTAATTATAATGGAGTGGGCCAGGAGTTCACAGGTCTGTGTCTCAGGAGGTATGGAGAGCAAGAGACTACATTAAAAAATATAAGACATCGATTAAATACATATCTTAGCAATATGGTAGCCAACTCGACCGTTTCAAGGCATAGAGAATGAAAGCTGTCTGAGCATGTGGTTATAATATAATGTTACAGAATAGCACTATTCTGTTAAGTAGGATTCTTCTGAATAGAGGTCATAAGATTTGTCTTCATTCCTTCAGTTCTATGACTATCAGAATATTTCAAATTCAGATTTTCAAAGACTGATTGTCTTTGAAAATATAAGCAATAGGCCTGGCGCGGTGGCTCACGCGCACTTTGGGAGGCCAAGCACTTTGGGAGGCCAAGGCGGGGGGATCACCAGGTCAGGAAATTGAGACCATCCTAGCTAACACGGTGAAACTCCTTCTCTACTGAAAATACAGAAAATTAGCCGGGCGCGGTGGCGGGCGCCTATAGTCCCAGCTCCTCGGGAGACTGAGGCAGGAGAATGGCTTGAACCCAGGAGGCGGAGCTTGCAGTGAGCCCGGATCGCGCCACTGCACTCCAGCCTGGGCGACAAAGACTCCGTCTCAAAAAAAAAAAAAAAAAAAAAGAAAAGAAAAGAAAATATAAGCAATACTACCACCACCATAACCTAAAGAAAAGCCTTTTAGGGAGTTTATACGGTATGAATAATTCACTTTTAAAAATAACGCCATAGTAGCACCAACCATTCTTAATGCTTTAGTTTTTATCAACATGTGACTGAAACTTAAAACGAAACATAAATATTAATATGTTTTTTAAAATTGTTACCTAGCGCTCTCCTTTTATTTAAACATTTAAAGATATATATGAGGTTTTTAAAATAGGATTTTTTTGACATCATATTTGGTATATGAAAGCAAAATATATAGTAAAAAATATTCTAATTAGCAAATCAGTGTATTGTTTTTTCTTATAGATTTGAATTTATTTTCAAAATCTGTCCTTTAACATTTATGATAATCATTTGCATACCTACAATTTTATTGGATGCACAACCATACAAATTTTACAGTTTTTATACACACAGGAGAAATATATTCATATTTATCACTGCATACAAATTTTCTAATACATCTTGCACTCTCCTTGTCTTTGAAAATAAAGAAATGGGTGAATTACAATTATTATAGTAACTACTTTCCTGATATTTATATGCTGAATTCTGAATCAATGACAAGACCCAAATTGGTTAGTTTACATTATGTGCAGAAGTATGAAATGAAAAATCTGCAGCATAATTACTGGCAGTTGAATAATGACTAATTTGTGCATGTTCAAACAAGTCCGTTAATGTGACACATAAATTCATGAACATTTATGAGCAATTAATTTTCTGAAAGTTAGTGGAACTGGATACCTTATATTAGCTTCCTTAAAGTAAAGCTATTTATATGCTGTGACCAAGTTAACTACTCCTGTGTTTATAACTTTGATTTTTCTAACAAATATGATTTTTATCATTTCTAATAAACACTTTAAAATTCTATCACAGGTTAGACTTTATAAAATTTCAATCACATGTGAATATCTAAGAGTTTTTAAAGAGTTCTTAGCTCCTTCCTTTTAGCAAACATGTCAAAACCTTTATATGAAAAGTGATTTTTTTTTTGAAAACTAAAGATTAATCTCACTTCAAAAGCAATCTGAGTTTTAATACCAAATCTTCAAATGTGTAGAAAAAATATTTTAAACGGTTGTTTTTTTTTTACTTACATAGTTTTAGCAAAGTTACTTCTACTATAGTATGAAAGACATGGGACATACCACAAGATTTTCTGCTTCGTTTTGTTTTGTTTTTGAGAGGGAGTCTCAGTCTATCACACAGGTTGGAGTGAAGTGGTGTGATCTCAGCTCACTGCAACCTCCGCCTCCCCAATTCAAGCAATTCTCCTGTTTCAGCCTCCAAGTAGCTGGGACTACAGGTGCACACTACCATGCCTGGCTAATTTTTATATTTTTCGTAGAGATGGGGTTTCACCATATTGGTCTAAATGTCAAGTTTAAAATCAGAAAAGGTCTTAGTTGAAAAAAAAAATCAATATATCATTAAGAGCATCACTATTTGGTCAAATCTACTTAAATACTTATTTCAGAATGAATGGATGTGTCCCCTGTTTTGTTCTGGAAACACAAGCGCGCACACACACGCACACACATACATGCTTATATACAGGTAAAATACAGATAATTTTTATGAGTTCAAACTTATTGGAGTGAAAAGAAGGGGATAGTGGGGACAAGAGGTGAAATCTAGAACATGGAATAACTATATAATGCATATCAATGTTCCCTATGATTTTAAATATTAAAATTTGACATTTAATAATTTAACTTTGGAAATGAGAAGACAGACACTTTGGAGCAGGAATTAACATATTACTGAAAATTCCTGAAAAAAATATTTCATTTATATTTCATTTCATTTGTAATTCTTGTTTGTGGGCTACCTAGGTGGCTGGATGGATTGAGCATGAAAGGACACAACGAGAAGGGCAGGCAATACTGTGAATCACAAAAACACGAAGACATAAATTTGGTTGGTCTAAGAGGCAGATAAGACATCATGACTAGAAGAGAATGTTTTTCTACATGATTTATAGAAGAAAATGGGATTACATCAATCAGGCAGGATAATTTGTTAACTCTTGACGTCAAAAATAATAACCATAAGAACAATAAAGTTGGCCCTTGTTCTGTGTTGATGCCATATAGAGCAAAGACTTTTGAACCAATACTCAATACGTATATAATTAATAAGAGAAATAACATTTGATGATTAGGAAAGATGATTGCAGTATTGAGGTAATCAGGGTATAAAGAAAGTTTATAGTATTGTGGCATTGGGCACAAAAGCAGAAGATAATGTAAAATCTAATTCAGATAATGAAACAATAGACAAACAGTAAAAGAAAATCAAAAGAAATGAAAGTTTAATACAAATAAAATGGGATCCAAGAAGAAAAGCATTTTGTGGCAGATATATAAAAGCAAGTAAAAATGCAATGTGTTTATTTACAAACATACATTTTATTCAACAATTGTTTAAAACTAGATTTTCTAGCACTATTTGTACTCATCTAATGTTTCAGACTGTTTCTTTCTCAATATAGGAGGAAACAGATGAAAAATAGTATCTTACAAAATATCAAGTCCAATGTTCTCAATATTAATATCAATATCAAAGCAAGTTTTATTGGAAAGAAAGAGTAACATGGTTATAATTGTGTGTGTATATATGTTCATATATATATGTTCATATATATATATGTTCATATATACACACGCACACAAGATATTAGGCATCTCTCAAAGTAATGCTCATAGTGGAATACCCTCACAAAATAAAAGCACTTTAAGAGTATATTGGTCTTACCTATACTGAGGAATAGAAAAAATATATATACTAAAACGATTAAAAGTCTACTTCAGTGCTTAAAAATAGGAAATCAAACACAATAGAGAATTCTCTGCAGTTTGTCAATTCAGCCTCTGTAAAAGAACATGGTCTCTTGGAGGGCATGATGACTTTCTCAGTTATAAAAAACATGTACTGAGGTAATAGACTGGGTAGATTTGTCCATCCCATCTAGCTTATATCCTAAAAACTTCCAACACATGCTGAATAACAATGTCATCAATCTTGCTGCTAAGGGCTACTGAATACTGTTGTATATCATATCAACAGAAAGACAGCAGAACAGGTGGCTGTCAAACTAGCAATATTTAGTGAGCAACAGGAACATAAATTCCCAGTAGGAAATCGTAGACATAAAAGTTGGTAAAGTTAATTAAAGTCATATATATTTGCATTTAATATATGTATAAATATGTACATATATGTTTCAACACACAAACACGTGTCATATGGTTATGTTTATTCTATCTTATGTTATATAACACTAAATAATGCAAACTTAGTTGGAAGATTTTTATCGAGATTATGAAGATAATTCTAAACTGTATATGAATATTCACACTGGAAAGATTTTTCATATCTCATTCATAATAGTTTGATCTTAAAATCATCATGTAAATGTCATATAAACCATAGACATGTCTTACAATCATCAGTTATTTTGTAAATATTTTACTACACCCTCTGGGGAATACAAATTAGATGTCATTAACATTTATTAGCTACAGTAATGTGATTACATACTATAAATGACAGAATGCTCTACATAGATAACATAACTTACAATAGTTGAAGAATGTAAAATTAATCAAGTGGCTTTAAAATATCTTCTTTCCCAAAAGACAATAATTTTTTTTTTTAAATTGCCACCAGCTGAAGTAAACACTCTGCTTTTAAAGACTCAAAATTACAATGTTAGGAGCATCTATAGGAACTGCTTTTCTTATTTTATTTTATTTTATTTTACTTTTATTTTATTTTAGTTTAGTT
>NW_012103909.1:1491506-1494972 GCF_000951045.1 Mandrillus leucophaeus
GGGGTTTCACCGTGTTAGCTACGATGGTCTCAATCTCCCGACCTCGTGATTCACCTGCCTTGGCCTCCCCCTTTTCTTAGAGTCAATTTTCTATATAATGTAATATAATCACTTCAGTGATAGCTCATGATATTCATAGATTCCACCTACACTCAAAACTGAGGTGACTTTACAAGGTTCAGATTCATTGTGGGATTACTTTAGAATCATTCATATCTCAATCACCTTTAGCTACATGTTTCAACATTGTAAGATGTATGTAATTGGGTGTGTGTCCACCGAATGAGAGTTTACATCCATAGATAATTTATAATACAGATAATGTATGCCTTGATAAATAGGCTTTGTGTGAAATAAGTGTGTTCTCTACCTGTATCTAAACTTTTACAACAAAGTCCCATGCTGCATGAGACAAGGCCATTTGAGTCATGACATTTTAAGCATTTTTCTAGCTCAATCATTGGAATACGTTTTATGATTTATCTTTAATATATTAACCCATTTATTATTGCTGCGGTATGGGAGTTACAGACACTTCTCCTGCACATCCGTCCTTTTATTTTTCAAGATTTATATAGTACGCTTATGTTGTTTTTAATAATAAAAACTAAAATATCGATTACAGTTTATAGAAACTTTTTTGAGTAAATCACTGTTCTGTAATTGTGTGGCCCTCCCATATACACTCCCTGATTAATCCTTAGCAAGCTCATATGGTAGTGTTTTCTTTGCCTTGGCCGCTACTGAGAGCTCAACAATTTAGCATCTGTTGCTGTAATTGGTTTTTATAAACATGGAAGATAATTGACACTTTTGCCAAAATTAATTTAAAAAATTTTAGAGGAGGCTATAATAGCCTGTAAAGATAAAACAAAGAAACATGATTATTTGGTGAGTTAGGGAGGAGAATTTGCTGTCTCATTTTATCAAGATATATTTATTACAACAATCATTTTGAAAAATGTATTTTTAAATATTTTTACATTCGTTAAAAGCCCATCAGAAAAAGAAAAACCTCATATTTAAAGAAAACTTAACTAATATTTGTTGGTCTAATTCTTAAGGATTTTAGTTTAACATGTTTGAACTAAATTATCTTCTAAATACTATCAGACATCTTCTATTTATAATTGATTTACAATTATCGACCCTCTGTTCATTTCCTCACTCTAAACACACCCTATAATTTAAAATATATTCTTTAAACGTTTTAGACATGATAATTACCTCTACTTTTTTGTACGATGTAAAGTCAGAAAATAGTACCGTACACTTTTCTCCAACAATCTACCTTAGTGAAAAGTGAAATGAACATGGCAGAATGCCAGAAATGTCAGAATACGGAAGAGAGCAGACAAATGATATCAAATAATAGTGAATAGTAAATTAAGAGGAAAGAAAGGTTATCATTTTGCAATAAAGATGGTCTGTGAATTTGAAAGTTTCTTATTTTCAATAAAATGTTACAATAACCAGCCATTCACAACCTGAAATACAAGATATTGCAAAACAATTTATATTCAAAAGCAAAAGTCTTAACAAGCCTTGCAGATACAAAATATGCTTTGTCTAGTTTAGTCAATAAATATCGGAGCTTCTATACCTGTCACAATGAAATGTATAAATATGTTTTTATTTTTATTCACATGCACACACAAACACACATGCATGTATGCTAATAGTGTTCCATTTAAGATTCTTATTGTCCCCACTGTAAAATGTGTCATTGCTTGAAAATTATAATGTTTTGTTAAACTACTCAATTCATACTTATTTGCTATTAAAATAAAAGATATCCTAATTAATAGTATATATAAAAATTATTTTTATGTACAAACTAAAATTGTATATATTTATGATATACAACACGATGTTTTATGTATACATTGTGAATAGCTAAATCAAGAAAATCAACACTTATATTTTCTCACATACTTATCATTTCTTGTGGTGAGGACCCTGAAAATCCACTCTCATAGCCATTTTCTAGTATATAAGATATTGCTGTTAACTATAGTCACTATGCTGTACAATACATCTTCTGAACTTATTCCTTCTATCTAAATAAAATTTTGTATCTTTTGACCAATCTTTCTACTCCTCAGACTCTGGTAACTACTATTCTACACGCTACTTCTGATATGAATGTTTTTAGGTTCTATTCATAGATGAGATGGTGCTGTATTTGTGTTTATGTGCCTGACTTATGTTACCTCACATAATGTTCTCTAAGTTGTCGTAAAGAGAGGATTTTTTTCCCTAAAGCTGAATAGTATTTCCTCATGTGTATACAGCACATTTTCTTTATCCATTTATCTGTTGATGGACACTTAGGTTAATTCCATATCTTGGCTGTTGTGAATAGTGCTGCAATAAATACAAGAGTGCAGATATCTCTTCAACGTATTGGTTTTATTTCTTTTGTAAATTCTTTGAAGAAACTTCATGTTGGTTTCTATAGTGGCTATAACTGTTTACATTCCCATGAATAGTATGTAAGAGTTTATTTTTCTTCATATCCTCACCAACACTTGTTATTTTTTGTCTTTTAGTAATAACCATTCTAAAATAAATCAAAGATTTAAACCCAAGACCTGAAATTGTAAAATTACTAGCAGGAAACACTAGGGAAAACTCCATGGCATTGGTTTAGGCAATGATTTTCTGAACAGGAACACAAAGGCACAGGCAGCAAAAGCAAAAATAGACAAATGAGATGACATTAAAGAAAATGTTTCTGCACAGCCAGGGAAACATTCAGTAAAGTGAAAAGACAGCCTACAGAATGGGAGAACCATACATCTGATATTTGCAAACTATATGCCTTAAAAAGAGTTAATATCCAAAAATATAAGAATTTAAACAACTCAATAGCAAGAAAACAAACTGATATAAAAATAGGCAAAGGATCTGAACAGACGTTTCTCAACAGAAGACACAAAAAAGGCCAACAGGTATATGTGAAAAATGCTCAACATCACTAATCACTAGGTGAATGCAAATTAAAATCATAAAGACATTACTTTACACCTGTTAGAATGGCTATTTAATTTATTTTAAATGAGCTACAATAAGAACAACTGCAAGAACAGAACATTTTACATTGTTTTTCTTGTTTTATTTTGACAAATACATCATATATATGATATATATAATACATGATATATATATATTCAAAAGCAAAAGTCTTAACAAGCCTTGCAGATACAAAATATGCTTTGTCTAGTTTAGTCAATAAATATCGGAGCTTCTATACCTGTCACAATGAAATGTATAAATATGTTTTTATTTTTATTCACATGCACACACAAACACACATGCATGTATGCTAATAGTGTTCCATTTAAGATTCTTATTGTCCCCACTGTAAAATGTGTCATTGCTTGAAAATTATAATGTTTTGTTAAACTACTCAATTCATACTTATTTGCTATTAAAATAAAAGATATCCTAATTAATAGTATAT
>NW_012103909.1:1499237-1514309 GCF_000951045.1 Mandrillus leucophaeus
TTTTTTTTTTTTTTTTTTTTTTTTTTTTTTTTTTTTTGACTTGCCTCTTTTCATTCCTGGAAGGAAAACTGGCTAAGGCTATCTAAGTGTTTAAACTGTGATCGCTATTAATGCTGAGTTCCGCAAGTTTACCATCACCATGTAAATTTGCTTAACTACTGCTGAGACTTACTTGCCTTGGATTTGTGGAGAACAGTGCACACACTTCATTATATGAAGTAATTACACTGCAAAATATAGAATTGCTGCTTCCATGGAGTTTAGATAATAAAACAGATAACATATCATAATTTTCATGTTCCTGGTCAAGAACAAAAATCACTTTTCAATTAAAATTTAGTCGAGAAGTTGGATTTTCCTATACTAGGGATGCTCATAGTCTTTATTCAGGATGTGGAAAATCCAGAAACAAAAGGGAGATGTTGTTATATAGCCAAGCTGTTTCTAACAAAATAGATTCCAAAACTCAAATAGTAAAAGCTTAAATCATGTATTATCAGAAGAGAGAAATACTTTTTGGTTATTGTTCTACTTTCGGAAATTGTAATATATTTTTAATGTAAGAAAAATAGGTGTTTTGTCTCAAGGAAACAAAAATCAGAACAGGACATTACAGATGTAAATAGCGTGGAATGTCTTGGAGGAAAGGAGCCAAGCACGCACAGTGAAAAGACACGTACAGGCTGTGCTAGTGCAGAACCATTCTAATAGTTCTCTGTTAGTAAAGTATTGGAAATCAATATCAGAGGCACATTATATATTATTTACTGTCATTTTGTATAACTATGCTTAGCTACTTGATGAAATGTGTATATAGGTTTAGCTTCAATTTTGACCCTTGCTTGCCCTATGCCACAGAACCCTATGTTTAAGTGCCAAATTAACATCTCTGCTTAAAGGTCCAATATGTCTCTCATACAGAACAGTTTCAAACAAAACTTGTAATTTTCTTGGTTATAAAGACCTACTTTCATTGCACCTAAAACCAAGGTAGTAATGCCGTGCTAAGTGTATATAATGGCAAACCGCTGGCCAATCTCTTTTCTTCTTTATGCTTGACCCTGGTGCCCACTAACTTGCTAAAGTTATTCTTGAATCCATCATTATCTGAAGTGATTTTATCGCTTTACATAATGGTTATGTCACGTATATTCCCTTGTGAGTCCTGTGTTCTATCATATATCCTGCTTATTTCACTGCAGCCTTCTTTCTTGCAATGCATTTTGATTGCTTGAAGAGTTTTCTTTCATAATGATAACAGAAGTTATTGCAAAAACAGTGCTGACATTGAAAAAAAGAAGAAAAGAAAATAACACTGATGTATGACAGAATGCAGGTTTTACTGTGGCTATACTTACCCTGAAGAATATGGTTAAAGAAACAGAGGATGAGAATACGTAATTGATTAAGCATAGGTAGAGTCCTTTGTTCACTGACAATCACAACAAAGACTGGCCAACACATATAAGAATGGTAAATGAGAAACAGCAAGAGAACTCAAGAGATCTGAAGAAAACTGAAGAGAAAGGAGGACCATATCTTTATCAGTCTGATAGGTGAGTAAATCACACTACTTATTTGAAAGAAAAAAAAAATATTGTATAATACAAATGCATTGTTAAGGAAATTGTGACAGTAAGATTAAGAAGTAAACAATAAAGTATCATGGAGATCACACTGCTGGCAGAGCCATCTCTAGGATTGAGGGAAAAAAAAAAAAAAAAACAGAAGAAGCTGAAATTATTAAAGAAAAGGCCTGTGGAGGTTGGCTTTAACTTCTCAGGAAGCGGCACTGTTTATCCGGTGGTGTTGTACTGATCAGGAAGTAGGGGCCCTTTGAGACTGAGATGTCATCTCAGAAAGAACACTGAATCTGGTTCTGCAAGTGGTAGAAAGATTGACAACTGTAGTCTCTTGCCGCTGTGGGAAGGACATGCTTCTTCTGGAGTGATGTGTGGCAGATGTGGCACTCAGAGAAACGGCAAGCAGAAATAGGGCCAATAGGAGGTCAACAGGAAGGGGCAGGTCTTTTTCTTATAACTCCTTATTTGCAGCTTTCCTTTAACACTGCCTACTAGCAAAGCCTAACAGAGCAGCTGGCAAAGGAGAAAAGTCGATTTCAGAGGAGCAGACCCAGCATCATAAAATAGGGTATAGAAGGGCGGACTTGAAGCAGGAAAACAATAGATTCTAATGGTGCAGCATCTGTAAAGGGACCCTGCATAATTCTAGTTCATTTCAAGCTTCCATTTTTGCCTCTCATATCTGTTTCATGCTAAATGTGTAGGTAACCACATAAATGATTTCCTGGTTGTTTTTTATGACCTGTAGAGTTCATGCCACATGAACTCATTAATTCTTTGAAGAAGCGGAAAAGTTAAAAATAAATAACGTGACTTATAGCACTGGACAAATAGAATAGAAAGGTAAAAATTGGAGATAATATATTGCTAAAGACTTAATTCTTCACAGTTATGGTTCCTAATAAGGTAAGATAGCACATTAAGTTATTTTTCAGGGCTCCTTTTTTTCCCACTTGATGTAATTGGATGCAATTAGGACAATATTTATTTATACATTTGGACAAAGTTTATTTACTTAATTTTGTGCTTTATGCAATTTCCCGATTTTCTACACCAAACAACTATGTATTACTTTTATAAATAGGAAAAAAGTACAAAAAAGAAAAAAGCTGTAAGATCAATAACAGAGGAAAATATTTAAAATGGATATAAAAACAGTTGTTATTTATAATGTTTTTAGATCATATAAATAAAAAAAAATCTCAACATAAAAAAGTGCAAAAAACATTAAGCAAGTTACAGAACACAAATGGCTGATCGAAAAACTGATTCAATCAGGAGTAATCAAGGAAGTAAAAACACAATAAAAGGATGTACTAGTGCTCATCCTTCCATTCATTTTTTCTTGAGCCTACATATTTTATAACAAGTCCTGGGTGTTCTACTAATAATGATAGCAGCAGGAGATGGACAAATTCCTGGGCAGACAGGGTCAGGTTCCTGGTGCAACTCAACCTTCAATCCAAAGACAGTTTAAAGTCTGAAAACTGAGATTCCAGTTCCAGGTAGAGTCCACGATGGAAGTGAGAACTTCTTCAATGCCTTTTAGTCAATCAAATGGTGCTTTTCCCAGGCCCGCCTATGGGCCCATCGGCATGCTGTCCCCCATTCTGAGCCCATAAAAACCTGGATTCAGTCACACGTTGGGCTACCAACCTCAGGTCCTCTCTCACTGTCGAGAGCTTTTCTATCACTCAGTAAAAATCTTCCTTGTCTTTTTCACGCTCCAGTGTCTGTGTAACCTCATTCTTGGTCATGGAACAAGAGCCTGGAACTTGCCAAATGACAGGTGCAAAAAAGCTATAACACTGTAATCCTCTCTCCCACTCACTGAGCAACAGGAGAGAAAAAGCTGCTGGGAGCCACACATTCCCATTCATAAGACTACAGTAGTGAAGAGCTGTGACCCTTCTTGGGGCCCAGACCTCAGGACTTCCACAGCCAGAGCTGTAACACGCCCCCAATTGCCAAGTTGCAAGTGGCAGAAATGAACAAGTTATAACACAAACTAGCTGTAATATGCCCCCCATTTGCCATGATGAGGGTGGTGGGAACAAGGGAGAGCTGAGACATTTTTGGGGGACTCAAACCCTGGGTCACCCCAGGCAAGAGCCATATCATACCTTAGGGCTCCACAGTTGCTGTCATCTGTTTTTGAGCACCACCACTTTCCCCATATCTAAACGATAGCACCAAAAGTGAAAACTGCCCACAGCACTCTTGGCTCGGCAAGGGGCTGAGTGTGGATTCCCTGTGCACGCGCAGGATCTGGGCTGGTAGCCTGAGCCGACCACAGCCTCACTGGGCTGAGTGGGTGGAGCGAGCCCAGTGGTGAGCCCAGAGCTGAGAAAAGCCCTAGCAGGGGTGCCACAGCCACAATTTCCAGCTAGTGAAGCAGCACCAAAAGGATCCCGTGTAAATATGTGTGTGTGTGTATGTATATATGTTCGTATATATGCATACTGTATCTACACATATGTATCTCTTCATACATATATCCTACACATACATACCTATTTTCATATAATACAGAAAATATATGTATTATAAATATATATAGGGGAACTTTTAAACAAAACTCTTTCTTTAAAAATTTCCTTTTCCCTGACATTTTGACCCTTTAGATTTGACTTTCTTGGTAGCTCTGAACTCAAGTTTTAACTGCCAAACCTAGTGAGTCACCTTTATGAAAAATATTTTGTCTTTTTTGTTTGTTTGTTTATTTGTTTGTTTGAGATGGAGTCTCTCTCTGTCTCCCAGGCTGGAGTGCAGTGGCGTGTGTCTTTTATATTTTTGTTACTTATTAAATGTAGAACTTTCTTATTCAATTTAAGGTCATGGCTAAGATATATTTTATTATGTATTTAATTAAATTATCCTTAGTTACAACTCTTAAATATTTTTAATTATTTTATTAAGGATGTTGATATTGTAATATGTAACCATAAATTAATATTTTGACCTATTTTTCTGATTTCTTGTAGTAAAATTGTAATTTATAAGTTAACCTAAACTTCTCATACAAAATTCTGATATTTTCCATAATTGCATCATTATAATGCAGTTTACTGCATGGTTTTTAGACCTGAATATCTGGGATAGAATTCTAGGTTTTCCTTTATTTGCTGTGCAATATCGGGAAAATATTTTAATCTCCTGGTGACTCAGTTTTCTCACTTGTGAAATAATGATGCGATTATAATTAATAGTAGTATACTTCCATCACAAATTTGTCATAATTATTAAATGAGTAATGTTAAGTGTTCTACATAGCATTGCTTGACACAAAGCAATCACTCCATGAATATTAGGTTTTATTATTATTAAACTGGAATTTGTGTGTTAATTGGTAAAATATAATTCAATATGTATATATATTATATATGGTTTCAAATCACTGTCTTCTTAAGTTAATTAAACAGAAATTCTCAGAAAATTAATGGTCTACCAGTAATTACATTTTTTTCCCTACCACTCAGATCTCTAGTCTGAACTTTGATTTTTCCTTCCTAAAGCTGCTTCTTTGAAGGCCACCTGCAACCCTCTTCATCCAGATGTGATAAACTGCCATCTACACTAATCTACTTGCACATAAGATTGATGATTTTGTTCTGCAGTTTTCACTTTGCATTCAGTTTCTCCCCTACACTTCTATGATATATGTTGAGATAAGGGCCTATCTCCATACTATTTCCCTTTTGACAGGTAAATTGACAAGTAGAGAAGGGCAGAGTGGATCACCAGGGACAAAACCTTCTCTTGTGAGATTAACTCATTGACAGAAAATGTTTTTATGATAGTGTCCCTGGAACAAATGTTTCCTTTTTCGGAGACCTCAAATCCAAATGCATTATCTTGAAATAAGTTTATCATAGATCTGAAGTGTCATTTTCTTTATCTAACTTATAAAACACTTTTGCATTTTCTTAATTGGTCTATCCTTAGGCAGTGTGACGACAGTGGCTTCTGGCAGGGTCTTTGAGATAAGAACAGTGTAAGGTTTTTTTTGACAGTCTAGCTAGAATTGTTTTCAATATCATTTCAAGTCCTTATTTTACTTTCCAATTAAAACATCTTATTCTAATATTTTACTATGTAGTCTATGATTGACATTGTTGACTTATTTAGTGTCCTTGCATTTTTGGGTTCACACTAGTCTTCTATAAAATTATACCTTCAATCTAAATATAATTCACTCCAAGGATATAATTTTAGAATTAAAACGTTATTTTAAAAGTTAGTGAGTCTTCTCTACATTGAACAATGTCTAATGTATACTAGATTCAATATTCAAGTGTAGTAGTCTACATTTAAAATGTGGTCCAATAGAGCAAAACATCACAGCGCTGGTCAAGCTTATCTATTTATGCCATTGCCCAATCTTCTGTTTTGTTTTGTTTTCTCTCATGTAATTTACATCCTGATTTATATCACGTCCTCTGACTGTTCAGTTTTAGTAGTTCACCTGAGGAAGACCTCATACTCTGAACTGTTCTAGGCTATTTCACTTGATATTTATCCCCACTCCACCCCCATTCTCAAATTTCCACCAGTCGATTTCAGTATACACTATCTGTGTTGGTTCCATTTCCTAAGGACTGGGTAGTAAGTTCAAAAAAATTAATGACATAATCCACACAGCTGGGTTGATTAACAATTCCTAACACTTTTTGCCATGACAAGGCCTTACTTGTTGTTTGAATGGATGAAAGTGGGGACCTTCAAAATCTATCAACCTACTATATGTAGTATGTGAATAAAAGAAAGAAAATGTATATAATATTATGTGAGCAAATAGATAAATAGTAACTTTCTTAAACAAAGCCACAATAGTCATGGTAACTGGAAGTGGTATGGACTTATGTATTTGACAGCTTTGACTTTTGACAAATTTGTGATTGTGCATAGTGTTGTTTCTATATTACAATATCCTTGCTGTATAAACTTTTTCAACTATAACTTTTTAAATCTCTACTTTCAACTAGCTGGCCTTTCACATTTCTTTGGAACTATCATTAGATTTCACAACGTAAATACATTTCTGCTAGCATTAATTCTATAAACCAAAGTAGATAATGGCACTATTGCCACATGAGATACTCTTATTTTCACACTTACTTATTATTTTTTTAACATTTATTTTTTTCTTCCATGGGATTTTTTTTTTTAACTCAATTAAAAAAATTTGTGGGTACATACTAGGTGTATACATTTATGGGGTACATAAGATGTTTTGATACTATTTTCACTTGTAAACAGCAACATCCTGTTTCTGTCTTTGTGATTTCAGATGGGAAGCTCATATTTAAAGACTGGGACTCAATCCACAGTCTTAAAACCCTTCACCATATCTTCACTTACACCTCAGTAATACAATTCCTTTTTCATTATATATATTGAAATGCTTCTGATGCAGGATTTTTTTCTCGACTCCTTCTTTGGACCTATGACAGCGTGCTCTGTTTACTCAGCCAGCCGCACCCAACCTCTTGAGGGAGGGAGCATGTGAGCAAGCGAGTGCGGAATCCAGCCTGCTGCTTTGGGTACCTTAAGGAGCAGGCTTCAGGTCCCACAGCCACACCGAGCGTGGGCAAATGAGTATGGGATCCAGCCAGCAGTTTTGGGCACTGGCAGAAGCAGGCTCCATGTGGGCCCCATGGAGGTGCCCAGGTGGGGGTGCCTGTGACCCCCGAAGCACCAGAGAGCATGTTAAATGCTCTTTTAGCCCTGCCGTCCATGGACAGCAGTGCATTATCAACTCAATGGGCCCCTTGCCTCATCGTGTGGGATGGCTGCCCTCCATCAGTGAGAGCAAAGGGCCAGTGTGACAGCCTTTTTGGGTAAACACACTCGGTGGGCCCTGGGCTCTTGTCTGGCATCCAAGAAGAATAAGGTTGCATGGACACTTGAAGGATGGTAGAGGCAGGGAATTGTATTTAGTGATGGAAATCGCTCTCAGCGGAGATGGGAGCTGAAGAGTAAGAGGCACAGTCACGTCATTTCCCCTGAAGTCTGGCCGTCCCTGGCCAGCTCTTCTCCGAAGTTAAGCCATCTCCCTTCTAAAGCCTAGTCATCCCTCCAAAATCCAGTCATCTCTCTCCAGTCAAGCTGCTTCTTGCGAACGATAGAGTCTCTGGTATTTATAGGCGCAGGATAGGGGCGGGTGGACTGTAGGTAGTTTTGGAAAAGGCAACATTCAGTCGGTAAAAAGACATTATTCAGGAAGAAACAATCAGGAGAGAGCAGGCAAACAGGGACTGAAGTTTTACTTCTGGCTGCAGGTTTCAGGCTTTTCAGCTCAAAGGTGGGGTTTTGCTGGAGACCAGGCCCTGTCTGCCTAGAATTTCTCTGCCTCTTGCTTCTATCACTCCCAGAGCACTACAATATGAATTTACATATGTGATATAAAGTATACTTTGTCATACAATCTGAGAACACACTTTGTGAAATTTACACCATCTTGTCTCAGCATACACCACTTATATACTATATATTTTTTTTGTTTTCGGAAATTTCCTTCCGTTAATTTACATGGGGGATGAAAGCAGGCAATGGGAAACTACATTAGTAGTTACTCATAGAGAATGAGTTTTCATAAATTCCCTGCCTCAGAAAAAAGGAAACATAAGATTACCAATGGGGGAAACGGAGTTAAGAAACAATATCACCTTTATAGAATTCCTTTCCTGCTACTCCCTAACCATTTTCGTTTGCTTGTTCTCTATAATTGCTTTTCCTATTCTTTGAACCTTAAGCTAGAATCAACTTATTTTATTTAAGTGATTTTCATTCCTTGGTTAAAGAGTGATATTTAACATTACTTTTAATCGTTTCGAAGATAATAATTTTCCATCTGCTGTTTCAAGTATCTTGTTTTTAAATTTGAATTTTAAATTTTACTTTCAATATAGATGTTTAAATATAAAATTCTGTTTTTGTTTAGGGGTTATAAGGGTTTCATCAATCTGTTGCTTATTGTCTATTTCTAACTTTAGATATTTATCAACCATTATCTATTCAAATACTGCTTTTTACCTCCACTCCTCTTTTCTCTACTTCAGACACCAAAGATATACTAAATATGCTACCAGGAATTCTGCATTGGAATGGATTCTTTAATGAAGGAAATTAACACATCCAGGTCTCTGGACCGGCAATCTCAGTTCTTGTGATAGTAAGCAAAGAATTGCAGACTAACACCAAATTGTAAGCTCAAAGCAAAGTTTGTTGAAGCACAATAATACACTCTCAGAGGGAGAGCAGACTGATTTCTGCGAAGTGAAATCAGCACCGTTTTACAGAGCTGAAAGTGCTTTTACGCAGTTTGTCGTGGGGAGTCGAGGTTTAGGCTCTGAGTGACAGGATGATGTTAGTTGATTGTCAGTTTATAGTTGTATAAAATGAACATGTTTAAAACTATAATTCATTAAGAAAAGCCCTCTTTGGGGCAGAACCACATGTAAATTTTTTTTATAATGAAGGCGTAATGAGCTTAGGCTTAACTCAAAGATACAGTTTTAGGTTACTGAGCATGTTTCATTTTAGGACATCTCCACCTGTGCCCTAGTTTCTTCTTCTACCAGCTGTGCTGGCCACAGACTTTACCAAAAACTCCATCCATAAAGGTGGAAATAGGAGGGTCTTAGGGCTAAACTTCAGCAGGCCAGGGGCTGTCTTAGTGACAGCCTTTCTGTTTTCCTTTCTCATCCCCTCCCAGCTGCTAATGCCCACCTACCTACCTAACAACTGTATCTGTTTTTCGTACTTTCTTTTGTATTATATATCCTGCTTTGTCTGATTCACTCTGAATATTTTCTTCTAACATACATTTCAAATCACTGATTCTCTCTTAACAACCTGTTCAATCTGCCATTAACCCATTGTTCAGAATTTTACTTTATTCACTGTATCTTAACTTTGAAATATCTGTTTATATTTATAGTTTTCAGTTTTAAAGTGAAATTTTGAATATCATATTTCACCTCAAGTGTTGTAAACTTATTAAAATCTGTGCCTGGTAATGCTGTTACATGAATATCCTTTGGCCCTGGCTCTCTTGTCTATTGCTACTTGTTTTGTAATTATGTGATTTTATTCTCAGTCATGACTAATTAGCTTTGTTGAATTCTGAATTTAAATGTGATATATTTCATATATTTAAGATTATGTCTGCTTCTGTTCTTTAACGTGTTATTTTTGCCCCATGAAGACTGCTGTTTAGATACTCAGCTTCCAAAAAATTTCTTCTGCGCAGTCAGCAGCAAGGGTACAGGGGCTCTAAATACTGGCCTCACCTCTCTAATTTTTCTTCTGTTTTTAAAGGTTTGTTTTGTTATTCATTTTTTCTTCACTGCATATGTTTAGATTTTTTTTAATTTTAAAGAATTAATATTAGAAATAGATTTAATGTCAATGTTACCTTGATTTATAAAAAATTAGAATTTTAGGATTCAGCATATCTATTAAGACTTTAGAGTCCATAGAATTATATGAACTACTTCTTTAGTATGTTTCCATTTATATTTAAAACTTTGTGCATAATTGGAGCAGAGTTGTACTGGAGGGAGCAAAATCAGTATAAAAACAAATAAAAATGAGTCTGTATTTGTGGTTTAGACTGCTTGAAAATGGAAAATTTAATAGTGATATTAACTTCTCATTCTTTTATGACATTTTGCTATTTTGTTTGATTAGGGATGAAAATAAATTTGTGTATTTGTTAAAACCTATCAGAGTTATACTGTGACCTTCATGAGGCTGCTAGAATGAAGATTAAAACTGTCTGCTGAAACAGTATTTTGTTTCTTGGAAAACTTACTAAAACCAAAAAGGATAAACATGTGATTTAAAATGTGAAAAATCTCTAAAATATAAAGGCCTATGATAATTTAAATTATATTTTTGATGTTAACAATTATAAACACCTAGTTAATCAAATTATTTCTTCCAGATTTTATAAATTTAGGAGATACTAAAATAAAATGTAGATGATTTGAAGGGAAATATAATATAGGTAACATCAAGTAATTAAAATATAAAATAAAATGAAACAGATTAAGGCTATTATTTGGAAAGTGGACAAATTAATTGCAATTCTGTTTCCTTTAATGAAATGTAAATGATTATTAAATTAATCTTTAATCCCAAAGTTCTAAAGAATATTGTCTCTGCAGTATACTTAATATTAGTGGTTCTCATTGTAAGCTCTTGCCCATTCCAACATGATAGCAATGCCAATTTGTGAGCATAAATAAATTAGAGCCAATCATGAGATAAATAGTATAATGGATGTGACATAAAGACTGAGATGAAGCTTACTGATCACATTATTTAGCAACTGCTAATGAGGTGACCATCATGCCAATTTATCCCCCATATTATATAATTCAACTGAAGGATCTTAAGCAAATCAAAAGCTATAATGATTATCTGAAGAAGAACCATACCCATGTCAAAATGCTTAGCTTATCTTAAGAACTGTGGTTTGAGAAAGAAAAGTGACCCTGTAGTTATAGATGTTGGTGACAAAATAATATCATGTAAAGCTAGTTTGAGAGCTTAAAGGGAATCTGGAATAATGTGAATTCAATTTATCTTTTTGTTCCATAGTCATGAATCTCTGTAGGTGATATTTTGACATATATATAGTATTTATAAGATTATCCCTCTTAAAATCTTGGCTACACAATGTTATTGAGTAGTTCTTGTAAATATTCTGCCAAACTTAGTAACTATGAGATATTCTTAAACATTTTCAGGAGAAAAATTACGTATTCTCTCCTCTAACTTGATACACGAAGATCAAAAGCATGTTTATTTATACGTGCCTTTAAAGTTATTAAAACTTAGAAAGTAAATCAAGTACATATTTAAAGCTTTTCATCTATATCGCAGAAAATTACTATGGTTTTATTTTGCTATTAATTGCTATTGATGGAGAAATTGGTATTGCAATATATACTCTGAATTAGCATAAGCACAGAAATAATTTTTATAAGAGGCCATGGGAGTAAGTTGAAATTTTCACTACATTTACACTAATTATATCCATGGAATTCATATTTTACACTTTTGAAAAATAAACAAGTAGCAGTAAACATTTAAGCTTTTAGACTTTAGAATATTAAATGTACCTTTTCCATCTCCATTTTTGCAATAATGATCTGTAATAGGTAGATAGGTAGGCATGAGCGGGACAGGAGGGAGCTCTCCTCCAACTCACCAGAAATGTCGGGTTATGGTTCAGCAATTATCGAAAAAGTGATAATTTGGCAGCCATGGAGAGACAATCTCCTGATAGTCCACACCTGTTAACATTAAAAGTGTTAACTGAATGCAGACCCCATGGAGAAGTAGCTTCTTGGGCATGCGTGTTAAGAGACGAAATGGCCACGCATGACATTCCAGGGGCACACGCCACCGTAAAAGGGAAAAAAGCCTCAGATGGGCATGTGTATAACTCCCTAAATACACTGTCCTGCTCATTTTCCAAGGATAAGGAGAGCACCTGCATACAGAAAGCCCACCATAAGGGAAGAATCATGGGAAAGAGGCGAACCTATAAAGTCCTGGGATCAAAATCAAAGACCCTTTTTTCTCTCTTTGGCCTTCAGGCACCCACTTGGATCTCTTACAATCATTCTTTCCTTTTTCTTTTCTTCCTTTCTTTCTTTCTTTTTTTTCTTTCCTGTTCTAAAGCCTTTTTAATAAGCTCCCACTCCTGCTCTGAAACTTGCCTCGGTCTCTTTTTCTGCTTTATGCTCCTCAGTTGAATTCTTTCGTCTGAGGAAGCAAGGACGAAAGTTACTATGGACCTGGTAGGGATACGCTGCCAGTAACTTGGATCTCTATCACCGGTAACAAGTCTATTACACAAACAGTATGGGTGAATTTTTGTGTCGGTTTACTTAAAAATGTCCGGTTAAACCTAACTGATGTTAAATTATATCTTAATTGAAATATTTTTTGTGGAATCAACATTCAGACATATTTGTGTTGATGGAAATAGTTTATTTTTGAAATTCTAAAATAAAAAGTAGAAAATTAGTATCTACTTTTTGAACTACAATTTCAGATATTTTTAAAACTAGTTTAATGATATGTTTATACTGGAGGTTAATTGTTTTCCAAATGTAATGTAGAGGGTTTTAAAATGATGAATACAAATTGCATGTACTTATGATACACAACAGAATGTTTTGAAACATGTACACATTGTGAAATGGCTACAACAAGCTAATTAACACATGCATTACCTCACATATTTATCTGTGGTATGAACACTTAAAATCTACTCTTAGGAATTTTCTGGTACACAATACATTTATATTAACGAGTTTTTACTATGCTTCACAATAGATCTGATTGTTTCCTTTCTTGTCTGACTGACATTTTATATCCTTTGACCAACATCTCCACAATCTCCCCACCTGACAATCAGTGTCACCAGCCCCTGGGAATCAGCATTCTGCTCTCTACTTCAGGTTTGACTTTGAGATTCCATATAAAGGTTTGATCATGTAGTTTTTGTCTTTTTGTGCTTGGTTTATTTTACTTAACAGTGTCCACCAAGTTTGTCAATGTTGTCACAAATAACAGGATTTTCTACTTTTTCACAACTAAATAGTACATAGGAGCTTTAAGCACAAGATTCTCTTCAAATTTATACTGTATACTCTGAGGTTTATAGCAATAAAATATTGAAAATTCTGTAGCTCTTTTGTAGAAAATAAATGTTATGTTTGTATTTAGTCACATATTCTACATTTTCATTTTGGTACTTTTCAACATATTTTTAGAAGGAAAAAGGGTATATATACATTTTAAACT
Source organism: Mandrillus leucophaeus (assembly GCF_000951045.1). Taxonomy (NCBI): domain Eukaryota; kingdom Metazoa; phylum Chordata; class Mammalia; order Primates; family Cercopithecidae; genus Mandrillus; species Mandrillus leucophaeus. The sequence continues at coordinate 1,512,650 of NW_012103909.1, forward strand.
GCATTTTTCTATAAATGTGTCTCCTCTAGAAATGTGGTTATGATACAAAACCAAATGACACGTAGAAGAAAACAATATTGATCATAGAATGAAATTTAAAAATAATACTAATATTAAAATAGAAAACATAAAAAAGAGGATCAAATGGGTAATACAATGTATCTAAGAATATTAAAAGAGTCAAACTGGGCAAATCAAAAAAGATAAATCAGAATTGATCAGCATTTTATAATTAATTGATGCTATTTTCAAAATAGTAGAGATAGTGGTTGAAAATATACTTAACTTTCATTGAACACTGCAACATGTTGTATGAATGCAAATTATCATTTATCCTAAGAAAATAAAACATTAAAAACAGTAATTATATTCATATATAGTATATATTATGTACATGCATTACATTATATGAGCATTATATGTGGATATATTTGTGTATATGTGTGTATCTGAGGATGTCTGTTTATGAATGAATATGTGGAGAGAAAGTGAGAGTTAATAGCTATTATCTCAATATACTGAACTAGATAGAAGAGAAAGCTAATGTTTAAAACCCACTTCATAAAAGTGCTTTACCCTATTTACATAAGTTCTTCTGCAAATTTCACTGGTAAGTTCTTCCCTGAAACATTACTGAAAAGGGCCACTATAGAATTCTAAGTAAAGTTCAGTTTTTTTTTTTTTAATTTCCTGATTCAAAATCCATTAATTTCCTTTTTTACTCTGTGGGTTCTGCTGACCTTTATAATAATGTGAAAAGTATACCAATAATGAAGGGTAAAGATAAAAATGAGGTTCTAGCCTAGAAAGAAATTCAACCATAATTTTTCTCAAGTAAAATCAGCTCTCAGGATTTAGGTGCCCATGAAATGCTTTTAAGTGATAGTGTAACTCATCTCAATGAAAATACATTTGCATTGAGTGTTTTTTAAATCACTTTGCCATTACTTTAATTAAATTCAAATAAATCTGTAAACAAAAATTTATGTGTGTTTTATTTACTTGTTTATTTACTTATGCAATTCACATTAACATATTATAGGACTCTTTAAAAAAATATTTTTGGCAACCATATGTAGGTGAGGAAACTAAGAACCAAAACAATCTAATGTATGTTCTAACGATTTCACCGTGATATGATAATCAATCTTCAAATCACTATCTTAAATCACTCAATCACTTTTCCCAAGGACGATGATTCCTAAGCTTTTGGTTTTCATCATCACACTTTGTGTTTTATTGTGATTTATCTCTGTCTGAGTACAACTCATCAATCTAAAGTTAACATATGCAAATTAAAGAGATTTAATTGCTGAATTCAAAAATTACAATGGAACTCAAATGGAAACTTACTGATAATAGGTTAACATTTAAAAAGCTGCTTCTATGTGTTAGGTATATTTATACATTATATTTTAATAATAACAATTATATTGAGTATTTTATTATTTTCCAAAAGAAGAGATGGAGGCTCAGAAAAAAAAAAAAAAAAAAAAAAATAATACCTAAGGTCTCACTATCAGTAGGTAATATGAAGTGTAATATTCATTTCTATTTGACCTCATAATCTTTTCTTTGAACTAAACCATAGTAGTAGCTAAAACATTATAGAAATATGATATCCCATCAATCAGACTTGATGCAAAACTTTATTTGATTA
>NW_012103909.1:1514359-1535139 GCF_000951045.1 Mandrillus leucophaeus
AAAAAAAAAAAAAAAAAAAAAAATACCTAAGGTCACACAAACAGTAGGTAATATAAAGAGTCAAATTCATGTCTATTTGACCTCAAAATCTTTTCTTTGAACTAAACCATAGTAGTAGCTAAAACATTATAGAAATATGATATCCCATCAATCAGACTTGATGCAAAACTTTATTTGATTAAAAGAAGTTGAATGGAAAAAATTCACACATGATGGCCATCCTAATGTTAGACCTAATGATGAAACTCACTTTTGCTTTTTTATGTGTGAACTATTTGGAACCATTGGCTGAAAATAAATGTACCTTTAAAATGGAAACATAATTTTAAAAATATTCTTTAAAAACCTACAGGTAGGTAGTAATTGTATAAGTCCAAACTCCTGCTCTTTTCTTGATAATAAGAATTTCCTTAAATTTCTCTACCCTTATAAACAAGTCTGTTTTTTCAGTCATGGTCTGTGGAATTTAGTGTAATAGATGCTATTATTTTAACTTTATCCTTAAATATTTCATTCATTGTGGTAAGGAAATAAATTTTGCTGCATATGCAGCAGCAGATCACCAATGAAAATTAACATTTAAAAAATAATCTCGAATTTACCTCTGTGATATAGCTGCTTTAGAATAACTTAACAAATTACTTTAGGGAAGGAATATGAGTTTGCCCATAATTAGATTTGACCTATTTACCAAATGACAGCGTACTTTCAAATTTTCTGGCTTCATGGGATTCTGCTTTATTATCACATTGGATGAACTATTATGAGACTTACTGCTGAGAACCAAAGTAGACTACATTTGGATCTGTAAGTTGTACCAGCAACATCATGCTACTTATTCTAAAGTTATCTTAGATCAGGGAGAAGAAATTGCAATGTGCACTGAGGGTTTGGTGAAGCTAATTTTTCCATCCTTTATTATTTTATTTCAGTGGGAAATTGTTTATGTTTTATTATAGAAGTTCTTGAAAACATGTTTTGCAAATTTAAGTTGGGTCATCTAAAAATGTATTGTTACTTGTTGTTTTATTTTATTTTTTTATTTTTAATAAGCCAATCAGTCAGAGTATAGATAATCATGTATGAGAGCACACACTCTTAAGTATTTTCCTCAGTTCAGAAATTGGGGTCTAATACTTTTTAATTAAATAGACCTGGCAACTTAAATGGTCTCCTTATGCCTATATAGACAAATTATTTCTTTAATCTTGGAAGTCTGGAAGTTCCAGATATTTAAAAACCCTGCATATAGGTAATAATATAAATAATTACTATCTACATATAAGTAATATTTTTTTAAAAAATGGTATAATGATAGAACAGACTTCCAAGAACTGTTAAGACAACTAACTTATATTCCATATGTAAATTACTTAATTCTATGGCTTACCAAAATTTATATTCATAGTAATGGATGGTATAATTATTGTGTAAATTATTTAACTTGAGAGATAGTTAATATTATTGTCAGACTGATTGAAAGTTTGCTTAAGAATTATTTGTGCATGCATTTTCTATGAGTCAGAAAATAGTGCTAAACCAATCGAATTAAAAGCAAATAAGATTCAATATCTAACTTTTTAAATATCAGATTTTCATAGTTAAAATAGAAAGTAACTGAAAAGTTTCAATAAAGTTTATATATATTTTGAAGGAGGTAATTTTAAGGTATCATGTGGACACATAACAAGATAGCTGTACTCCAACTTGTATGGACAGATTTGTCAGGCCTCTGAGCCCAAGCTAAATCATCATATCCCCTGTGACCTGCACGTATATATCCCAGATGGCCTGAAGCAACTGAAGATCCACAGAAGTGAAAATAGCCAGGTCCTGCCTTAATTGATGACATTCCACCATTATGATTTATTCCTGTCCCACCCTAACTGATCAATTGACTGTGTGACAATACACCCTCCCCGCCCTTGCGATAATATATTTTGTGATATTCCTCCTCCCTTGTGAATGTACTTTGTATGATACACCCTCACCACCCCAAGAAGGTACTTTGTAATATTCTCCCCACCCCTGAGAATGTACTTTGTAAGAAGATCTACCCCTTGTCTGCAAAAAAAAATTGCTCCTAACTCCACCGCCCATCCCAAACCCATAAGAACTAATGATAATCCCACCACCCTTTGCTGACTCTCCTGTTAGGACTCAGCCGTCCTGCACCCAGGTGATTAAAAAGCTTTATTGTTCACACAAACTTTGTTTGGTGGTCTCTTCACACGAACACACATGACAAGATTAAAAAAGTCTGTAAACTCCCAATAGCAGATAATAATTGAGTTGAATCCTGAAAAAAGTGTAAGAGCTAGGCAAACAAATAATAAAGAGCAAAAACATGCTGAATATAATCAGAGGCCCTCTAAAACCTTAAGAAAGGGACAATGATGTGAACATTGAACAACATGGAGGAATTCCAATTCTGTTGGGTAACTTAGGAAGTGAAAATAAACTAGCCTGGATTATAAAATCAAGCACTAAATTAAGGAATTTGGGGATATTTTATCTTTAGAGATTGAAATTTATACCAATAACTTAAAGAATATTTAGATAAAAATGATGTAATCGGACTGTTTTATAGAAATATTTTTAATCTCACTTTAAATAATAGATTAAAATGACAGAAAGCAAGAGCAGGCAGCCATTAAGATATTGTAAGAAATATGGAAGAAAAAGGTGGATGAGCTGAACCTGTAAAATGGTTGATGGATTGTTGGTATATGAATAGTAATACTAGACTTAAAATGATATTAGTTCTAAATAGTAATAATATTAAGATATGTGAACTGATGTCAAAGGCATTGAGGGATTTCACCAGTCACATATCTAATGTTTCTTGCAGGATCTCAGAAGGGGTAAAGACAGGTGTTTTCTTCCCTGTGGTATTCAATGCAATCATTCAAGAAGACCAGTCAACTTGAATTCTGAAACTGAGACGGATTTTCTTGACTTTATTGGGGCTTGTCAGGGAGAATCACAAAGAAGTACCCTTAGAAGGGCTACCCTATCTATTGGTGTGTGGACCTAAGAGAGGATCATAATTCTGATGAATCCTGAAGATTGAAGAGGAACTAAGCTTGTGTACTGAATTGCTGCTAGTTCACATATTTGAAACTAAACCGCTTCTCCTTGGCTTGTGTCCAGTTAGGCCTATGGAAAGAGGTGGCTAAGGTCAGAGTTTGCAAAGCTATTTCACACAGACTTAGAAGAGTAAAAATAATGTATTATCTACCATTGTTTATTGACTACTGCCTCAAAAAGCCCAGCCTGATATGTATAAATATAGGAAATGGCATTTATTTTAATATTTGAAATTAACAATGAAAATCATACAATGACACCACAGAATTCAAAGCCAATACGTTAATTCAGAAAAAAAATATATGGTTTTCTTTTTACAACTGTAGAAGAAATGTAATGATCAGCTGAGTAAGGTGGTCTTGATGCATCAGTAATTATTATATGAAAATCATTAAGTAAAGAAGTTGCTATTATCTCTGGTAGGGGAAATAATTAGACTGACAGCACCCAATCTCATCCCACTCATGAATCTACAGTACCATTCACATTCTCACTCTTTCCTGAGTCAATGGAACCGTGACAGAAGAGAACTATTTTTTGATACTGACTGAAATTTGAGTTGCTGCAGTTTCTTATTATAAGCAGGTAGAATTTATTTGTGTGTGTATGTGTGTGTGTGTGTGTGTGTGTGAAAAAAGAGAGAATGAAAGTCTGTTTATAGGGCCTACATAGAAAGATATGTGAGATTGATAACTGAGTCTATGAGAAAAGAGAGTTTCTGTGTGAGATATTTTCCTTCAGAAAGTTCAAGTCCTCAGTTATTTTTAACCTGGAACAGAACTAAAACATGAGAAGGTTAAATATGTATTCTCCAAGAAAGATGATTCCTTTGTGGAGACAACTATCTGATGACAGACTGCGGGGTGAATTCAGCATGCCCTTGGATACGGATTAAGTAATGCACTTAGCAGCAGAATCAACAAGAATGCAGGCATATGGTCTCCAGGTCTTTGTTATCTCCCCGAGTGGCCTGGTAATGCATGGACAATCTCTTGGACATACAGTGGGGTTTCCATCTCTGTAGATGGATACTTGTTTTTGTGTTACTTTTGCTTCATATGGGACAGGAATAAAAACAATCCCTGCAGAAGAAAAAAAAATAGACTTCTTGGGTATCAGAAGTCAAGAAGTCTAAATACCAGGTATATGCAAAAGGTTCCTGAAAAACAGGTGCCCATCGTCTGGGAACGTTGAGTCTATGGATAGTGACAATTTCTGCAGCCAGAGATGTGAGTTCTTCAAACTTGTGAAAGATTAGGCTGTAGTCCCTTCCTAAAGAGAAGAAGTAAATCTCTGATTGTGCAAGTAACCCAGAATAAGCTCACAGGAATTTTTGGAAAATTTTCCTGTCATACTAGGGTGTTGCTACTTCTGATATTCCTATAAGATTGTTTCTATAAGAACCACATGACTTTTCCAAAAGAAGAACTATATATACCTTTTGATATTATACACTTCAAATCAGGATTAATGTACCTCATAGTGTTGTTCTAGAAAATGCAACACTAAATGTAAATTCCTTCTCAAATCTGTGAAAGAGCAGAACAAAAGGCAGTTATTTTAAGTTTGTATGGTCTTTTAGAAACCTACACCTGTTTTCTCTCTCCAACTTTTACAATGTAGTATAGAAGTTAATGCTAACACATTTCAATAACGAAAAGAGGGAGATGATCCAACTCTGAAATGTCATTAGAATGCTGAAGGCTTTTGTCTGTTAGTTACACAATTGGATGGTGCTCTTGCCCTTGATGCTTATTAAGAATATTTATTATAAACTAATTTGTAAAATTTATATTTTGTAAGAATAAAGCATCTACGTAATTTGTGATGCATTTATATAGTGATAGAATGTGTATTATAATCAAATGTAGAGTCATAGTTCTGCAATGTGTAACATGGGCTTGACGACAAGAGACACTCACCTTGCTATAATTTCTTTTGTGGTCATTAATTTTCTTATCTTTAAATCAAGACTAATACAAGATTAATTGTTTGCAATGTGGTTGTCCAAAATTCAACAAGAAAGTTTTTGAAAAATCGGTTTTTATGTTCCAAACTCAGAAGTCCTGAGCCATCATTTCTGGTGGACAAACATGGAAATATGTTATTTTTATGAATATATTCCATGGAGTCTGAATGTTTAAGTTTTGAAATGACTAAATGAGAAGATCATTAAAGATATTCCCATTTCCAAACAAGTGGGAATTAATCTGCTTTTTTTTTTTTCTGCAGACCATAGAAATCACATAGCTAGCTTTTTTCTACCAACACTAGAGACATTTGTTCAAATGCAATTATACCCAGAATCTTACATTATTAAACATATATCAGGAGATCTTTTTAGTTAAAGGGAGACTTAGTGGAGACCTTGTTCCATTATCAATTTGCTCCTCTAATGCACTCACAGAGCAATAGACACATTTTTTTTGATAACCTAGGACTCCACAAAGCTCAACTTTAAATAACTTTCCTACTGTTTATTCTACTTTCACAAATATATCCATAAAAGTGGTTAGTAATACGATCAGAGTTATGTGATGTCTGATTCTTTATTCTTTCCACCGAACCAGATCAAAAAGTTTCATTGCATATTAATATTAATCATTAATATTAACCCTAAACTATCTGGAGAATGACAAAACACACTCAATATAGCATGCATACATTTATAAAGTAAGAGACAGGTAAAAACAGATTAGACTAATGAAAGAATGATTTATTTTTAATTCTAGAGAAAAAAATAAAAAGCATGTCCACTCTTTACTCTTGCTTGTGTTACTTTCATATCTACATATTTTTTACATTGGTGCTTTTGTGTCCCGAATTGGTGGGTTCTTGGTCTCACTGACTTCAAGAACGAAGCCGCGCATCCTCATGGTGAGTGTTACAGTTTTTTTAAAGATAGTATGTCCGGTGTTTACTCCTTCTCATGTTCAGACCTTTTCAGAGTTCCTTCCTGCTGGTGGTTTCGTGGTCTCGCTGACTTCAGGAGTGAAGCTGCAGACCTTCACGGTTGAGTGGTACAGCTCTTAAAGGCAGCAAGTCTGAAGTTGTTGGTTCCTTCTGATGGGTTCTTCGTCTGGTTGGCTTCAGCAATGAAGCTGCAGACCTTCCCGGTCAGTGTTACAGCTCATAAAGGTAGTGCCGACCCAAAGACTTAACAGTAGCAAGATTTATTGCAAAGAGAGAAAAAACAAACCTTCCACAGCATGCAAGGGCACCAGACCGGGTTGCCACTGCAGCCTCGGGTAGCCTGCTTTTATTCCCTTATCTGACCCCACTCACAACCTGCTAATTGGTCCATTTTACAGAGAGCTGATTGATCTTTTTTGACCGAGTGCTGATTGGTGCGTTTACAATCATTTAGCTAGACACAAAAGTTCTCCAAGTCCCCACTAGATTAACTAGACACAGAGCACTGATTGGTGCATTTACAAACCTTGAGCTAGACACAGAGTGCTGATTGGTGCATTTACAATCCTTTAGCTACACACAAAAGTTCTCCAAGTCCCCACTAGATTAGCTAGACACAGAGAACTGATTCAGGTGTTTACAAACCTTGAGCTAGACACAAAGTGCTGATTGGTGCATTTACAATCCTTTAGCTAGACAGAAAGTGCTGATTGGTGCATTTACAAATCTTTAGCTAGACATAAAAGTTCTTCAAGTCCTCACCTGACTCAGGAGCCCAGCTGGCTTTGAGTAGTGGATCCTGCCCTGGGACACGGGTGGAGCTGCTCACCAGTCCCATACCGCGTGCCCACACTCCTCAGCCCTTGGGCAGTGGATGGGACCGGGCACCACAGAGCAGGGGGCGGTGCCCATTGGGGAGGCTCAGGTCACATGGGAGCCCCCGGGGGTGGGGGGGGGGGCAGGGCTCAGGCATGGTGGACTGCTGGTTCCAAGCCCTGCCCCCGGGAGAGGTGGCTGAGGCCCAGCAAGAATTCCAGCACGGTGCAGGCAGGCCTGCAGTGCTGGGGGACCTGGATCACCCTTCACAGCTGCTGGCCTGGGTGCCAAGCCCCTCACTGCCCAGGGCCAGCGGCACTGGTTGGCCAGTTGGAGTGTGGGGCCCACCAAGCCCACACCCACCTGGAACTCAGACTGGCCCACCAGCGCTGAGCGTAACTCCAGTTCCCACCCAGGCCTCTCCCTCCACACCTGCCTGCAAGCAGAGAGAGCTGGCTCCAGCCTCGGCCAGCCCAGAGAGGGGCTCCCACAGTGCAGTGGCAGGCTGAAGGGCTCCTCAAGCATGGCCAGAGTGGTCCCCAAGGCCAAGGAGGCCCCAGGAGCGAGTGAGGGCTGCCAGTACGCTGTCACCTGTCACTTTTAAACATTTAGGTTTCTTAATAGATCACAGATAATACATTAGATTTAATGTTTAAAATAGATGAACCTGTACCTTAATATTTTCTATTTTCATGATGAACTCATTATATACACAACTCACATCATGCTCCAGTATTCTTTCTCATTTTTAATTTATTTTCATGGTTTTGGCATAATATCTGGCTAGAAGAAAAAAGCCAAATATATATATCTATAGCTACTTTAAAAAGACAAGATAGAATTATTTAGTGATATAATTGTCTATATCAGTAGAGAAATCCTCTATATTTTTCATGTAGTATGAAAAATAATTTATTTCTTACTGAAATGTATCATAAAAGTAGAAAAGATTTGACTCTTAGCTTTGAAAAATTCCTCATTATATGGAAGAGAATTAAATATTCAGAGAATAGAAAGATAAGTCCAAAAACGGTCTGGAAATTATTAAAATTATTAATTGAAAGATTATCACTGTTGAAAAGCTACCTTTTAAAAGAATGTTTGACTGAATTAACAATTTCCAAACTTGGTATTGTAAAGTTTACAAAGACCAGAAATTGACTGATGACCTTCAATCTGGTGATATAGTTTATTCTCAGTCACATAAAACCTGAAACCCAATAACTTCTAATCTGAAAAGTAATAAGATATCCCTTTGAGTTAAATTAGAATACAAGCAGCAGAGTGATTTTATTATAAGAAGACTTCATTTTTTTCAAATATTTTATGGTTGATATAACATATCAAAATATTTTGTTTGATATAACAAATATTTTATCTTTGATATAACAGGCAGTATTCCATTTTAGTCATTTAGTGAAAAGTTTCTTAAATGAATAATTTATATGTTATGTGAAAACAAAATATATAAACAAGTATTTTCCCCTTTCCTGTGGCGGTGTCATAGGGAAAGGTACTCACATGACACTGAACTGCGAGCAATATATCTAAATATTATTCTTAAACCAACTTCAGTGAGATAACTTTGAATTCTGTTTATGATTAATAATAAATATCTAAGATATGCTTGATATAATAGTCTTCAAATAACATAACTTGTTTGTTCTGCCAGGTGCAGTATCTCACACCTGTAATCCCAGACTTTGGGAGGTCGAGGCAGGTGGATTGCTTGAGGTCAGGAGTTCAAGACCAGCCTGGCCAACATGGTGAAACCCTGCCTCTACTAAAAATACAAAAAATTAGCCGGTGTGGTGGTGGGTGCCTATAATCTCAGCTACAAGGCACGAGAATCGCTTGAACCTGGGAGGAAGAAGTTGCAGTGAGCCAGTATTGCGGCACTGCACTTCAGCCTAGGTGACAGAGGTAGACTCTGTCTCAAAAACAAACACACAACAGCAACAAATAAAATAACTTCTTTGTTCTGGTAGTCATTTTTATGAAAAAAAAAAAAAAAAAAAAAAAAAAAAACAAGTAAAAATTCAAGGATGGCCAAGAGAATTTGACATTGATTTCTAGCCTACTTAAACTAAGAAAACAAGACAGAATTCCTTGTTCATTGTATTACTTGAACAAAGCCACTATCATACTTTTTAAGATGATAAATATCATCTAACTGATCCTTCCCTTCCAAGTGGGTACTGAGGGAATAACCAAAAATAACCCAGAAAAAATACTATAGTCCTCTATTCAATTTGACATTGTTCAAGCAATGACAATTTCACTGCTCAGGTGTCCATCTCTTGGTGACACACAGGCAGAGCTGTCAAATTCTAGTTGAACTTATACCACTTGTTTTGCCTTAAAACTTTTTAGTTGGGGTTTTTCTCTTGTAGATGATACAGTTTATATGTTTAATCTTTCAGTGTTATTGTCCCCTTTACAGGAAATCTGGCTCTAGTCCCCAAGGGCTGAAATTGGAAGTTCTCTGCTAGGAGTCTGTCTGTGCCTCTTATTGTCCCTTATCAAATAGCCCATCTCAGTGCCTTCCTTTACCCTCCTAATTATTGTCCATCTAGGTTATTCTATGTTCAGCTTCCTGGATCCTCACTTAATTATGAAAGACATATTTTTCAAGGTACTAGATGCTACCAGTGACAGAATTCAACCATTATCCTCCTTAAGCTTTGCCTTGACTGGAGAGAAACCTCTAGTACAAGTTCATGTTCCCTTCTTGGGGCAGCCCGAATTCAGTAACCAATGGATTTCAAGGAATTAGAAAATGAATGTGGCTATAAAGTCTACAACCACAAGCCCTACTTCTAGACAACCTTGAAAGGTTATTCCAGCTTCACTGCTCTATTTTAGATCAGTTGCAGCCTTCACTGACACAGCATTGAATAATTTATTTTTCTCACCAATCCAGTTTCCTTCTCTTCAGACATTGATTCAAAAAGCATTCTCTAATAAACATTCTAAATCCTAATGTCTTAGAATTTACTTCCAAATGAACCCAACCTGAGACACTCTTTAAGATCCAAAAGGCAGTATATTTTGCCCCTCTGTTGTGTGGTGTAATCCTGGTGTCTAGAGAACTGATTATAAATATGTAGAGTGTTCTATCTGCACCAATGTAGTCTGGAGGCTCTTAAATCAACCGAGTCACTGGGGTATGTGTAAAAACAAATCCCCTCAATAAATGTGGGATAAAATAATGTGGAACCATATCTCTCAAAATACAATAAGGTCAGAGATTATATATAAATTTCAACTCTTTGCTCTTTGCAATATTTTGCAATCAATTTTTGCATTAAGTAGCATGTTAAACACTTTTTTCCCCAATAGAATTCTCATATGCAAAACAAACAAACAAACAAACAAAAAACAAAAAACAAAACTAGTGCAAGAAATGTTTCTCATACGTCTTTAACTATAAATATTTTTGTTCGGATATGTATATGATCTAATTAATGAGAAATTGAGACTTTTGCTGGCTAACTTTGTAAAGGAGATGTAAAGCACAGTTAAAAATAGAAGCTGGAGTTTATCTTGGAAAGTTTTAAGAGAAGGAGATGAAGGTGGGGAACAGTGGCTAGTAGTGACAAGTTTTTTGGGATGTTCTGTAAACCAACTATTTGTTTTTATATACTGGATTCCAACACAGTAACTGTAGGTGAGGGAAAGTTACTTCATCTCTCTGGGCTTTACACTTCTTATTTGTAAATGAGTTATAATAGTATCTACCTCATATGGTTATTGTGGAAATTAAGAATATATATTCAGACAGGGTGCAGTGGTTCATGCCTATAATCCCAGCACTTTAAGAGGTCGAAGCAGGAGGATTGCTTGAGGCCAGAAGTTCAAGACGAGCCTGGGCAACAAGGTGAGACCCTGTCTCAATAAAAAATTTAAAAGAAAAAATTATCTGGGTGTGGTGGCACATACCTGTAGATCTAACTACTCAGGAGACTGAGGAAGGAGTTTTGCTTTAGGTGACAGAGCAAGACCCTATCTGTATCAGGAAAAAAAAAAAAAAAAAAAAAGTACTTTCAAAAATTTTGGATGAATCCTAGACTAAGTTGATTGACTTGGTAGGTATTGCTATAATTTTTAAAGAAGAATTTTTATTCTTGTAGAAGATTATATAATCCTTTTACTGAGTATTTTACCAAAAACGTTGGTGAGGACTAACCAGTGAGACAGACAATTGCTCACCTAGGAAACATTTATGCATGCCATAGGGAACCCAGCATTTTTTTCTGCTGCCTTTCCTACTTCCCACAGAGTTCCCATTATGTGTGAATTTTATTTTAAATCAGTCAAGATTGAGTCTCTTTGAGAATGATAAGGGTGGTTCCTAAACCTGTATTTTAAATTCTTAATATATTTCCTTATTAGGCAATCCTTCCTCAAAAACATTCGCTTAGTAGAACTAGATTTCAGAAGACAATCCATAAATAGATTATAACATTCCCCACATCACAGGCTCAACATTGGGGGCTTTCAGATTTCAAATGAGATGTGCCTGGGTTCAGTGAGTTAAGTGTTTTAAAACCGTCAGTAATTTAAAAAAATTCTGTCACTCTAAACCTAGGGGCTACGAATAAAGAAATAAATGCAAGCTAGGTATTAGTTGTTATAAGTATAAATGACTTTAAATTGTCTGTTTGTATTAGCAAGGTTTGCTGTTGTATGCTTCAGATACAAGTATTAAGTTACTTGTATGCTTTTTCCCATTGTGCATTAATATCTTTAACCAAAAGAACTATCACTTTATAAGTCCTATTATCTGTTTCTTCTCCTGCATCCAGACTTATCATATAGTATTTTTGGAACTATGAATTAGTATTTCTAAAACATTATTATCTGCTGCAGAAACTTGTTTGGTGCACTGTTGTTAAATCCATAATAAATAATAATTTATATTGTTTTCTTGGAAGCCAAAATTACTAAACTAGCTCACTTCAGTAATAAAGATAGCCACAAAGTTATCTTCCATCTTTCAGATTTTTTTTTAATACAATATGACCTTTCTCCTCCTACTTCAAAAGTTGAAATCTAATTCCCTTCCCTTGGCAGGCCTTGTGATTTTTTTGACCAATAGAGTGGAGCATAAGTAATAGTATGATTTAGCCAGAGCTAAGTCAGAGAGAAAGCTACTGCTTCTTCTGTCTGGTTCTCTAAGGATGCTTGCTTTGGGGAAAGCTGGCTGCCATGTGGGAAATCTGACCCCATGGAGAACAGCATGCTGGATATGCCACATACAGCAGTCATTAGCCATTATCAACTGCCAGCCATGAGAGTAAACTGTGTTAGATATTGAGTGTCTGTTGTACCTTCCGATAACCAGAGCCCTTGCTGAGCCCATTCTGAATTCCTGACACACAAAATCATGGGCAATATAAAATGAGTTTTTAAACATAAAGTTTTTGAGGTTATTTGCTATACATAAATAATAACCAGATCAGCCTCACTGTCAGATAGCCTTCTAGTAGTAGATTTTTCTTTGAAATTTCTTAAACATAATGTAATCTAATATAATATTACTATCACCACCTCAAGCTTGCTCTATTTTGGCAAATATTGTTAATTCAGGGGCAAATTTCAAAAATTAACATTGAGTTGTCAGATCACCAATGTATTTAAAGTTAACATATAGGCTTGGCACCACTGTTCCTGAGTAAATGAATAAGCCATGATCCCTGAGCCGCTATTGGCACTACAGGCTGTGATCAAAAGCTTGCTGGTTAAAAGATTTAGAACTAGCCATGATTAACATTGCAGAAAGGCTTGACAATACTGCCTACAATATGCTCTAAGACTCCAAATATATTTAGTTTCCCAAACTTTATAGGTTATGCAGTTGATAGAAGGCAAGAATCCAAATTGAGCTCAACCTCTGCTATGAAATCACTGTTTCATCTAATTTACTGAGGTGCTGTACAATTGACACCTGTCAAGTAACGATTTTTACATTGGTTCCTTAGGGCACTCCAGCAACCTAAGGAATCACCTGTCATATTTTTCAGTACCTCCCTGTGACAGAGTTTGACTGCCTACATAGACCAGAATTTCCAAACAGTTCATAAACCCAGTCACTATTTTCTTCAGCTGAGAAAGATGTTTTATAATCTACAGGTATATTATTTTTGCAGTTTCCCTTTTGTACCATATAATCATGAAGGTACCGCAATTTTGGGTCTTGTCTTTGTGTCATTAATTAGTAGTACCTTAATACATTTTGTTTAATAATTAATTTTAAACTTTTCATTTAAATGTGAGATTTAGTAACTCTTCTCAGTGAACCCTTCTTTTAAACAACCTGACCATGGAACAAGAACTGCTTACTATTACTAGGGAGGGTTGTCAAGCCCTAAGAAGAAACCACAGATCTTCTGAGGAGGCCATAAGACCTCTGCAGAGGCCAGTAAATTAGGATAAAGGAAAGGAGATTCCAGTTGCACAAAGAAAACTTACCAAAGACATCTTTCAAAAGCAGAAACAATTTATTGCTTTAAGCAATTTATGTGCTGAAGGTCGGTACTGCCTTTTGATAGGCAAGGCTCTGAAGACAGCCCATAGTTCAGTGAAACCAGGTGACTACTTGGGCTTGTCTCCAGGTCAGTTCCAATGGTGAGGGGACACCATGCCACAGGCAAAACCTCACAAAGGGCTGCAGGTTGTGTTCTCCAGAGTTTGTTACAGGACCAACAGGTTTGTATGCCCACTGCACATTAACACACCAATTAAACTGAGACAGGAGGGTTTGCAGCAGAGAAAGATAAATTGTCCTTAGCACTGAAACACATGTGCACTATTGTTGATACCTATAATGATCTGTGTTTAATCTATATACAGATGTCTTGGAAAAGCTATGACCATGGGAACTTTCACTCAAACTAGAAGCTGATACTCTGAGGGAAGTCCAGTGTTGGCTGGGCTTTTCTAATCTGAACTAGAATTGTGGAAGTCAGAAGTAGCAAATTTATTTTCTCATAGCAAACAATGCCAAATATTGGTGATTTAAAAAAAAAATGATTTTGTCTTAATCACTCAAAGTACACTGTGGATTCAAGGTCCTCCGTGTGATGACTCAGCACTGATCCTCCATATTAAAATGTTTTTTCAGCATTGTTGATGTAAAGGAAGAAAGTCAGTGAAGAGATGGGAACTGATGCTTACACTTGGAAGAGACACATATCACTCTAGCATATATTTCGTTGTCCAGGGCAAGTTATATTGTCATATTTAACCAGGCGTCTTTGGTTGCGGGGGTAGTTTCATCTTCTCATGTTCTTGGAAATAGGATGGAACTGGATATTAATGAATGTGAATAGTGGTTCTTACTCTGTGGTTTTTGCCAAAGAGTAAGCAAAACAAAAGGAAGTCTCCTGGATTTTACATAGCTTTTTCCTAGTCTCCATAATAAATAAATAATAATAAAAGAGAGTATATGTGTATATATACACACACACTATATATATAGTAGATACATATATAGTATATATATAGTACATATATATAGTGTGTGTGTATATATAGTAGCGGTTCCATATACTATATATATATATATATATATGGATACCTATATAGTAGATATATATATATATAGGTAAACAACCTCAAGATTGAGGTTCCACTTATATATATTATATCCAGAGCTCTTTGTAGATTTCACAATTAATTTACTCTCAGTCTTTGTATATCAATCAATTCTAGGAACTGCTTTCAGTGCTTTATTGGGATTAGGTTTCTATTTGACCTAAACCAGAACACTCAGTATTCGTTTATTACCAGTATTGTGTAATGGTTAAATGCAGGGCTCCGGACTCAAACTACATGGTTTGGAATCCTGGATCTGAAACTTCTACATGACAAAGGCAAACTTTTTCATCAGTAAAATACAGTGTTCTTGTGAAAATTAAATGAGTTAATACATGTAAGTTCCTTAAGAATATTAAATATTAAATAAATATTGGCTATTACTATGATTATCGTGTTTCCTCTTAGAACAAAGATAAGTATTTTCATCTTTATATTGGTAGCACAGAGTAGAAATATTAACACATAAAATAAGTTTAATAAATTTGTAGTAAATAAATACATAAAATAATAGATATACTATGTCCTTAATAAAGAGCCTGTAATTAGCCCACTTTCTGATGCTAGGCAGCAGTGTAAGTTGAGGAAAACTGAGTTTCTGTTCCATTGTTCCTCCATTTTATGAATCAAGTAATTTCTTGAAAATGTAAATCACACTGATATATAAATGGAAGAAGGTAATTGATTGTTTTTGCTTTAACAAGATGCAGAGTAGATTTAAAATTTTTATTTTATTTTAAAAACCACATATTTTGATAGATACAAAGTTATCTGGGTCTTCTCAAAAGGAGATAAATAAATGTAAAGCATTAAAATTACTTCAGTTTGGAAGGGAGTTGTGATGGTCATTGTGATGCATTAGGAGTAGACAATATGTGAGAAAGGCTGATGTGTTTAAGTATTAACAAAAAATGTTATGATTAGCTTTGGGTGTGTATAAGCTTCTAAGCTTAGGAAAAATTAGAGAAGGAAAGAGAACATGGCTGAAGCTGCATGTTATGAACTGAACAAGATCCAGTCTTCTTAGTTGCTTATGACCAGGGATACGGCTCTCCACAGAGACCTGGGAAAGAGATGTCTGAAGCAAGCACAATGGCATTACCTCTGACAAGAGATTACATAAGCCATTACGACACCAGAGTTTGCAGTTGACCAAAACCAGCTATCAGTCAGTGATGAATGTTTTGCTGCTCCACTACTGCAGAAGACACTACAAATCAGTTCTCATGGTATCTATTTGAGTCTGAAACTCAAGACCTCAAGCAACTGTAACCAAAGAATAACTGAGATCATTAGTGCACATAGAGCTGGGGAAGAGGACAGTGGACACAATATCTACAATTCAAGATTTCCAGCTTAATCCAAAGTAATGAATTAGAGAAAGGTGGGAAAGGAAATTGAAAGGGAATAGGCTTTTGCAGGGCCAGAAAATATTTTCTCCAGAACTAAAATTATGCCATGTATTATTATGTACACATAAGACTGATCTTATTGAAAAACACAGTAAGACGATAATAAAATTAACATTGTTTAGCTTCTTTAATTTTAACTTTTCTTCTCAAAAAATATTGTACGTTACTGGGCATGGTGGCTCAGACCTTTAATTCCAATACTTTGGGAGTCCAAGGCAGGAGGATCACATAAGTCCAGGAGTTCAACACCACCCTGGGTATTGAACTTAAGAATATAAATAAATTTATTTAAAGAAATTAAGTATAGTATAATAAACTCAACTTTGACAGAATACAATGCTATTGCTTTTAAATTTATATTCTTATGTGATAGGTAATGATTATAAAGAAGGTGTTAAATATTTTTCACATGTTCAAAAACTTGAGATTATTTTAGGCTATTGTGCAGTGCTTTGGTAATGGTTAATGGTTATTGATGTTAATATGCTATTATGTAGTCATTATAAATATTAAATATGATATATATAGACATTGTTCTATATAAATTATTTTTGACTTCCTTTATATGATATCACTGAAAGAACTGCTATGTCATCTAATATTTCTTAAATTTGTTTTAGTTTAAATACAAATGTGTTTCAATTATAAGCTAAGAATAGTACTTTCTACTAATAAAAAGCAAATGATGTACATCACCATTTTTGTATCTCTAGTAAAACAAAACAAAACAAAGCCCCACTACACTATATTAGTTCATTCATTACAACTGTAGAGTTTATATTTTCCCTTAATCATAATATAGGAAATAATCATTTTGCTACCTTCTAATACTACATCTGTTTGAAAAAGATTGTGCTGTAATTTAGTGTACTATTTTCCCTGGACAAACTCCAATTCAAGTAAATTTCCAACTGCTAGCATAATGATTTTCTGACAACTTGCTCAATAGGAGTGCAGTTTCTACTAATAAACAAATATCACCTACATATAAGAAAAACACCCTGTTAAATGGAAAATACAATAAGCTTGGATTATCATTATTTGTTTCCACATACTTACTTTATGTTTAAAAATGTATATTACCTAATTACTCCTAATTCAAAACTTTTAGTTTAAGTTGAAGAGTGTTTTCTGTTGCTAAGTCATCATTTGAGCCATAATATATAGATGGTAAACTAAGTGTAGGGGCTTGTTGTCTGGTTCTGGCCCCATAACAAACTGTCCGTGTAACCTTTGACAAGATTCTTAACTTTGTCCCTTAATTTCCTTATTCGCTTCTGTAAAAATCTCATAAACAGTATGTAAAAATAGAAATTGGAAAGGGCCTTGAAAATGACAATGTAATGTATTATGATTTCCATGGATTTAGATATGGCACTGGACAAAATTTATCACCTCTTCAATGAAGCATTTTCTGACTTGCTAAGAAGGAGCTAATTACTCTCTCTCTGTGCTTTATAAAAACATTTATCTTGTCATATAATTAAGCTACCTCTCCTCCCCACCACCATACACACACTTCATTGGACTGTCCTCAAGAATTGTGGCTGTATGCCCAGCATACTCTCTAGAAAAGAACATGAAGAGGGGAGGGAAATGGAGGAAAAATGAAGATGGCGTTTCTCAGAAAATTGGAAATCTTTTTTTTCTTTTTCTATTAATAGCTTTCAAAATCATTTGAAAAAATAAACAAATATGTATGACAAAACACATTAAAACAACTGAGTAATGGGTTCGGTATTCACACAAATTAGCACTGACTGTCAATTATTTTAGCTGTCAATTAATTGTAGATTGGCCGGTGTTCTTTTTTCCAGAGACACATGCGTATCTTTCTCCTGCTTACATGATTGATCCTGTTCTATTTTTAAGCTTTATGCCATTCTTGTAGTATTTTTCTGTGTTTAATACCTTTCATAAAATAGTCTCTTTAAAAAATACCACTTCTGTTAAGAATATGCAAGTAACACACCACCAAATATTATGGAAATATTAACTCTTAAAGCAAGAAAGAAAAAGTTTCCTTTTTTCCATATGTAGATCTAACTTTAAATATTTTTTATTTATATTTAGCCTATATTTATATTGCTACCATCCCCAAGTAGACCACTTCAACATCAGCATTTATTGATCAAATTGTTGTAAAGATATTTTCTTTCTTTCTTTGTGTCTTTTTTTTTTTTTTTTTTTTTTTTTGGGATGGGGTCTCACTCTGTCGCCCAAGCTGGAGTGCAGTAGAGTGATCTCGGTTCACTGCAAGTTCCCTCCTCTGGGTTCACGCCATTGTCCTTACTCAGCTGGAACTACAGGCGCCTGCCACCATGCCCGGCTAATTTTTTGTATTTTTTTTAGTAGAGGCGGCGTTTCACAGTGTAGCCAGGATGGTCTGGATCTCCTGACCTCAAGATCCGCCCATTTCAGCCTCCCAAAGTACTGGGATTACAGGCTTGAGCCACCACGCCCGGTTAATTTTGTTTTTGTATTTTTAGTAGAGAGGAGTTTTCATTGTGTTAGCCAGAATGGTCTTAATGTGCTGACCTCGTGATCCGTCCACCTGGAGGTCTGGGATTACAGGTCTGAGCCACCGTGCCAGGCCTTAAAAAGATATTTTCTAAGGTATGCATTTTAAAACTATTGTGGGGTAAATATAGTGAATGAGTTTGTTAGTATCCCACATAAATTCTTGCAGGTTTTTTTGTTTGTTTGTTTGTTTGTTTTTTTGTTTTTTTGTTTTTTGTTTTTCTCAGATCATTCGTTTTTTTTTCCATACTTGAAAATCATAAAATGTATGTAGTATTCAATTAACCCTTTTGTATGTGTTGATGCTGAGAATGGGGTTAACACACAATTTTTAGTGTAGATCTATAAGTTAAGATCAATTTTAGTTCTTTTCTCTATATTCCATTGGCTGTCAAAGGGTATTCTGTGAATGGGGTGGGATGAAGTGCAAAGAGCATTCATTTTAATAGATTTGTTCCAAATGTTCTCTTTCTCGAGGTAATAAACTTCATTTTTCATATGTCTATGTGAGTGTTCCAGAATTGCAAATGGGAGTAAGTCAAGTAGCTTACTCCTGATTGTTTTGATATATCCACTTTTTCTTAATGCCCCTTGCCCACCATATATCAGTGCCCTGTTATTCATTTTGTTGATAAATTTTATCTCACACAGAGCTTCATTTAAATTGCAAATGAATGGGGATGTATAAGTGCAGGGGCTTGAGTTGTTTTCAAAATCAGGCAAAAATTTGCAGTATGAGCCTTTTTAGATGCAGAATAGTTACAAAAGTATTGGCTTTGATATCTAAAGGGATAAAGACATTATTTACATATTTTCATTCCTCAAATATTTATGAATTCTTCAACATGGAGCAGTACAGAGTTTGGCATTTCAACTAATCTTAGAACATTAGATCTAGTAGAGATTTAGAGGTCATTTGTTCAATAGCTTAATGTGTTTGAACAATGTGATATTTTCTGCGCTTCATAAGCAGAGATTTTATCTTTTAAAACTTTACATAAAATTGATATTGTTATTAATTCTTGTAAATAGCTAAACCCTTTAACAGTTGTTTAAAAGCAATGTATTTTACATAAAAGAATAAATAATTCAAAAATGAATAGCTTGGGTTTAAATTTTCACCCTGTCCCTCCCTGATTATTAGAAATAACAAAAACAATTCAAATCTCTCGGTCTCAGTCTTCTCAATTGTATAATGACAGTAACGGATCCTTATATAATTCAAAAAGACAGATAAAAAATGTTAGCATAGCTCACTGGTTTCTCTATAGACCAGGTCCACGGAGTTCTTCACTGTATCATACCAGAAGTTTTAGTAATTAATTATTAAAATTAGAAACCTCTAAAGTAAAAGTTGTTTACAATGATAAAGATATTTGGTTGCAGAACCATATTTTATCATCTATCTTCTGTGTCTACCTTCTACATGATATAAGGCATGTATTGTGTAAACAATCATTGTCCAAATATGACATATGGTTATTTATAAGGATGTCATTATTTGATTTTGCCCAAACAGGTTAGAAGTACTAAGAAATCCATGTATCTTAATCTGTATAATATGACTGGTATTACATCAGCAATAAATTCCTTCAGTTTAAAATTAAAAATTGGAAAATTAATATTGAAGAAATTGTTGATCTCAAGCAACACAGAAACTGGCCTGGATGTGTGAAACTCAAGGATAATTAATACCAGTGAGAACATATTCTTCAACTGCACTCAGTTCTAAAGCATGCCAAGTGATAACCACTAACATATGTAAAGGACTATGTTCCTGAAACGGGCAGATGAGCATTTTTCACCCTGTCTTCAGTTACCTGTTGCGGAGGCAAAGTTGTGAACACCGAACAATATTTAGGGTCTCTTTTCATCCACCAATAGCCACTGGAGGAAAAGAAGGTCTACATTGAAACATTGACCACAGAAACTATTTCTTGAAAGCAACCTGAATTTGATTAGATTTGTTTGTAGAGCAATTTGTGTCCCACAGCTTTCAACAATCAGCAAGCAATTTCTGAAGATTATCAACTGGTTATGATCAGGTTAAAAAAAAAAATAAAGTCAAAGTAAGCATCCCAGGGTGACTGGGAATGTCCATACCTGCACTTGTGGAGGAGCAACACTGGAGGCTTAACCTACAGGAGCTCGGGGCTAAAAATAGGCCTCACTAAAATAATCCAGTCAGTCACTAAAAAATAAGCAACTAATATCTGGTACCTTGGATGAACAGTGTCAAGGGTTTCAACAATATGTTCTCTAAAATGTCCAAAAAAAAAAAAAAAAAAAAAAAAAAAAAAAAAAACGAATAAATTAGCCGGGCATGGTGGTGCACATACCGAGAATAAAGCAGAGCAGTTTCTCCTTATCTTCGGGTGATATGCTCCAAGACCCCCAGTGGATTTCTGAAACTATGGACAGTACAGACAA
>NW_012103909.1:1535189-1548336 GCF_000951045.1 Mandrillus leucophaeus
ACAGTGTCAAGGGTTTCAACAATATGTTCTCTAATTTGTCCAAAAAAAATATAAAAAAAAAAAAAAAAAAAAAAAACGCATAAAAAAGCAAGAAACTGTGACCTGTATACCGAGAATAAAGCAGAGCAGTTTCTCCTTATCTTCGGGTGATATGCTCCAAGACCCCCAGTGGATTTCTGAAACTATGGACAGTACAGACAAAATTGCTATCAGTCAAAACACGTTTCTGTTCGTGTCCTCCACCTACAAATGTAATTGCTTTTTTCATCTTAACTAAGCACTTATTATGCCTTGTTACCATAACTTTTGCAGTTTAACATGGGACAGCAAAACTAGAATGAATTTATTTTTCCTTCTTTACTTTAATGGGTAGGAAATTTGTTCTTACCACAGATCTTAGCAACCTCAGCATATATTTTTTCTTTCTTTAAATATGTGACTTTCACCTTTTCCCTAAGGGAAACACTATACAGATTCTTTTTTGGCATATCCAAATTGCCGGCATCACTACTTTGGCCCTCTGTGACCACTATTAAGTAAAATAAGGGAAATTTGTACATGAACATTGTGATACTACAACAGTCCATCTGATAACCAAGATACCTTCTGAGTGACCAATGAGTGGGGAGTATATAACCATAAATAAAGGGAACAAAGGAATAATTAACATTCTCATGTTCTAGGATGAATGACATGAGTTACTGTGAGATGGTGTAAGATTGTATCAAGTTACTTAGAACAAAACTCAATTGAAAGATTATGAGTCGTTTATTTCATAAATAAACAGTAAAATTTTCTATTTGGTATTTTTGGACTACAGTTTACTATGGGTAAGTGAAACCATGGAAAGCAACACCGCAGATCAGGGGTAATTAGCATAGGCAACAGGAATAGCCTATAACAGTGACCATGTATCAGAATTAACACACAAAGACTTTAAAGTAGCCACTGTTCCAATAGTTTTAAAAAATCATGAATAAAGAAATAAAGGTCAGGCGTGGTGGCTCACACCTGTAATCCCAGCACTTTGAGAGACCAAGGTGGGTGGATCACCTGAGGTCAGGAGTTTGAGACCAGCCTGGCCAACATGGCAAAACCCTGTCTCAAAAATTAGCCAGGTATGGTGGCATGTGCCTGTAATCCCAGCTTCTAGGGGAGGCTGAGGCAGGAGGATAGCTTGAACCTGGGAGGCAGAGGTTTCAGCGAGCCAAGATCCTACCACCGCACACTAGCCTGGGGGACACAGCCCTGGTTAAAAAAAAAAAAAAAAAAAAAAAGAAAGAAAGAAAAGAAATAAAGCAGAGTATGAGGACAATGCCACGTAAAATTTGAAATAACAGTAAAGAGATAAAACTTATAAAAAAGAAACAAATGGAAATTCTGAAGTTAAAAATCATAACTGAAATGAAAAAATCACTGGAGGTGTTCAACAGTAGATTTGAACTGACTGAAGAAAGAAGTAGCAAATTTAAAGATAGATTGAGAGAGTTACACAATCTAAGGAAGAAGGAGGAGACAAAAGAATATTTTTATAAAAAATAAACACAGAGTCAGAGAAATATAAAACAGCAGTGAACACACCAACATGTGCATAAGGGATTAGCAGACAAAGAGGAGAGAAAAGAGAAAATCAAAGACATATTGTCAATCTTTTAAATTTATAGAAAAACATTAATTTATACATCCAGGAAACTGAATAAATTCCAAGTAGGATTAAACACAGAGATACACAAAGAGACACATCATTACCCAAAATGCTGAAAGCCAAGGACAAGGAGAAATATTGACAGCAACAAAAGAGAAACTATTCCTCATTACAAAGATTTTCAATTCTGTCAACAACTGATTTATCAGCAGAAGCATGGAGGCCAGAGGACAGTAGGAAAATATATTTAAAATAATAAAAGAAAAAAAAAACAGCTAGGAATACAAATCCAGCATAGATATCTTTCAAAAAATGAAGTTAAAATGAAGACTATCTCAGATAAACAAAAAATGAGATTATTGTTAGCAGACTTAACCATAAGAAATACTAAAAGACAATTCTTCAGACTGCTAGAAATGGACTCCAAATGGTAATTTGAATATATATGCAAAAACAAACTTTGCTAAAGTAATTATATAGTTATACATATTTCTTCTCCTTTATTATCTCAGCCAATTTAAAAAGTAATCATATAAAACGGTACATAAATAATGTACTGTTGAACCGGTAAAATATATTTGTCAGTAACAGCACAAAAGAGGTGGGGCAGAGCAAAGCTATATTCACCTAAGAAAATAACTTGAGATGGTTATCCAAATCTACAAAACAAATAGAGCTAACCAGAAATGATACAATGGAACGTTAATATAGCAATAGCTATAAATGTATAAAAGCTTTCCTTTGTTTTCTCATTTCTTTAAATGTCATAAACTCATATAAAATAGTAATTATAACAGTGTATTGTTGAGTTTGTGAGACTTAGATATGTATAACAATAATAACACACAAAAAAGAGACACATGGAATAAAGGTATATAGGAGTACCATGTCTATATGTCATTAGAATAAAATTTCAGTAAACCTGAAGCTGATTCTGATGAATTTAGATGTATGTGTTTAGCCCTACAACAACCACAGAAGAAATAACTAAAGAAAAAAATGACTATATCAAAATGATATCTTGGAAAATATTCACAGTGCAAAAGATAGTAATTGAGAATAAACAGAAGAAAAAAATGAAATCATACATATGGAAAACAAAAGTAAAATGACAGACATTTTAGCTTCAACTATATAGATAATAATGCATGCTATTGACATGTACACATTCAAAAGGCAGAAACTGCCAAATGTATAAAATATATGATTAAACTATATGCTTTCTACAAGAGACACACCTTAACTTCACATAGAATTACATGAAAGTATAAAGATCAAAGAAGATGTATTATGCAATCAGCAACCATAAGAAAGCTGGAGTAGCTATACTAGTATCAGACAAAATACTTATCTAAAAAGTTACTAGAGATAGAGTTACATTTTATAATATTAAAATGTCATTCCATCAGAAAAATATAACAGTTATAAATACTTATGCACCTAACAACAGACCATTAAAATACAGTGAGCAAAACTGACAAAAATGAAGAGAGAAATATACAACTCAACAAAACTAGTTGAAGATTCAATACCCCAATTTCGGTAATAGATAAACTAATAAGCTGAAGATCAACAAGAGAACAGAAGACTTGAAAAGCAAACTGAACCTAGCAGTCATCTACAAAACATTCCACCCAACAATAGCAAAATATGCATTCTTCTCAAATCACATGGCGCATTCTCCGCAATAGACCATATATTGTCACATAAAATGAACCTCAATAAATTTAAAAGAATGAAAATAATGCAAACTATGTTCTCTTATTACAATGTAATGAAATTGTGAACCTTTAACAAAAGAAATATGAGAAACTAAAAATATGTGAAAATCAACACATTCTTAATAAGTTAAAGAAAAAATAAAAAGAGAAATTAGAAAATACTTTGTAGATGAATAAAAATTATGAGATAATATACTAAAATTTAAAAAGCAGACAAATCCATGATTAAAACAAAATTTATACTTGTAAATGCCTATTGAAAAAAAAAATCTCAAATTAATAATTTAACTTTCCACCTGAAGATAATGGATAAAGAAAAACAAGCTAATCATGACACAAACAAAGGGAAGGAAGTATTAAATTCCATGTGAAAACTGATGAAATAGAGAATAGAATAGAGTAAAAATCGGAAAAAAAAAATCAATAAAGTTAAAGGCATTCTTTAAAAAGATCAACAATTATCAACCTTTGCTCTATTAACTAATAAGAAAAGATAAGAATCAAGTTACTAGTGAAATGGGAAAATCTCCCTTACCTCTCTCGCAGGGCATGTGATGGAGGTGTGGCTCTATTCTTCCATGCCCCGCAGCTCAAACCTCTAGGGGGAGCACGCAGATGGGCAAGTTGTGGGGCTCTGATCCCACGGCAGAGTCTAGAGGTAAATGTTTACAACTGAAGCTTTAGTGGGTGTATGTTACAGTAACCTCTTTTCATTTAGCTATCCATAGGCGGCTTGTGTTAGTCAGCTCAGTTAGACCCCCTGTCTTACCCCAAGGACAGAGGGCTTTCTGTATCCCAGGGTTTCTGGCCTCAGTGTACCAGAAGAATTGAATCACACGTGGGCTTGGAGAATGAGTGCAAGTTTTTATTAAGTGAAAGTAGCTCTCAACAGATGGGGGAACTAGAAATGAGATGGAGTGGGAAGGTGGTTTTCCATTGGAGTCAGACGGCTCAGCAGCTGGGCTCCTCTCCAACTGCTCCAGCCGTACTCCACTTTGTTCCTTCAGTGGACGGCCTGATAGCTTGCTGGCATCGGTCAGTGTGCTCTTACAACATCTTGCCACTTGTATCTTCTTCCACTGGTGTGGTCCTCTGGATGTTCAGCTGCTTGTGTCTCTACCCACTAGAGTCTTGGGGTTTTGATAAGCACAGAATAGGGGAGTGATGGGCCAGGGTGATCTTGGAAAATACAACAGTGAACCCTGAAAACAGAAATGCCTGTCCTCACCTAGGTCCATGGTCACAGGCCCAAGGGTGAAGCCCTTGCCAGGGACCTGCCCTTCTCTACCCAACACTTCCCTGTCCCCTTCCATATCACTAGTATCAAAAATGAAAGAGGGCACGTTACTGTTGCTACTTCAAAAACAAAATGGATTATAAAAGAATGGTATGAACAACAGCATGCCAATGAACTAGATGACATAGACAAAACAGGAAAACTTTTAGAAAAGCAAAAATCAAAACTGATTTAAGAAGAATTACATTATTTGAATAGATAAGTAAAAATACTAAGTTAGTTATTTAAAAACTACTCACAAAGAAAATACCAAACCCAGATGGCTTAATTTCTAAATTCTAACAAACATTAAAATAATTAATAATAATCATTTGTAAATTGTAAACTCTTCTAGAAATAAAAGAGAGGAAAGATTTCTCAACTCTATGATGCTAATTTATTTTGATACAAAAGCAAACAAATACAGTATATCAAGAGATATCTTCAAAACAACTATCACTTATGAATATGACACAAAGTCCTCAAGAAAATGCTAGCAAATAGACTTCATCAATGTATTAAAATAATTATACATTGTAATCATTTTGAATTTATCCAACAGATGCAAAGTTACCACAACATCTGAAAATTAGTTAATTAAATATACTCTATCAACAGATAGAAAATCAATCACATGATAATTTCAACAGATGCAGTAAAAAGATTTTACAAAATCCAATATCTTTGCATGGTGAAAGCATTTAACAAACTGGGAATAGATGGAAACTTTCTCAGTCTTATAAAGAACATTTACTTACTACAGCTAAATTATACTTAATGGTGAAAAACTAGTTGCTTTTCTCCATCAGAAATAAAATTAAGGTATCCACAGTTGCCACTCTTACTCAACAAACTATTGGAGATTCTAGAGAGGGGAATTAGAAAAGAAATATAAGTAAAAGCTTCTAGATTGTAAAGGAAGAAGTAAGCTATCTATATTCACAGATGACAATATTTTGAAAATAGAAAATTCTATGGGATTCAGTAAACATTTTTAGAAGTAATAAACAAGCTCAGCAAGTTTGCAAGATGCAAGATAAATATGCAAAAATCAATATTATTTCTACACATTAGCAATGGACAATCTGAATATGAAATTAAGAATGCAATTTTGTATATAATAGCATCAAAAATAAAATATGTATAAAGAAATTTAACAAAAAAGTGCAAAATTTACAACCTTAACATTTAAAACTTTATTAAATAACTTAAAGATCTAAATAAATGGAAAAACAATCCATATTCATGGACTGATTATTAGAATGACAAATATTATCCAAACTGATGTATATCAATGCAAATTCTATCAGAGTCCTAGCTGAATTCTTTGTGGAAATTTATAAATTCATTCTCAAATTCATATGGAAGTGTAAGGGACCCAAAATTGCCAGAAATAAAATCTTAAAAATGAACAAAGTTAAATGACTCACACATATCTATGTCAAAATTTCCTAGACAGTAACAGTAATCCAGGCAGTTTGTACTGACATAAGAATGAATATAAAGAACAATAGAACAGAACTGAAAGTCCGGAAATAAACTAATGTGTCTATAGTCAATTAATTTTCAATAATAGTATTGAGACAATTCATGAGGAAAAGTAAATTTTTCAACAAATGGGTATAAGACATCTGGGTGACCACATGACAAAAATGAATTTGCACCCTTGCCTCATATCATATTAAAACAAATAAACAAACAAACAAAATAGACAATGGGTAAAGATGTACATGTCAGAGCAAGTTTGAAAGTTTTTAGAATAGTTATAGGAATAATCTTTGTGACCTGAGATTTAGCAATTCACTGTTACATATCACCAAAAATCTACAAGTAACCAAAGGAAAAAAAAAAAAGAATCAGTGAGACTACACCAAAATTAGAAACTTTTGTGCTTCAAAAGATATCTCAAAACTAAGGTGGGGCAGGGGGTGGAGTAAAATGACAGAATAGCAATTTTCCTCCCAGTAGGAATACCAAAATGAACAACTCTTTACGCAAAAAAAAAATATATATATATATAACCATCATAAGAACAAAAAATCCGGTGAGTGATCACCCTACCTGCTCTTAACATCATATTAAAGAAACAAACACTGAAGAGGTTAGAATACACAGTCTTGATTTGCCTACATCACCCATTTCCCATCCCCCAGCAGCAGACTTGTGTCATGGAGAAAGAATCTGTGTACTTGGGGGAGGGAAAGTATAGTAATTGTAGGACATTCACACTGGAACTCAGTGCTGCCTAACACTGCAGAAACAAACACAGGGCAGAACTTAGCTTGTTCCCACATAGGGAACATTTAGATCAGCCCTAGTTGGAAGTAAATTGTCTATTCCAGCAGTCAGAACCTGAGTTCTGGCAAGCCCACCACCATGGCTAAAGTATTCTTGGGTCCTAAATAAAGTAGAAAGGTATTCTAGGATACAAGGACAAGTCCTGTTAACTGTGCTGGTCTCGAAACCAGTGGTTTGGGTTGCACCCAACAAAATGAGACATTAGTAAGGGCAGCAAAGTGTTTGTATTACACTTCCCCCAACCACAGGCAACACAGCCTATAGCCCTTGAAGAAACTCATTTCCTCCGCTTGAAGAGAGGAGACGGGAGAGTAAATAAGACTTTTTCTTGCAACTTGAATACCACCTCAGCCACAGTAGAATAGGGTACCAGAGTCCTGAAGCGTCCATTCCAGGCCCTAGTTCGCAATAACATTTTTAGACACATCCTGAGCGAGAAGGGATACAACTGCCTGGACAGGAAAAACTCAGGCCTGGCAGACTTTACCACCTGCTGATTAAAGAGCCCATGGGCTCCAAATGATCAGCTGTGGTAGCCAGACAGTTCTTGCTGAGGATCTTGGGTGAGACTCAGAACCATTCTGGCTCCAGGTGTGACCCAGCACATTCCCAGTTGTGGTGGTTATGGGGAGAGACCCATTTCTGCTTGAATAAAAGAGAGGGAAGAGTAAAGAGAACTTAATATTTCAGTTTGGGTACCAGCTTAGTCACAGTGGGGTAGAGCACCAAACAAGATCCTGGGGTCCCTGATTCTAGGCCTTGGATATTGGAAGGCATTTATGGACTTTCCCTGGGCTAGAAGGAACTCCACTGACCTCAAGGGGGAGAAGCAGGGCTGGCAGCATTCACTGAAAGCTAAGTGAAGAGCCTTTGGGCCTTGAATGGACATTGGCAGTAGCCAGACAATATTCATCACAGGCCTGGGGCAGTGACAACCATGGGGAGAAACTCTTTTGCTTGAGGAAAGGGGAAGAAAGAGTGGGAAGGTCTTTGCCTTGTGGTCTGGGTGACAGCTCAGCCCCAGTAAAACAGAGCACTTGGTAGATTGCTAAGGTTCAAAACCCCAGGCCCTGGCTTCCAGATGGCATCCCTAGGCCCAAAGAGAACCAGGGACAACACATCAACCTGAAGGGAAAGACATAAGCCTAGCTTGATTTGGCATCTGCTGATTGTCGAGCCCTTGTGCCTTGAATAAATATATGCAGTAACCAGGCAGTGGTTACTGCAAGCTTTGGATGAGACCCATTGCTGTGCTGTTCTTGAGTCTGAACCAGTACTGTTCCAATGACAGTGGCCACAGGAGTTTGTGCATCACCTCTCCCCCAGCTCCAGGCAGCTCAGAAGATGACCATTTGTCTGGGGGAAAAGTAAAGGAAGATAACAAGGGTCTCTGCCTGATAATTCAGGGAATTCTTCGGGATCTTACCAAAGACCGCCAAATCAGTACTTCTACTAGTCCGCAAAAGTCATAAGAATACTGGGTTTGGGGTCGCTCTTAAAGCAAATATTGCTGCAGTGACCAAAATCTTAGATCACAACACCCAAGTTCCTTTAAATCCAAAGAAGGACGGGTACAAACAAGCCCAGACCGCGAAGACTACAATAAATGCCTAATTCTTCAATGCTCAGACACAGATGAACCACCATGAACATCAAGATCATCTAGGAAATCATGACTGCACCAAACAAGCTAAATAAGGCACCAGTGACCAATACCAGAGATAGAAGGCCTTTTAGACAGAGGATCCAAAATAGCTGTTTTTAAGGAAACTCAATGAAATCCCAGATAATACAGAGAAGGAATTCAGAATCCTGTCAATTTATCAAAAGATTCAAATAATCAAAAAGATTCAAGCAGAATATCTGGAACTGAGAAACACAATCAAGATACTGATTAATGCCTCAGAGTCTCTTAATAGTAGAAGTGATCAAGCAGAAGAAAGAAATTGTGAACTTGGAGACAAACTTTTGAAAATATAGTCAAAGGAGACATAAGAAAAAACAATTAATAAATGAACACACCCACACGACGTAGGAAATAGCCTCAAAAGGGCAAATCTAAGGGTTATTGGCCTTAAAGAGGAGGTAGACAGAGTGACCTGGGTAGAAAGTTTATTCAAAGACATAATAACTTAGAACTTCCCAAATCTAGTGAAAGGTGTGTGTATGTGTGTGTGTGTGTGTGTGTGTGTATGTATGTGTGTGTATATATATATTCAAGTACAAGAAGATTATAGAACACCCATCAGATTTCAACCAAATAAGTCTACCTCAAGAAATTTTAATCAAGCTCACAAGTCAAGGATAAAGAAATGATTCTGAACACAGCAGAAGAAAAGAAAGAAATAATATACAAAGCAACTACAACATGTCTGGCAGCAGACTTCTCAGTGAAAAACTTTTGTATTAGTCCATTTTCACACTGCTATAAAGATACTAACAAAGACTGGCTAATTTATAAACAGAAGAGGTTTAATTGACTCACTGTTCCACATGGCTGGGGAGGGCTCAGGGAATTTACAATTATGGCAGAAGGTAAAGAAGCAGCAAGGCACATCTTGCATGGCAGCAGGAGAGAGAGAAAGTGAGGATGTGCCACAATTAAAACCATCAGCTCTCATGAGAACTCCCTTTCTATCAGGGAACAGCATGAGATAAATCACCTCCATGATCCAATCACCTTCTACCCGGTCACTCCCTTGACATGTGGGAGAACGAAGGACAAAAACCATATAATCATTTTAACTGATGCTGAAAAAAGCATTTGATAAAATTCAACCTCCCTTTATGATGAAAACTCTCAAAAAGACGGATATGGAAAGAACATATCTCAACACAATAAAAGTCACATATGACAGACCCAAAGTTAGTTTCATACTGAATGGGAAAATACTGAAAGCCTTTCTCCTAAGATCTTAAGATCTGACACAAGACAAGCATACTCATTTTAACCACTGTCATTCAACATAATACTGGACTTAGCTAGAGCAATCAGACAAGAGGAAGAAATAAAAGGCATCTAAATTGGAAAAGAAGAAGTCAAATTCTGCCTGTTTTCAGATGATATGCTCTTATATTTGGAAAAAAACTAAGAACTCCACCAAAAAAAAAAAAAAAAAAGAAAAAAAAAGATTAGAACCAGTAAACCAATTCATTAAAGTTGCTGGGAACAAAATCAACTATGAAAATCAGTAGCGTTTCTATATGCCAACCACAAATTATCGGAAAAAGGAATCCAAAAGTAATTGTATTTACAATAGCTAAAGATAAGTTGAAATATCAATGAATAAATTTAACCAAAGAAGTAAAAGATCTGTACAACGTAAACCATAAAATATCGATGCAAGAAATTGAAGAATGCACAAAATAATGGAATGATAGTCTACATTTATGAAGTGGAAGAGTCTATATTTGTTAAATATTCATATTACCCAAAGCAATCTACAAATTCAACTCAATTCAAAACAAAATATCAATGATATTCTTTAGAGACATAGAAAAGGTAATACTAAAATTGACAAGGAACCACAAAAGACTGAGAATAGACAAAACCATCCTGAGCAAAAAGAAAAAAAAACAGAGGAATCACATTTCTTGACTTCAAATTATACTGCAGAGCTCTAGTAAACTAAACAACATGGTACTGGCATAAAAACAAACAAATAGACCAATGAAACAGAATAGAGAACCCAGAAATACATTTACACAACTGCAGTAAACTCTTTTCTGACAAAGATGCCAAGAACATACATTGTGAAAAGTACAGTCTCTCTAATAAATGATGCTGGGAAAACTGAATACCCATATGTAGAATAATGAAACTAGACCCATATCTCTTACCAGATAAAATAAAATCAAAATTAATTAAAAAATCAAATCAAAATTAATTAAAGTCTTAAGTCTGAGACCTCAAACTATGAAATTATTAAAAGTAAACATTGTGGAAATTGCCCAGAACATTGAACTGGGCAAAGATTTCTTGAGTAATACCTCACAAGTACAGACAACCAAAGCTAACATGAACAAATAGAATCAAATCAAGTTAAAAAGCTTCTGCACAGCAAAGAAAACAATCAACGAAGTGTAGAGACAACCCACAGAATGGGAGAAATTATTTGCAAACCATCTGTCAATCAAGGGATTAATAACAATAATAATAACTCAAATAACTCAATAAGAAAAAATCTAGTAATCAGATTAAAACATGAGCAAAAGATCTGAATAGACATTTCTCAAAGAAAGACATACAAATAGCAAAAAAGCTTTATGAAAAGGTGTTCAACATCATTGATTACCAGAAAAATGCAAATCAAAACTATAAGGTATCATTTCACCCCAGTTAGAATAGATTTTATTCAAAAGATAGGCAATGATACATTTTGGCAAGGATGTGAAGAAAAGGAAACCCTTGTACACTGTTGATGGGAATGTAAATTAGCATAACCCCTATGGGTAACAGTTTGGAGGTTCCTCAAAAAACTAAAAATAGAATTGCCATATGATACAGCAATCCCCATTACTAGGTAGATACCCAAAAGAAAAATCAATATATTGAAGAGGTACCTGCACTGCCATGTTTATTGTAGGACTATTCGCAACGGCCAAGATTTGGAAGCAACCTAAGTGTGTCCATCCACAGATGAATTAATAAAGAAAATGTGGTATATATACACAATGGTGTAGTATTCAGCCATAAAACAGAATGAGACTCTGTCATTTGCAACAACATAGAACTTAAGGTCATTATATTAAGTGAAATACAGCAGTCACAGAAACAAAACCGAACATAGTATCACGTATTTGTGGATGCTGAAAAAATTAAAACAATTGAACTAATGAAGACAGAGAGTAGACGAATGTTTACTAGAGGCTAGGAAGGGTAATGAGCGGGAGGAAGATGGTTAATGGTTATAAAAATATGGTTAGATTGAATTAATAAGATCTAATATTTGATAGTACAACAGGGTGATTACAGTCAACAACAGTTATTGTATATTTTTAAATAGCTACAGGAGTATAAATGGATTATTTGTAACACAAAGAAAGGATAAATGCTTGATGTGTTGGATACTCCATTTACCCTGATGTGATTGTTATGCATCATTTTTCTTATCAAAATAGCTCATGTACATCATAAATATGTACATATACTTTGTACCCACAAAAATTAAAAATGGAAATAAAAAAGTTAAAAATAATTTAAAGACAACCTATGGAATTGGAGAAAAATCTGTAAACCATTTATCTGATAGGAACTAAAATATAGATATTATGCTGTGTGTGTGTGTGTGTGTGTGTGTGTGTGTGTATATCTCACATACACACATACCAGGCTCAGTAATTTTAAAAAACAATAAAAAATGAACAAGGATCTGAATAGAAATTACTTAAAGGGAGATATACAAATGGACACCACATTAAACGATGCTTGGAATCATTAATTATCAAGGAAGTTCAAATGAAAATTATAATGACATACTGCTTCTTACCCATTTAGAAGGCTAGATTCAGAATGTCTGATATACAATAATAAGTGTTAGCAAATTTGTGGACATATCAGAACACCTATGTGTTGCTGATGGGAATGTAAAATTGTGCAGCCACTTTAAAAACAGTCTGGCAGTTACAAAAATGGTTAAATAATGAATTATTATTTACCCTACCAATTCTGCATATATATATATATGCAGAATTTACATATATATGTAAATATATATATTTATATATATATTTGAGTAATACCTCACTACATTTATGAAGTGGAAGTGTCTATATTTGTTAAATATTCATATTACCCAAAGCAATATATATATTCATATATAATGTACATATTATATATTACATACATATCACATATCATATATGCAATATTACACATCACATATCATATATGCGATATTATATTACATACACATCACATATCATATATGTGATATTATATTACATACACATCACATATCATATATGTGATATATATTACATACATATATCACATGTGATATATCACATACATATCATATATCACATATGTGATATATTACGTACATATCACATATCACGTATGTGATATCATATTACATACATATCACATACCACATATGTGATATCACATATTGCATACATATCACATACATATGTGATATCACATATTGCATACATATTACATACCATATATGTGATATCACATATTGCATACATATCACATAC
>NW_012103909.1:1554608-1555919 GCF_000951045.1 Mandrillus leucophaeus
CAGTACCATGCTGTTTTGGTTACTGTAGCCTTGTAGTATAGTTTGAAATCAGGTAGCGTGATGCCTCCAGCTTTGTTCTTTTGACTTAGGATTGTCTTGGCAATGCGTGCTCTTTTTTGGTTCCATATGAACTGTAAAGTAGTTTTTCCAATGCCGTGAAGAAAGCCATTAGTAGCTTGATGGGGATGGCATTGAATCTATAAATTACCTTGGGCAGTATGGCCATTTTCACGATATTGATTCTACCTATCCGTGAGCATGGAATGTTCTTCCATTTGTTTGTGTCCTCTTTTATTTTGTTGAGCAGTGGTTTGTAGTTCTCCTTGAAGAACTACATCCCTTGTAAGTTAGATTCCTAGGTATTTGATTCTCTTTGAAGCAATTGTGAATGGGAGTTCACTCATGATTTGTCTCTCTGTCTGTTAATGGTGTATAGGAATGCTTGTGATTTCTGCACATTGATTTTGTATCCTGACACTTTGCTGAAGTTGCTTATCAGCTTAAGGAGATTTGGGGCTCAGATGATGGGGTTTTCTAAATATACAATCATGTCATCTGCAAACAGGGAAAATTTGACTTCCTCTTTTCCTAATTGAATACCCTTTATTTCTTTCTCCTGCCTGGTTGCCCTGACCAGAACTTCCAACACTATGTTGAATAGGAGTGGTGAGAGAGGGCATCCCTGTCTTGTGCCTGTTTTCAAAGGAAATGCTTCCAGTGTTTGCCCATTCAATATGATATAAATGTGGATATTTCATAAATAGCTCTTATTATTTTGAGGTATGCCCCAGCAATACCTAAAGTATTGAGAGTTTTTAGCATGAAGGGCTGTTGAATTTTGTCAAAGACCTTTTCTGCATCTATTCAGATAATCATGTGTTTTTTCTCTTTGGTTCTGTTTATATGCTGGATTACATTTATTGATTTGTGTATGTTGAATCAGCATTGCATCCCAGGGAAGAAGACCACTTGATCATGGTGGATAAGTTTTGTGACGTGCTGCTGGATCCGGTTTGCCAGTATTTTATTGAGGATTTTTGCATCAATGTTCATCAGGGATATTGGCCTAAAATTCTCTTTTTTTCTCCAGTGTTTTATTGAGGATTTTTGCATCGATGTTCATCAGGGCTATTGGCCTAAAATTCTCCTTTTTTGTGTGTGTGTCTCTGCAAGGCTTTAGTATCAGGATGATGTTGGCCTCATAAAATGAGTTAGGGAGGATTCCCTCTTTTTTTATTGATTGGAATAGTTTCAGAAGGAATGGTACCAGCTCCTCCTTGTACCTCTGGTAGAAATTCAGCTGTGAATCCG
>NW_012103909.1:1555969-1557164 GCF_000951045.1 Mandrillus leucophaeus
GAGGTGATCAAAATATTCTAAAATTCATTTGGTTCAGCCTATCTGTGAATGGTTGAATACGTGTAGTTGAACAGATCTGTGAATACACTAAAAATCATTGAATTGTAGACTTTAAATGAGTCAATTGTATGTATATGAATTATATCAATAAAACTGTTCATGAATAAATTACTATTCTTTATTATATATATATTTATAAATGTAATTTAAGCTTCACAAATCATGCTATAATTGCAGACCTGGTAAGAAGGAAATGAAGCCATAGAACTTATGTTCCAAATTCCCATAGATAGCATATGCTAGATCCAGGATTAGAAAACAAATCTACTACTTACTTCAAAATCAGGATTTTTTTTTTTTTTTTCTGCTTGATTGTATTTATATAGATATATAATTTCTACAGAAGGAAGGATATATATCCTACTTTTTATAATTATGGGGTTTTATGCCTAGAGAGGCAATTTTCAAGTCAATATTGATTCCCTTTTCTAGGTTAGTACAAAAATTTTTAAAGTAATCCTTGGGAAGAATATTTCAAGATATGAAAAGACCTAATAAATAAAATTTTTATTATCTTATATTCTCTATTCAATATAAGATAGAGGCATTACCAACAGTTTTTCAGTTCTGTGCTTGTGTCACTCTTGCCTGTTGCTCATGAAATAAATTATTAAAGAGATGATTTCAAGAGTCTGAGTTGTTTATATTATCTTATATTTTGAGTTAGTAGATACAGAAGTAACTTTTTTTCCTTTGTTTTGAGCTTGGTCGTTTGCCTCTTTCAAACCAGGTAAATGAATGGAAGAGGGGAGACATTCTTCTCCATTTTTTCTCTTTTTATCCTTTTCACTTTTTCAGACGTGAATGGTAGTTCCATGATGAGATAACTGTACTGCATAATTAGAAGCAGCATTAATGGGCCGGGCATGGTGGCTCACGCCTGTACTCCCAGCACTTTGGGAGGCTGAGGGCAGATCACAAGGTCAGAAGATCAAGACCATCCTGGCTAACACAGTGAAACCCTGTTTCTACTAAAAATACAAAAAATTAGCCAGGCATGGTGGCAGGTGCCTGTAGTCCCAGCTACTCAGGAGGCTGAGGCAGGAGAGTGGTGTGAACCCGGGAGGCAGAGCTTCCAGTGAGCCTAGATCTCGTCACTGCACTCCAGCCTGGGCGACAGAGTGAGGCTCTGTCT
>NW_012103909.1:1557850-1560740 GCF_000951045.1 Mandrillus leucophaeus
GAGCCGAGATGGCACCACTGCACTCCAACCTGGGTGACAGAGTGAGACTCTGTCTCAAAAAAAATAAAATAAAATAAAATAAATAAATAAATAAAATAAAATAAAATAAAATAAAATAAAAAATCTTTAACTCTCACTAGTCAATTTTCCATTACTCCAATCCATTATTAATATTTTAATACTAAAATTTCCATTTGATTAACTTGTGACTGGATCCTGCCTGATGAAATATTAAGTTATAGGTATCTTACAATCACAAATATTTGTTTCTTTCTTCTGCTACGTGTGCAATGTGGGTCAATAGTACCTCTCTGCTCTACAGCTTTCCATATGAGAACTAAGGCTAAAATTGCCACTTAGTCTAAACACAAATGGTCATCGTGTCATTATTTAAAAAGTGGAAAAGCACAAAGTGATTATTTAAGTTTCTGCCTAGATTTACTTATTATTAATTTTGCTCATAATTTGTTGTCCTAAACAAGTCATAGGTCTAAAACTAACGTCAACAGATTAGTTAAGTATAATCTTCCCTAGGGTAAACAATGAATATTTAAAAAACAGTGATATGATTCACCACAATGAGAAAAATATATAATATGTTAGAAAATAATAACTGTTAAGAGGAACTATAGAACAAGTCGTTGTTTAGGATGTGTGTGTGAGAAGTGCCATTTGTAACATGTCCATCACAAAACTTTTCACACAAGGTAACATTTCCAGTAAATACTTAAGGACAAAGAAACAGGTCTCTGGATATCTAGCGGAAGGGACAAAGTATTCAAAGCACAGAGAATAGCAACATACTTAGTGGGTTTGGAGAACAATAAGGTGACAGCTATGACAACAGCACAGTGAGAAAGCCTGTAGCAAGAATTGACGTGAGAGAAACAAAGCATAACTGGAGGAAGGTTCTCTAGGGCTTGATAGATTATAGCAATGACATGGTCTTTTACTAGAAAGGAAAGAGCAGCCATTTAAGGGTTCTGAGGTGAGAAATGCCATGATTTGACTTTGGATTTTGTTTTGTTTTTTAATTATTGACTACTGTGATAAGAGGAACACAAGTCAAAAACAAAAAGACCTGTTTCGAAGGCCGTTTATAATCAATACAGGAGAGAGAACAGTGTTTCCTGGAAGAGGCACTCTCCAATGGGGAATAACTGAATTGACTACCAAGAATACAAGTTCGGAGTTATATTTCCTTATTTTCCCGAAATAATTTATGAAACATCCTAATTTCTCCACTTTTCAGTTTTTCTTGCTGGTAAATCTTGGCTCATTTATAAGTGTTATGCAGGTTTATCTTTATTTTTCCCTATTGGAAAACACTACAGTAAATATTGACAGCTCATTACACTGATACTGTGAAATCAAAATCATGCAGACCAATCAGAACAAATACATGGTTTCTATACACTTCCAACAATACAAGAAACAGAATGAAACAACATTAACCTCAGTTTTTTTTTTTTTTTGTAAGTATTACATTTTCTAATAACCTATGCCCTAAGATGTGCTAATATAATTATCCTACAGAAGAGGACATAATTTTGTTGACACAAAACATATCCCTTTGTGATCAAATGTCAAATGTATGAGTGTTACCTCTTAGGATTTTAGTGTTGGCATGTTGGTAAGATTGCAGACTATGAAAGCTATATGAATGTTCATTATTATTATTATTATTATTATTCTCTTTTTAATTATACTTTAAGTTCTAGGGTACATGTGCACAACGTGCAGGTTTGTTACATATGTATATATGTGCCACGTTGGTTTGCTGCACACATTAACTCGTCATTTACATTAGTTGTATCTCCTAATGCTATCCCTCCCCCTTTCCCCCACCCCACAACAGGCCCCAGTGTATGATGTTCCCTTTCCTGTGTCCAAGTGATCTCATTGTTCAATTCCCACCTATGAGTGAGAACATGCAGTGTTTGGTTTTTTGTCCTTGCCATAGTTTGCTGAGAATGATGGTTTCCGCCTTCATCCATGTCCCTACAAAGGACATGAGCTC
The DNA here is from genome assembly GCF_000951045.1 of Mandrillus leucophaeus. Taxonomy (NCBI): domain Eukaryota; kingdom Metazoa; phylum Chordata; class Mammalia; order Primates; family Cercopithecidae; genus Mandrillus; species Mandrillus leucophaeus. Next base: position 1,559,871 of record NW_012103909.1, read on the forward strand.
ATCCTTTTTTATGGCTGCATAGTATTCATGGTGTATATATTTGTATATATTCATGGTTACTTAATCCAGTCTATCATTGATAGACATTTGGGTTGGTTCCAAGTCTCTGCTATTGTGAACAGTGCCACAATAAAACTAGTTCTACATCCTGGAGGAATCGCCACACTGTCTTCCACAATGGTTGAACTAGTTTACAGTCCCACCAACAGTGTAAAAGTGTTCCTATTTATCCACAGCCTCTCCAGCACCTGTTGTTTCTTGACTTTTTAATGATCACCATTCTAACTGATGTGAGATGGTATCTCATTGTGGGTTGATTTGCATTTCTCTGATGGCCAGTGATGATGAGCATTTCTTTCATGTGTCTGTTGGCTGCACAAATGTCTTCTTTTGAGAAGTGTCTTCATATTCTTCACTCACTTTTTGATGAGGTTGTTTGTTTTTCTCTTTTAAATTTGTTTGAGTTCTTTGTAGATTCTGGATATTAGCCCTTTGTCAGATGAGTAGATTGCAAAAATTTTCTCCCATTTCTGTTGGTTGCCTGTTCACTTTGATGGTAGTTTCCTTTGTTGTGCAGAAGCTCTTTAGTTTAATTAGATCTCATTTGTCAATTTTGGCTTTTGTTGCCATCGCTTTTGGTGTTTTAGATATGAAGTCTTTGACCATGCCTATGACCTGAATGGTATTGCCTAGGTTTTCTTCTAAGTTTTTTATGGTTTTAGGTCTAGCATTTAAATCTTTAATCCATTTTGAATTAATTTTTAAATAAGGTGTAAGGAAGGGATCCAGTTTCAGCTTTCTACATATGGCTAGCCAGTTTTCCCAGCACCATTTATTAAATAGGGAATCCTTTCCCCATTTCTTGTTTTT
>NW_012103909.1:1564030-1605377 GCF_000951045.1 Mandrillus leucophaeus
TTAGTTGATGCAGTTTCTTCCTAGCATTGATGGTCTTTATAATTTGGCATGTTTTTGCAGTGGCTGGTACCAGTTGTTCCTTTCCATGTTTAATGCTACCTTCAAGAGGTCTTGTAGGGCAGGCCTGGTGGTGACAAAATCTCTCAGTATTTGCTTGTTTGTAAAGGATTTTATTTCTCCTTCAATTATGAAGCTTACTTTGGCTAGATATGAAATTATGTGTTGAAAATTCTTTTCTTTAAGAATGTTGAATATTGGCCACCACTCTCTTCTTGCTTATAGAGTTTCTGCCGAGAGATCCCCTGTTAGTCTGATGAGCTTCCCTTTGTTGGTAACCTGACCTTTCTCTCTGGCTGCCCTTAACCTTTTTTTCCTTCATTTCAACATCAGTGAATCTGACAATTATGTGTCTTGGAGTTTCTCTTCTTGAGGAATATCTTTGTGGTGTTCTCTGTATTTCCTGAATTTGAATGTTGGCCTGCCTTGCTAGGTTGGGGAAGTTCTCCCAGATAATATCCTGCAGAGTGTTTTCCAACTTGTGTCCATTATCCCTGTCACTTTCAGGTACACCAGTCAGACATAGATGTGCTCTTTTCACATAGTCCCATATATCTTGGAGGCTTTGTTCGTTTCTTTTTACTCTTTTTTCTCTAAATTTATTTTCTTGCTTCATTCCATTCATTTGATCTTCAATCACTGATACCCTTTCTTCCAGTTGATCGAATCGGCTATTGAAGCTTGTGCATTTGTCACGTAGTTCTCGTGCCATGGTTTTCACCTCCATCAGGTCATTTAAGGACTTCTCTACACTGGTTATTCTATGTAGCCATTTGTCTAATGTTTTCTTCAAGGTTTTTAGCTTCTTCACAATGGATTCGAACTTCCTCCTTTAGCTTGGAGAAGTTTGATCATCTGAAGCCTTCTTCTCTCAACTCATCAAAGTCATTCTCCATCCAGCTTTGTTCCCTTGCTGGCAAGGAGCTGCATTCCTTTGGAGGGGGAGAGACATTCTGATTTTTTATAATTTTCAGCTTTTCTGCTCTGCTTTTTTCCTATCTTTGTGGTTTTATCTACCTTTGGTCTTTGATGATAGTGATGTACAGATGAGGTTTTGGTGTGGATGTCCTTTCTGTTTGTTAATTTTCCTTCTAACAGTCAGGACCCTCAGCTGCAGGTCTTCTGGAGTTTGCTGGAGGTCCACTCCAGACCCTGTTTGCCTGGATATCAGCAGTGGAGGCTGCAGAACAGTGAATGTTGCTGAACAGCCAATGGTGCTGCCTGATCTTTCCTCTGGAAGCTTTGTCTCAGAGGGGTACCCGGCTGTGTGAGGTGTCAGTCTGCCCCTATTGGGGGGTGCCTCCCAGTTAGGCTACTCAGGGGTCAGGGACCCACTTGGGGAGGCAGTCTGTTGGTTCTCAGATCTCAAACTCTGTGCTGAGAGAACCACTGTTCTCTTCAAAGCTGTCAGACAGGGACATCTGCAGAGGTTTCTGCTGCCTTTGGTTCGGCTATGCCCTGCCCTCCACCCAGAGGTGGAGTCTACAGGGGCAGACATGCCTCCTTGAGCTGTGTGGGGCTCCACCCAGTTCGAACTTCCAGGCCACTTTGTTTACCTACTCAAGCCTCAGCAATGGCGGGCACCCCTCCCCCAGCCTCCCTGCTGCCTTGCAGTTGGATCTCAGACTGCTGTGTTGTCAATGAGCGAGGCTCCGTGGGCATGGGACCCTTGGAGCCTCGTGCTGGACATAATCTCCTGGTGTGCTGTTTGCTAAGACCATTGGTAAAGCATGGTATTAGGGTGGGAGTGACCTGATTTTCCAGGTGTCATCTGTCATAACTTCCCTTGGCTAGGAAAGGGGATTTCCTGATCCCTTGCACTTCCCAGGTGAAGTGATGCCTCGCCCTGCTTTGGCTTTCACTGGGTGGGCTGCACCCACTGTCCTGCCCCCACTGTCCGACAAGTTCCAGTGAGATGAACCTGATACTTCAGTTGTAAACACAGAAATCACCTGTCTTCTGCGTCGCTCATGCTGTGAGCTGTAGACTGGAGCTGTTCCTATTCAGCCATCTTGGAATCCATTATTATTTTTAATTATTATTACACATAGAGCATTTAAATAATGTTTTCTTCAAAATCATCATAATTGTCCTTGTATTTGCTTTTATTTTTAAAATGATGAACAGGGATCAGAAATGGCAGGAATCAAAAACTGATGGAAGAGAGGGAATGTATTTTTAGGTGGTTTAGTTTTGTTAAATCAATCATGCTCTTAAAAAATTACAAAAGTGAAACCATATTAATCTACAATAGTAAATTTCAATTAGCATTGTAAAACAACTTGAGAATAAAGAAAATTATTTCTATGATAAATGTTTTGAGTTCCCTTTAATACTTCAGGTATGTTGCCATTCAACATAGCATATGAATTATTTTCTTCCAATGTTTTTAATGTTGTTTTCACCCAAAGAGTCTTGATGAATACAGCAGCTCATTGTGATTTTTTATAAATCCCTATCCTTCTTCTCAGAAGACACCTGTGACCTTCCTCTAGGATTCACTGACCTCGGGAATTCGTAATTTGCTAAACTGTGTCTCGCTACTCACCTGAGCATAAGAGACTAGATCTGGAAAATATAAATAAAATATAATACCAATCTTAAAATGCTACCATCTTAAAATGAGTTCTCATATTTTTTTATTAAGAATCATTAAAATATTATATTATCTATATATACATTATCCTAGTTTATATATATTTATCCATTATGGACTGTAATAGCCTTCTTGCCCTAATCTAAATCATTATTTTTTTTGTTTACAATGTATATGATATTTAATATTCTAGCTACTACTTAATATTTACTATAATTCCATTAAGAAATACAAATTTTTAGTTCTTATATTAAGTCAGATTTAATGTTTTTAATGTTTTAATGCTTTTTCCTCTTTGAAATGTTATTTCATCATTTGGTAGTTTTTCTAATACCACTTTTGTTATTCTAACATAATATTTTTTTAATCTTACCTTTTGTGTAAGAGTTTAAGTATACTGAGTATAAGAAAAACATGCCTGAAGAAAAATTATCTCTGTAGTACACAGGATATTGTCTAATATATAGCAGGTCTTCATTTTATAGTTGATAAATGAAATTATTCAAAAACAACCCCTTAGGGATATATCTCTATAATTATTTTTCTATAATCATGTTTTCACAGCTAAATTTTGCCACCACTTACATTTTGACTCTTCAAATAGAATTACTAGTAAAATCCCTATGTATCTGGACATCACTCTATCTTGGAAGTGGATATGCCAGGATTCCTAGCCCAGTACAGGTTGAAAATAAGACTTCTGGGCTTTTAATTAGTTGAGTTTATTTTATCAGACTGGGAAATTAGTGAGTCTTTTTAATCTGAGATTCATTTTGTACTTTTAAAATTATTTTAATTATTGCAAAGTATCCAGGCACAATATGGCAGTCATTTATAAATAAATAAATAAATAAATAAAATTAAATACAAGATCATTATCATTATGTGTAATGTACTAATTATACAGAGCTTTATTCAGGCCAAATTTGATCACTGTGATTTTTCATTGCTATTTTCCTGGTTTTAAAAGCCAGGCACTATTACAACCAATTTTTTTAAACCTTATGAGTGGCTCCTTTTATTTTGTCCCTTTTCTCTGTTACATGGAAAGAAACAAAATTACACTGTGAACAAAGTCCTTTTTTTTCCTTTTATTTTGAGATAATTAGGAGGTCTCCTTGTTTGTCTTTGAATAGAAAATGTATAATTCAAAATATTTATGTGAAAAGTGAATGTCTGGTATTATGACATCTGATTTTGCGTGCTAAAAGACAGTTTGTGTGTAATATTATTTTGTCTGTGTGTGTGTATATGTGTGTGTGTGTGTATATATATATATACACACACACACACATACACACAAACATACCTATAGTTATGTTAAGTATAAGGAATACAATTATAATAATATCAAAAGTTTAAAAGAAGGAGAAAAATATAGAGTCTTAAAGATGGAAGTAACTAACGAGATGAGTGAGCCTAGAGTAAACAAATGGCTTTGCAATGGATTATTTTGGAAGATCCAACAAGAATTAATAGTAGAAACGTAAGTCTTCAAGGTGTATTCACTATGAGTTTATACAAACGTTATATGATAGCCTCAAAAATGTTTCATCTTTATAAAATGAACTAATATAAATAATTGTTACCCATTAGCACTTAATATGTAACAGTTTTGACATTTGTTGATATACATGTACATTGATCCCTTGGTATCTGCAGGGAGTTGATTCGAGGATCCACCCATGGATACCAAAATCCACTGATGCTACAGTCCCATATATAAAATGGAATCATGTTTACATATAACCCATGCACATCCTCCTGTATACAGTGGGCCCTCTATCCATGTGTTACTTATCTGTGAATTCAATCAGTTACTGATCAAAAGTATTTGGAAGAATTTCATTTGTACTGAATATGTACAGAGTGTTTTTCTTGCCAGGTTTCTCTAAATAATACAGTATAACAACTATTTACATATCATTTACATTATGTTAGGTATTATAACTAATATAAAGATGATTTAAAATGCACAAGAGGGTGTGCATAGGTTATATGCATACACTATACCATTTTAAATAAGACTTGGGTATCCACGAATTTTGGTATCTCAGGGAGGACCTGGAAACCATCTCTCACAGATACTGATGGACAGACTTCTCTACTTTAAATTGTCTCTAGATTACTTATACTACCTACTAAAATGTAAATGGTATGTAAATAGTAGTTATACTATATTTGTATTTTTATTGCAATTTTTGTTTTATTTTCAATCTGATGGTGGTTGAATCCATAAATGTGGAATCCATGGATATAAAGGGTGTACTGCACTGTCATCGAAATCTCACAAAAACCCTGTGGGTAGGCATTAGTATCATAGTTAGAGGAAAGAAAGCAGGAATATCTACAGTTTAATGCAGATTTTCAAGGTAACTCTGAGCTTGTCAGAGTCTAGGTTTGATCACACCTACCTGACTTACAAAACCTTATCTCTTTCTATGAAGTTACATAAATAGAGAAAAATACAGATTTTAGGGCTGAAAGTTTAAATATCAATTCTGTTTAATAATGTCTGGCTAACACCAGTGAGAAAAAAGTTAGGATTAGTTCATAGAACTTTTTTATTTATTTATTTATTTATTTATTTATTTATTTTTAATTTATTTATTATTATTATACTTTAAGTTGTAGGGTACATGTGCATAAGTGCAGGGTTGTTACATATGTATACTTGTGCCATGTTGGTGTGCTGCACCCATCAACTCGTCATTTACATCAGGTATAACTCCCAATGCAATCCCTCCCCCCTCCCCCCTCCCCATGATAGGCCCCGGTGTGTGATGTTCCCCTTCCTGAGTACAAAATTAATGAGTGACCCTTGCTTCTTAAAGCACATCTGTACCTAAGTCTTACAACATGAGTGCTATAAGATGTTACCAGAGACTAAATATAGATAACCAACTAGTAATAACAAAAGAGCAACCTGATAGTCCAAATATATTTAGAATGTTTTCAAGGACACACAGTAATAGTTCACACTACTCTCAAAATAATGCCTCTTGAACCAAATGGAAAGAAGGCTTTTTATCCATAGGAAACAATACTATCAGTGAAAAGTACAGCATAGATAATTTTGAAAGGCAAATATTCCAAAAAAGTATTTTTCCAGTTATTTATTCTAGCATTTATTCAGCAGCCCAATTATCCTTCCTGTGTGTATAGTACAATTTTAAAAAGGTTTAAGACAGAACCTTTTTTTTTTTTTTTTACTGTTTATTCTTACTTGTAGGGGTTATTGGCATTTAATTTATTAAAATCTTAAAGAGTTTTTCTTCTAAATGTGTGGGTAGTGTTTGTAACTAAAAAAAAAAAAAAGATAACAAAAAAAGTGAATGATAAATTTGACTGTATTTAAGTACTGTTATATTGCTTAAATAAAATCTGTGTTAAGTACAGATGTTGATCTTTTTTTGAAAGATAAGGCCTACTAGTGTTCATTAGCCAATGATAACTGCAAACATGTATACATATATGCATCTCTACTTTGCAATCAATTTTTTTTTTTTTTTTGGGAGGGGGGGTCTAAAATAGATGGGTGGGTCAAGGAGAAATAAGCTTCCATTTTTGACTATAGACGTCGAACCCTTGACAGAGATGGGTGTTAAAACATGTACTAGGTTAGCCCTGCTGCAGGGATCCAGGCCGTCAGACTGCAGTGCATAGTGAGGCCCGCCGAAACACCCACTGCTACCAGTTTTAGGTGCTAAGCACTATTATTGAATGTACCTTTTGAATATTGTCCTCAAGGGGGAATAAGGATGGAATAGGGAACTGTTTTGTATTACTTTGAATTTCCTGGAACTATTGACTAATGTGGTTCAATACATGGGATTTATTTTACCTACCCAAAATTTTAGAGAACTTTAATTGTAACAGAACTTTGCTGATAAAGAAGATTAAGAATACTTTGTCTAGTACATGTATTCAATGGTATTTATTGAGTACTGCTATGTGCTCGTTGCTGAGAATGCAGTTGTCAAAAAAGACAAATGTTTGCCCTTGTCAAGCTTACAGTCAAGATGTGGAAACAAACAAGCTAGGTATATGCATATATATATGAATGCACATTTTGAAACCGATGTGTAAGAAATGTGTTAAGGAAAAGAACAGCATTCTATAAGAAAGAATACCAGAAGTTATATTTAAACAGGGGTCTAAGAAGTCTGGATTTAAATTCCTTAAATACTGTTATGACTGCTGAATGAAGAGGACTCCTAAGGAGGCAAGGCTGACAGTGGGAACAAACCACAGAACTAATTTAGAAGTTTAGGCAAGGGATGAGCATCATTTGAATGTGTGTAGCCACAGACAATGAAAGTAGAGAGAAGTGGATGAATAAGCTATTACCAATGTTGTGCCAAAGAGGCCAAACAATGAATTTAATGACAAGGGCTGAATTTTTATCTTACACTTTATACAATACTAAGTAAACACCAAAAGCCTGTGTACCTAGAGCCACTTAAAGTCATGTGAATGTTCTATATCACTACATAGAATAAGCTATACTCTGTCTTGACTACAGTTTGACTAAGGATCACTTAGAAAATTTTTTCCAGTTTTATAAAAATATAATTGATAAATAAAAATTGTATATCATTAGGGTGTAAAACACAATGTCTTCATATATTTATGCACTGTAAAATGATTACCATGATCAAGCTAATTGACACACCCATTACATGACGTTATAATCATTGTGTGTGTACATGTGTTACTGTGGTGAGTACATGAGATCTACTCTCACCAAACTTTAAATACACAATTAAATCTGCATCCCCAGGGTTAGATATAAACTCTTAATAATTTATTACTGATATACAAACCCTACCTCTCTAAACAAATCTCTTTTTAAAATCTATCCTTTCCACTTAACATTTAGCAAATATGTATTAAGCACCCCCAAATTATCAAACACTATGCTAAATGCTAGAAACCAATGATGGCAGAATGCATCCAAACTTTATCTTCATGTATCTTTCTCAGCTTAATAATAAAAACAGAGAAATATACAATAAAATAAATGTAATGTGCCTTGTTATTACTTAATCTGTAATACTTGGTGAAGTAACATATTTTAGGATGATACAGGAAAGATGACGGGAGACTAGGCATGCAGAAGGTATGGCTAGTGCTGGGCATGGTGGCTCACGCCTATAATCCCAGCACTTTGGGATGGCGAGAAGGGTGGAACACTAGAAGTCAGGAGTTTGAGACTAGCTTGGCCAACATCGTGAAACCCCGTCTCTACTAAAAATACAAAAATTAGCTGGGCGTGGTGGCTGTAATTCCAGCTACTGGGAGGCTGAGGCAGGAGAATTGCTTGAATCCAGGAGGCAGAGGCTGCAGTGATTCGAGATCTCACCATTGTATCACTCCAGCCTGGGTGACAGGGCAAGACTCCATCTCAAAAGAAAAAAAAAAAGAAGAAGGCATGGCAAGAATGTATAACGTTGAGGGGAAGTGTGGAAACAAAATTGAGTGATAGTTTTCTGTGAAGAGAGAATACAACTAGACGTATTTTAGGTGGACTGATAAACGTCCACTCAAAGATTATTAAAATTGGAAGAATGTTAGTATTCGCCAATATTCAGTGAAATATATGCCAATATTCAGTGAAAAAACAGGCTAGGGGGCCAGGCTGCAGGCCAAAAGAATTGCAGAGCTGCAGCCCTGACTTGCTGTCCTTCATTTATTCAGCACACATTAAATGACAAAGACTTTGAGTCAACACCACTAGAGGGTGTTAACCTGGTCGCCCTCCCCCTGAGAAAGCCATCCTGCCTGCAAATGATCAAAGGTTAGTTTTAGGACCACATGAGTAAACAAGTTATTTAGAGAAACTCTCTTACATTCCTTTGTACCTACTTTAAGTTATTTACTTAAGGTAAGAGGATTAGGCAGCCTTCAGCCAGATCTATTACTGAAGTTAAGCAACCCACCCCCCAGCTTTCCAAGAAGGTTTGTGTCTGCTTCTTATAACTACTTTTAAAATTTTTCCCACCAGTCTGCCTGAACTCCCATAAAAATAAACTTGACTTGCTAGGGAGAAATAACAAGAAGATAATGAATATATATTAAATTAAGTGTGTTTTATAATACCCCCCAGCATATGAAAGGCCAACATCTAGGCAAAATTAGAACCTCACTTGCTACAACACAGTATTCTTTTCAGTATACATGCTGTAGTCTGAATGCATTCCCCCAAAAATTCATACGTTGAAATACTAATTCCCAAGGTAATGGCATTAGGAAGTGAGAAGTTTGAAGGTTATTAGCTGATAGGATTAGTATCGTTATAAAAGAGGCCTGAGAAATCTTTTTACTTTCCACGATGTGAAGTTACAGTGAGAAGACAACAGTCTATCAGGAAGCTGACCATCAGCAGACACCAAATTTGCCTGATCTTGGACTAACTAGCTTCCAGAACTGAAAGAAATAAGTTTCTGTTGCTTAAAAGCTACCCAGTATATATTATTTTGTAACAGCAGCCCAAATAGACTAAAAATCTAACCCTGACCCTACCAAGTGCTAACTGGCTATGTTTCAATGCACAAGTCAGAAAATAGGTTTCCTTCATATAGAAAATGGTAATTAGCAACAGATATGGTATTTATAAGAAGTTAATACAAAAGAGGAAAAATATCAAAAAATTAAGGGTAAAATTAACTGCAATGAAAACTGAAGATGAATGCTAAATTGCAGTTTTGAGTACTGGACTAATTATGCAAATTATAATGAGCAGTTCACAAAAGCCAAATATATTCAACTACAAAAATAAATTCAATAGTAAATAGGTCAATATTATTAATGTATCATGTTTCCAAGTTCATGAAGTGACAAGGGTAAAAAGTTGAGGCTAAATCATATTAAATTCTACATATTCATAAAGGAATTTCAAAACATAAAATTGTTTCTTCACTGAATAAAGGAATTTCAAAACATAAAATTGTTTCTTTACTGAGTACAGTGAAAGCACTAAAAGGTCAATATATTAACTCATTAATTTACAAAAACAGAGTTGGAGATTAAGCACAGAAAATCTTTAAAATATGTAATGACAAACAAATTATTGACAAACAATCAAACTTAGTTTCTAATTTCCTCTCCTGAATATATGAAAACTAGGGTTTCACAGGCAAGTGCAGGACAAAACAGAGTTGCAGAAAGGAAATTATCTAAGAAGCATGGAAAAGTTTGTATAGAATACCTTGAGTGGAGAGAAAAAATAATCTAAAATTAATACCATTAGGTAGAGCCAACAAATTCAAATCCTGCTGGAGGAAACTCCAAAGCAATGACATGCTTGAAATTCAATATGTGGCAAACATCCATATTTCATTTAAAAATTTTTGCAGTACAAGTAGGTGTTAGAAAGAATAAAAATGATTGTGCTATGGGCTGAATGTTTGTGTTTCCCTAAAATTCATATGCTGAAACGCTGATCTCCAATGTGATGATATTTAAAGGTGGGTAATTAAATTTAGATTAGGTCATGATGTGGGGCCCTGATTATGGGATTAATGTCTTTATGAAAAGAGGAAGTTGTGCAAGATGTCTCTACACATACCATCTGAAGTTACAAAGAGGAGGCAGCCCTCTGTAAATGATAAGCAAGCTTTCACTAGATACAAGACACGCATGCATCTTGATCTTGGCCCTAGTCTCCAGAACTATGAGAAATAAGTATTTATTGCTTAACTCATCCTGTCTGTGATATTCCAACTAACTAAGACAGATTGTAAGATATATTTTTTGACCTTAGAAGCGCTAAGTTTCGAGAAGAAACATATATTTACAGTAAGTAACTTCTTTTTTTTCTTTTTTTTTAAATTATACTTTAAGTTCTAGGGTACATGTGCATAACGTGCAGGTTTGTTACATATGTATACTTGTGCTATGTTGGTGTGCAAGTAACTTTGAAGAGAGAAGACTGGGTAGCATCAATGGATTGAATGTGGAATCACTTAGTCTCACCTTCAGCCTTCACATGTGCTTGCATCTATTCTGAAGAGGTTAATTATTATCCTATGCCTAAAGTTTCACTCTTCTATTCATAAAGAAGACTTCTTGATTGCAGTCAGCATCTGGCCTAGTATTCTGCTTTTAATTCATTGTTGGGGCATTTATTATATGATATTGATATGGATGAGGTCAAAGTCATAATCCAAAGTAATAGTTTTCTTAATCTATTAATAGTTCTGATGTATGAGCCAAAGTAAAATGCTATGAAGTGTGTTTTTAGGTTCTACTTGAAAACAATTAAAATGTGCCAATGTAATCGTAACGACATGGCAAAAATTAGTTAATATTTTTCAACTCTAGATTGATATTTTATTTAGCAACGGATATGGTATTTATAAGAAGTTAATACAAAAGAGGAAAACTCTAGATTCAAATTCATATCAAGCTAATAGAAATAAAATCTTTTTGTTGCCAAGACAATAGATAAAAATAAGTCTTAAATAGTAGTTAATAAAATTTGGTGTTAATTTATAATTAATTCACAGTATAATTAGTTTTCTCAAAGAGGCCATAGTCTCATTACAAATTTGACTTTACATTAGTTTCATTAAAATGTAAAAGTTTTTACATTTCATTTTTTTTTGAGGTGGAAAATTATCTTTATACTCTGGAACTCCATGAAATAATACTATAATATAAATTGTGAGAATTCTCTATGCAAATTAAATGTTCACTGTAAATAATACACTAAGGTGTCACTACACAATAACTCCAAATTTTATACATAATTAATCATTCAGAAAGGAAGTTGTGTAATGTAATGTAAAAGTAGTTCATAATATCCACAATGTAGGCAAAATTGTATATTTCGTCTCATTTCTTTCTTCTTCCTAGAAAAAAAAGAAGTGAGCTCTGGTAGTGGATTTGCAGCTTACTATGTTTCATTTATTGTATGTAAAACTCAAAATTTGGCAAAATATCTGCACAAGATCTACTGAAGCCATAACACGGAGATATTATTTACAGGAAACAAACAAAACAAACAGAAAATGAATAATTTCATCAAGAGTAAGTTTTGATGAGAAAAAAACTCAAGTAATTGACTTTGCTAAATTAATTGAGGACATTATAAATAATTCACTTTTTTAAAATACTTGTAAATTATTTGAGATGTCAGTGATGAAATATCATTTTTATCACAAAGTTAAGCAATTATTTATCCGTGATTTATTTAGCGACTCCTTTGTTTCCCACTTTTTTAAAATGCCTGATCTGACAGAAGTTGAGTGTGTATTTATTTACTTTTGAGCTGCATACTTTCTTTCACTGATGCATTAATCTATTCCTATTAGATTAATCTAATCTCTCCATTACTGTCACGTTAGAATTAGAACCTGTGTTTTTTATGTGTTAGGCAAGTCCATCTTACTGCCAACTCATGCTTTGTCAATATTGTCTTAGATTCTTGGTTCTTTCAATGTCCACTTCAATTTTTTGTTCAACAAATAGTGCAGGGAAAGAAAGTTATTGTCATTTAGATTTGATTGTTAACTAATTTGTTATCTCATTAAAGTGTCAGGAAAATCCCCAAATGGAAAGTAAATTGCACCAATCTGAAAACAGTTTCTATTCTATTCTAACAAAATTGTCAAGTCAGTTCAAGGGGACAATAATGTGTTAATGCCTAAGAGTGCTGGGGTACTGCAGGCACATAAAGACCAATATTTAACAAAATAAAGCTTTCTTTGAAGTCAAAGTATTTCTATTCAGAAGAAACTCTTTGAAGGAAAATATAAGTTGAATTGGACAGGGATATTTAGGGAAGGGAAGAGGATGCTCACTTAAACACAGGGGAAAGAAGGACAGGGATAGAAGGTCGTTCAAAAAATGTGATTTCTTCCCCTATTGGTTTGTGAACCTGAGAGTAAAGATAGATCTAGGGCCATTATTCTTACTGTCTCCTAAAACTACAAGGAAACTCATTGCTCTTGAGAATGAATATAATAAGCAATAGAAAAGGGTTACAATCAAATCCCCTTAAAATCTTTTAGAGAATTAACAGATAACAGGAGCAAAATTTGAACCTTACTAATGAGGAAGGTATTCAAGAAAAACATAGCCAAAACATAAAGATATAAAGTACAATCTAATATTTTAAAAAGAAGTAAAAGTTCTATGAAATATGTAGCCGTTTTGATCAAACAAAATAAATTAGAATATTCTAGAAATGCATAAATTGGTCATTTGCATCATCATAGTCTCAATCCTACCTGAGATACTTCAATCTTTAAATTTGGGGCAATACTAATGAACTAACAAAGGAAATTGAGATGGAGTGGACAAAAATTTGGGAAAACCAGATGAAAGTAATTTCTAGAATCCAAGAAAAGAAAGTGTTCAAAGATAGAAAAGAGATTAACTTAAATTCCATCAAAATATAAGAAAAATGAAGATAATGAAGTAACCGAGGTTTTTAGCAACAGGATTAATGACATTGAGAAGCACAGTTTAGTGGAGTGGTGGACATGAAAATCTAATTAGAATGAATTCAAGAGAGACAAAGAGGAAATAAATTAAGGAGCATGATTACAGGGAAATCTTTCTCGGACATTTTCTATGGAGAATTAAAAAAATAGATGGCCTATGAATAAATGAGATCATAAGGTTTATTTAAGAATGGGAGAAAAATAGGAGTATTTATTTATAAGATGGTAAAATTTGTATTCTGAAGGCAATGATTCAATAAAAGAGAAAAATGGTGATGTAAGAGAGTGATATGTAAAAGCCCCTGGAGAAATGTTTTTGAGCAATTATTAAGAATATGACCTTGCGAACAGCTGTTAGGATTGGCCTTAGCTAGGAACATTGACTACTTATACATTTTGAACAGCAGGAAAGGTTAGAGAATTTGGAAATAGAAATGGTTTGATACAGTGATACAAATTAATCTAAACTATCCTCCGACTTTCTTTTATTTTCTCTATGAAGTAGCAAGTGAAGATGGGAGTTGGGAGTGTGAATTGCAGAGGAAGTGTCAAAGGAAAAAGAGAAACGATAGAGGACAAATATGAAATAATTGCTTGGACCTGTAGAAGAATAGAGAAGCTTAAGGCTGTCTAGGATGTGTAGCCATAGATCAACTCTTTCAGGAATGTCTTGGAAAACTTATTTTAACCCCAAAATTCCATATTTCAGAGAGAGGGATGGATCCCTCTAAGGCATTACTGTCAGATAGAAATAAAACAAGACTATATCTACATCTATTTCTACTTTTGGAAAATCCTCCTTTTCCCAATAAATGCCAACATCTGCCAAGATCCAGCTAAATTATGTTAAATTCTCAGGCAGAATTAGGTTCCCTTCCAAATCAGTCTCATATTACTTTGCAGATATTTCAAAATTGATATTTATTACATCAAATAAAAACATTTAAAGTGGTTAACCAACTTGATTCTTCTCTCTAACTCACAAAAATTTTACAGTAAGAGTTCAGTATATTCATTCTTTATACCCAGACCCCAGTACAATGCCTGGCACATAGCAGGCATACATCAAATACTGTTGAATAAACTAATGAAGAATGGAATGTGTTTATTTCACTTAGAATATATGAAAGCTGGGATGTTAAATGACCTTTGGAAGTTCCTGGTAGCCATAAGATTTTGCATTTATATTTTGTAGACTAATATTCAGAGTAGATTTCAAACTGTTTTTGAAATGGGTTGATAGCTCATTTTGTGGGTTGTTTTGAATATTGCTCCAGCAGGCAGAATACATTAGCATTAATCTTAGAAAGGAAGTGGCAGCATATCTATTTCTATAATTCCAATGCAAGTAATCAGTTTGTTGGGGGAAATAACAAGCTAAGACTTCAAACAAACTTAACTTGAACTGCCTAACCTTTTGTTTAGTTGAAAAATTTCCTAGAAAAAGATTTGTTGCTTCCTGCTTAGGGATTTTGCTCTGAAAAAGAAATACTTTGCTAATTCTTGCATTTACTAGTGTGCATTATCTATCTCAAGGCCAAATTCAGAAGCAAATTTCCTCAATACAGAGAGAGAGGAGGAGAAGCATTTTATTTTCATTATGCAACTGAGGTCCTTTCCATTTGCAAAATAAGATACTTTTGTCTGCTAGTCATTTATTGTTTATACATTTTTGATGTCCCCTGTTGGGATCTAAAATTTTTACCCACACATATTTAATTCATTTTCTTCAGAAAACCACTATAACTTTATTCTCCAGAGGACCGGACCACAGTCAGTTCCTGTAAAAAGCCTATTTGTATTACTCCTTTACTCTGATGCAAGTGTAAAAAACAGTGATGTATACTCTTAACCCACGGGCAAAATATGTTTAGCATGTGCCATTTGATTTATACCAGGTCCTGACTGAGAAATCTATTCACTAGTATACCACGTATTCATCTATATCTTTGCTCAAATTTTCAATAACAAAAATATTTTTATTATTTTCAATATGATATTGAAAATATCTATGTCTACCTGTGTACATCGACATACATACTGTATATGTATGTCTACCTGTTCAAAGGGTCATATTCCTAAACAGGGGGTACATAATTCTCTATTGTAATTATTATTAAGTTCATTACATATAGTATAAAAGGGAGTGCTTATAGAAACAATCCAGTGATAATTATTCTGTGAAACAGAATATATTAATCATTTCAATATATCTACTTAGAAACATAAAAGTAATTTAAATGTATCATTTCTAATACTTAATTGCTTTTGTAATAGAAATGTAGCACAAAGCCAAAAATAACACACACATGCTTACTTGGAGATATGTTTATCTGTATTCTTAGATAATTATTACCATACACATAAGAGGTGTATCTCCACTTTAAGAAGGCAGAGTTAGGGGTTGTCAGTAGTTAATAGGATTTTTGTTAGTTTCTCTTAAAGATTATCTATTAGTCTCATATAATTTTCCTGTACAATATTAATATACAGAACTTTAGATTCATTGAAACTAACAAATAAAACCTTATTGGAATAGTCATAAGGGTAATGCTATCTTTAGAAAGAACAAATAATTTGTGGAAGGTGTATCTGGGAAACACATGATACAGATATCTAACAGTTTTTTTAAAATTATCCTGTTTGTTATTTTTTAATTTTAATTTTAATTTTTTATAATACTTTAAGTTCTGGAGTACATATGTAGAACGTGCAGTTTTGTTACATAGGTATACACGTGTCATGGTGGTTTGCTACAACCATTAACCCATCACCTAAGGTATCAGGTATTTATCTTAGTGCTATCCATCCCCTAGACCCCCCACCCCCCGACAGACCCTGGTGTGCAATGTTCTGCTCCCTGTGTCCATGTGTCCTCATTGTTCAACTCCCACTTATGAGTGAGAACATCCAGTGCTTTGTTTTCTATTCTTGTGTTAGTTTGCTGAGAATGATGGTTTCCAGCTTCGTTCTTGTCCCTGCAAAAGACATGAATTCATCCTTTTTAATGGCTGCATAGTATTCCATCGTGTATATGTGTCACATTCTATTTATCCAGTCTTTCATTGATGGACATTTGGGTTGGTTCCAAGTCTTTGTTATTGCAAACAGTTCCACAATAAATATACATGTGCATGTCTCTTTATACTAGAATGACTTATGATCCTTGGAGTATATACCCAGTAATGGAATTGCTGGGTCAAATGCTATTTCTAGATCCTTAAGGAATTGTCACACTGTCTTCCACAATGGTTGAACTAATTTACACTCCCACCAACAGTGTAAAAGCATTACTATTTCTCCACATCCTCTCCAGCATCTGTTGTTTCCTGACTTTTTAATGATTGCCACTCTATCTGGCATGAGATGGTATCTCATTGTGGTTTTGATTTGCATTTCTCTAATGACCAGTAATGATGAGTATTTTTTCATATGTTCGTTGGCTACATAAATGTCTTCTTTCAACAAGTGTCTATTTATATCCTTTGCCTACTTTTTGATGGGGTTGTTTTTTTCTTGTAAATTTGTTTACATTCTTTGTAGATTCTGGATATTAGCCCTTTGTCAGATGGATACATTGCAAAAATTTTCTCCCAGTTGCCTCTTCACTCTGATGATAATTTCTTTTGCTGTGCAGAAGCTCTTTAGTTTAATTAGATCCCATTTGTCAATTTTAGCTTTCATTGCATCTGCTTTTGGTGTTTTATACATGAAGTCTTTGCCCATGCCTATATTAAGAATGGTATTACCTAGGTTTTCTTCTAGAATTTTTATGATTTTAGGTCTTACATTTAAGTCTTTAATCCATCTTGAGTTAATTTTTGTATAAGGGGTAAGGAAGGGGTCCAGTTTCAGTTTTCTGCATATGGCTAGCCAGTTTTCCCAACACCACTTATTAAATAGGGAATCCTTTCCCCAATGCTTGTTTGTGTCAGGTTTGTCAAAGGTCAGATGGTTGTAGATGTGTGGTGTTATTTCTAAGGCCTCTGTTCTGTTTCATTGGTCTATATATCTTTTCTGGTACCAGTACCATACTGTTTTGGTTACTGTCACCTTGTAGTATAGTTTCAAGTCAGGTAGTGTGATGTCTCCAGCTTTATTCTTTTTGCTTAGGATTGACTTGGCTATGCAGGCTTTTTTTGGTTCCATATGCAGTTTAAAGTAGTTTTTCCAAATTCTATGAAGAAAGTCAATGGTAGCTTGATGGGGATATGTCCTGCTCATTATAACCACACTTCATAAATTCAAACAATTGTTTAAGAATGCCTCTAGCAGACAGACAAAATGGACTCCCCGTGGCTAGCTAAGGCTCTCAAAGGTAAACAGAATAAGGTGGACACTGGTGAAGGAGAAGTCACCTACTGCATGTTCTTGGAAAGATGTAAAAGTGTCACAGGACCTCTCATTCTACAATCAAGCCAAACTGGTTAATGTGGTTGGAAATTTCCCAAGTGACCACCAACAGACCACCTGGCACCAACTGAATGATCATCTGAAATCAGCCAATTAAAAGTGAGTGGTGATTTTAGGCTTAAAGATGATCCAATCAAAACTATTCCTCATTCTCCTGACTCTCCTCTCCTGCCCTGCACTTTGTACCTTTATGATCTCTAACTCTACAACCTCTCATTGAAGCACATTTTCTGTTTGCAATGAAGTCTTGGTCTCGCCAATCTGCAGATTCATCTTTTTAATAAAAAAATAAAGCTCTTTTTTTTTTTTTTCTACACAGATCTCGGTATCTTCTTAATATAATGAAAATATTTTTATCTGCCACCACCCTCATCATTTAGCCTACCATTGAAAAAATGTGTATTATCAATGTCATGTTATTTTATCTTTACACAGGTTCTATTTATCTATGTCCTGGCCCTTTTCAATAGTATTCCATATGCCAAAATCTATCCCAGCTTAAAAGACCTTATCTAAATACTGAATGGCTTATCATCACTCTTTACGTTTTTTCTAATGTTCATGACATTACATACTTTTTGGTTTGATTGTTTGAAATCCCTTTCAAACTTTCTTTTTGTTCACTCTTTTCCTTTTTTTTTAATGGCTAAATAGTATTTTGTTATATATATATGTGTGTGTGTGTGTGTGTGTGTGTGTGTGTATAAAATATTTTATCCATCCATCTGTTGATAGACATTTAGGCTGATTCTATATCTTGGCTATGGTGAAGAGGCTATAATAAATATGAGGGTATAGGTGGCTCTTTCATATACTGATTTTCCTTCCTTTAAATAAATACCAAGCAGTGAAAATGTTTGGTCATATGGTAGTTCTATTTTGTAGTATTTTGAGAAACCTCCATACTGTTTTCCACAATGGCTCTAATAATTTATATCCCCACCAGCAGTGTAAGAGTCCCCTTTTCTCCATATACTCACCAGCAACTGTTTTTTTTTGTTTGTTTGTTTGTTTTTTGAGGCAGTGGCAATGGGATCTTTGCTTGCTTCCTTGTGCCAGCAGCTGCAGCAACATGAACAGTCGCACATGTGTCACATGTGTCAGCTGGGGTGGGGTCCTGGCAAGGGTGAGGCTGCAGTGTTCCTGTGCACACTTACACCAGTGACAGTGGTGTGGAAGGGATGGGGCACTGGCTGGGCCAGGGTTGCCAGTGTCCATGCTTGCACTCATACCTGCACTGGCAGCAGCAGTGGCAGGGTGCTGGCAGGCATAGGGCTTCCACCCTCTGTGCATGTGTTTATACCAGCAGCAGTGGAAGCCCATAGAGTACCAGGTTGCCAGCATCTGTGGACAGCTTTACACTGGCGGCAGTGGCAGTATGGCATGTGGTAAGGATGCAACAATGTGTGCATGTTGGTTCCAGCAATGACATTGTGACTGTGTGTCCATGCATCATCATGGGGACTCTGGTGTCAGGAAGTGTGCTCACACACATGCTAGCAGGGGAGTGGAGACAAGGTCCACCTGTACGTGTGCCATCAAAGCTTTGGAGGGGTAGCCATGGGCAAGTTCATGCCTGCACTGTGAGGGAGACTGCATTGGGGTAAGTTTGCAGGTAAACTGATGTGTGTCAGTGGGGATCACTCTCCTGAAGCTCTTAGACAGTAAGGTGTGGTCTGTGCCAATGAAGCTTCTATGATGAGGTCCCCCAGGAAGCACCCTCACTGGGCATCCAAGGCTGAACTGCAAGCAGATATGGCCAGGCTGGGGCCCTGAGAGAAGCCAACAGACAGGGAGGTGCTCAAAACAGAAAGCCTCATTCTCACAGTCAAGATCACCCTGCTCTGTCCAGTTCCAATAGTCACTCCAAGGCTAAAGTCTCCTATAGGAACAATCTAAGGCTTGAGGTTTGGGCATCCCCGGCTGTACTCCAATACAGATGTTCCCACACCAAATCCTGTGGGCTCTGCTGAGGGTGCTGCCCTTACCACCTTTCTAAACAGCTCTCCCTGCCAACTTAAGTGTCCGTGGAGGTCATGGTGTCTCCTGCTGCCAAGATTTCCAAAGTCCATATCAGAAATGGGCCCTTCCTCACCTGTTCAACTCACCCATTTTCCAGGAATCTCTTGGGTCCAGGAACTTGTCTCAGTGCTTGTAGCCCCATGCAGGTTTCCCAACTTCCTCCCCAATCAGCCTAACATCTGCATGCTCCCTGTGTCTACTCTTGATTCCTTCCCTTCAAAGATCTGCTTGAAGTGTGCAAGTCTTCCCAATGTACTGTTCTCTCAGTGGCAGATATTACTAGTGACTGCATCTAGCTATTTTATCTTCTGGTTTTGATTTCAGGTACAGGTTGGCCTCATAGAATAAATTAGGAAGAATATTTTTCTTATCAAGTTTTTGGACTATTTGAGAAGAATTGTTAATTCTTTCTTTTTTGGGATGGTTTTCATTACTGATTTAAAGTTGGTACTCATTATTAGTCTGTTCACATTTTCTAATTCTTCTTGGTTCAAGATGGGTGGGTTATATGTGTCCAGCAACTAATCCATTTCCTCCCAGTTTTCTAATTTGTGGCCATATAATTGTTCATAATAGTTTCTAATAAACCTTTGTCTTTTTATGGTATCAGCTATAATATCTTCTTTCTCATTTGTAACATTGTTCGTGTCTTCTCTCTTTATTTCTTAATTAGACTCTCTTACAGTTTGTTGATTTTGCTTATCTTTTTAAGAAGCAACATTTTATTAAGAGCTAAATGCACTTTCACAGAGCTGGCTATATACCACTAAGAGTTTGGTTATAGTTTTTAAATAGTTGAATTTTTCATTAAAACCAAAAACTCCTCTATAAGAAAAAATAGCTCAAAATATTTATCAAAATATGTAAATATAAATATATATATATATATAAACATATATTATATATGCAGGTGTGTGCTTCATGCATATATGCATATATGCATATACACACATATTTCTTTAAATTCATCCAATCTAAAATGTATCTAATTTACTGGTATTGTGTCAAAATTTCCTGATATATCATTGTTGAACACATAAATGCTTTCTTGGTTTGGGTTTAGTTTTATTTTATTTCATAATTTATAAATAAAAATTTTTCATCATGGATATGTCATCTCCTGTATTTAGAACATATCCAGCACTTCTCGGTTGTGTTAACCGAGGTATAATTCCGTTTGCTAAAAATTGCAGGACAACTTGACCTCCAAATCATGCTAGCTGCATTTTGTCAGTGGACTTTATATGGAATACTTTTGCTGCATTAGGTGGAAGACTTATGTTAAGTTCCAATGAATATCATGTAATTGAGTTTCAACCAAGGTAGTTGCTAGAATACAAATTAAAACGGAGGTAATCACATACTTAAATTTATAGTGTGTTTATTAATTTAAAATAATTCACATTAATTAATGGCTGAGCTTTTACAAACACTTTGAAGAGTTTATTTTAAGAATGTAGTGTTTCAGGTCTATTTTAAAGGCACAAGACATTTTGAGCATGCTCATGAACCAGGTTGACAAAATACAAGTATGATTGATAAGTCATATAATTTCAAATTTTCCTAATTTTGGTAAACAACTAAACTGAAAGGATGTAAAAACTGTCCAAAGTAATGTCTAAATAACCAGATGAACTTCAGTAAAAGAAAGAAGAATGCTTCAGTTTATAGAAGCCTTCACACATCTGAGACCAGACTTCTCAATAATCCCTTATTAAATTTTGTAAACTTGTATAGTTTGGGAGGAAATAAAATGTTCAGATAGGGATACACAGTATTTTTTGCAAATCTGCTCACCAGCTAAATGACAAAATCTATAGCATCTTGAGGTTTATGTTTGTGTTCTGCTAGGTGCATGTTTGTGCATATTTCTGTGTGTATATATATGCATGTGTGTTTTTTGTGTCTGTTATGCATGCATGTATCTGTATATGCATAAGCTTTTAAGATTTATGTAAACACAAATAACTCAAAATAATATAAACATCAAAATAAAGTTATGTTTGCACTAAATGCTCTTGCTTAGAGATTTCAAAACTATCTTGTGTCCACCTCATTATGCACAATTAGAGTATCAACTCAGCCACCTAATAAATATTTCATAGCTTTAAGAACTAAAATTCAGTAAAACAATACTAATCATGGAAAGATATCTATTTTTTACATTGACATCATAAAAGTAAGTACTTACAGATACTAGTACAGATACCATCAGGGTTGGAATATTTATTTTCATTAAGAATATACCTTCAAAACAAAATTAAACTAATTGACAATTCAAAGCTTTAAGAGGAAAAAAGTGGGGCCATGAAATCAGAAATATTATCTTCTCCTCTTTTCCATTTCCAGTTACCTTCACCAACACCAACTCTGACTCTCCTGTCCACAGGCCATGAAGACATAGATCTCTCTCTCTCTCTCTGTTTCTCTCTGCATATCTATCTATCTGTCTATCTGTCTATCTATCTATCTATCTATCTATATCTATACACTCACATATAGATACAAATCATCTCGATATTATATATCTACATTACTCCATCTTTTATATAATACTATTAATATATCAAAATGTGTGAACAAGTGGTTTAATAAATCATATTTAAAATTTGCAATGTTCCCCATTTTGCTTGGTTTGAGAATACGGTAATAAGCTTTTGGTTTTCTTCGAGCTGTTCAGGAAGAGCTATGTATTTGTAATAACAAATTTTGTCGTCTCAACCTCTACCCTGTATAAAGATGAGTCATTAAAATACCTCATAGTCAATAAGGATTGGAGTGAGAGGGATAAGGGCAAAAAACTGTGATCGAAGAGAGATATCATAATATTTGAGATAAAGAACTAAATATGCATGCTATTATTCATGATTCACTTTATTTCTTCTGCCCATAACAGATTTCATATTTGTTTACACTTTAATCTAAGGAATCAATTGAAAATGGAATAGAATATTGAAATATATTGATCAAATATATATTGCATAATTTACCTAAATACTTGTTCTTTTATGCCAAATCAAAGCAAAATACAGAGCTACCATGATAATAGGTTATCTTATATTTTATTGATAATTTAAGGCAAACACTCAAGATTTTCTGCTTTTTAGTGATACCAATAGTCCTTAAACTAATAAGGAAATGTACTCTGTTATCAGTGTGCTCGGTGTTATGATTCATAGTACAGGTTATATACCATCTACTCGTCTTTCGTATTAGCTTGTATATGATCTATACCATATACTGTTCTTTATATTAACTCTTTCTCAAATCAATTTCACTATTGTTTTTTTTTGTCCCAGAACAGCCCCCGTAGTTGTTCTGCAGGAAGTAAGAAGGAAATATATTTTTAAACTTCCTTTAGCCACCAGGAAAAGTAGAAAGAAAGCAATATTACAGAAAAAAAAAAAAAAAGAATTTCTTAATTTACTTATTTCTTAAATACATATAAAAAAAATTAAGAGAATATGTGCTCAATGAAGGCAGGTGATTTTGCTTTTCATGACCACATAGGAAAACTAAGGCTTCCTTCTGTGTGTAGTCTACAAACCAGGAAAATCTCTGCAAATGTAGCCAAGAAGTCCTAACTTAAAATTATCCCATCCTTCTAATGGATAATTTTAAGTTAGGACTTTAAAAAGATTTCAGGTTGCTTGCAGTTAATATATGAACAAAAACAACAACGTAAA
This sequence comes from Mandrillus leucophaeus, assembly GCF_000951045.1. Taxonomy (NCBI): domain Eukaryota; kingdom Metazoa; phylum Chordata; class Mammalia; order Primates; family Cercopithecidae; genus Mandrillus; species Mandrillus leucophaeus. The sequence continues at coordinate 1,587,256 of NW_012103909.1, forward strand.
CGATAAAAAGTTACCAATTATTAAGTATAATGTACAATAAACTATATTTTATGAATCTTGTGTTAACTGTATTTTAATTTTATTTATTTATTTATTTATTTATTTATTTATTTTGAGACAGAGCCTCACCTTGTCGCCCAGGCTGGAGTGCAGTGGAGTGATCTTGGCTCACTGCAACCTCTGCCTCCTGGGTTCAAGCAATTCTCCTGCCTCAGCCTCCAGAGAAGCTGGGATTACAGGCACCCGCCACCACACCTGGGCAATTTTTGTACTTTTAGTAGAGACAGGGTTTTGCCATGTTGGCCAGGCTAGTCTTGAACTCCTGACCTCAGGTGATCTGGCATTCTCAGCCTCTCAAAGTTTTGGGATTATAGGTGTGAACCACCACGCCCGGCTGTTTTTTGTTTGTTTGTTTGTTTTTGTTTTTGTTTTTTTTGTCTTTTGTTTTTTCTAGCTTCAACCAAAAGGTTGAGTTTGGTCCTGGGTAACTTTATCTGTTTGATTACATTCTAGACAATGTTTATACATGCTCTCTTGAGACCATATTGAATGTTGAATGCTCAACAAGTTAGCACCATGCATGAACTTTACTAAGGTAGACTTCTATAACATATCTGCTTAAACGCTGATCTAAATTCTATTTTGGTTGAGGAGAATGTCACAAATTTGGGTGGTAAAATGGGACAAAGTATTATCAAAAATGAGTATGATATGTGATATTAAGCTTCCTAAACTGAGAAATTATTTCTAAGGTAATTTCTTGTGTCCTTATTTCAACTGACTGGCATAACACAATACCACAAAATGGGTGGCAGGATATGAATTTTGGGGGGGCACTATTCAACTAATCATTGTCTACCCTCTGTTTACCCAAAATTCATAGCAATTCTCCATGAAAAATGCATTCATCCCACTCCAAAATTCCCAAAGTCTTAACACTGTCCCAAATGTTACCTAAATATTATTAACTCAAAAAGTTCAAACTATATTATCTAATTCAGGTATGGGTAAAACTCTATGTATGATCTATTTGCAGAGTTTCTACTGGTATAACATTCTCTAGTACCTTGTTGGTTGTGGATGTATGTCAAGGGGATCCATGCCATTAGTCATAAATAAGGATTCTTCCCAGATCCTTCCTGTACAACTCCACATCCATTTCTGGATTCTGCTGAGATGATGTAGTGAATCCATAAATTGCATGCCTAAAACCTCCAGTAAAAGTTTGTCCAACCATACCATGGCATTCTCTTCAGAGCATGCTTTAATATATTTTGAGATTAACACATAGGCTGAGAATTTTCCAAATCATTATATTCTGATTCTTTTTTGCTTAACAATTTCTTCTATTTGTCTTTCTCACATTTTGCTCTAAGTAGCCAGAAGAAACCAGGCTACTCATTCAACAGTTGGCTTGAAAGTACCATCAGTTAAATATTTAAGTCCTTTGCTTACAAGTTCTTCTTTTCACCAAGTAGGAGTGCACAATTTAGCCAAGGTTTTTGTTTTGTTTTGTTTTGTTTTGTTTTGTTTTGTTTGACCCTATATAACACAGGTCTCAGAAACTATTCCTTCTGAGAAATTTTCCATGTCCTTCTGTAAATGCCACAACAAATCTATCATAAACTGGGGGTGGTTGGACATGAATTTTGCAGCGACACTATTCCACCTACTATTATTCATCCTCTTTTTAATAACAGTGTCCAATAACATGTTTTGCCCTTCCTTCTGAAGCCTTAACAGAAGTACCTACAATGTCCATATTTTCACCAACAGTCTCTTCAAGGGAAACTAGACCTTTTTTTTTTTTTTTTTTTTTTTTTTTTTTTAATCATGAGCCGCTATTTTGCATCTTCTGCCCATTACTTGATTTCAAAAGAACTTTCCATTTCAAATTATTCAATACAAAAACAATCCATTTCCAAATACCAAAATCTATGTTCATTTTCTATGATTTCCATAACAGTGTATAGCAAATTGAGAAGTTTAAAACAAGGAAATTTGTTCTCTCATACTTATCATACTCTCATTCTTCTGTAGAATCAAAATCTGAAATATCACTGTTATCAAGACAATGCTCCCTCTGCAGACTGTAGAGAAGTATCTTTTCTTGCCTCTTATAACTTCTGGTGGTCCCAGACATTCTTTGGCACATAGTAGCATAACTTCAATCTCTGTCTACCCTCATCATAGCATGTCTTTCTTCTCTGTTTCCCTGTCCTCTTCTCCTTTTATAAAGGTATCAGTCATTGTCTTTAGAGTGCACCATAAATCCAGTATAATATCACCTCAAGATCCTTTACTAATTACATCTGCAAAGACCCTACTTTCAAACAAGATTGCAATCTGTGGTTCCAGAGGTGAACATGATTTGGAGGTTTGGGAGGCACTAATGCAACTAATCAACACATTATACCTTCTTTCCATTAAGTCAGCAATAGCAAATCAAGATAAGGGCTACTGGATTATGCATTAAAATGCAGCCTTCCAGTGTTTTGTGTTGTGTTGTTTTGTTTTCTATTTTAATGAAACATATATTACTACTTCACGATATCAGCACGAAATAGAGAACTGGCAAGTATTCATAGAGGAACTGGCTGGGAAGGCTCTACAAATTAATAACTTATTTGTATCTCCTTTGTTCTTAACAGAGTTGAGTTATTTTGAAGTATTATGAAAAATGTAAATATAAGGCAGAGTCAAGTGTAAGTAAACATTTCTATTCCAGGTCAACATCCTTATTTTCCTGTGCGATATGAATCTTTATCTCTAGCCCTTCTTAAAGACTTTTACTTCAAATTATTATTATAAAGTTTGAAAATGTTTTTATTGAGGTTGGAAAAATGGAGGTTTATTTAAAATCAGAAGTCACATTTACATTTTTTTAATCATAAAATAAGTTCTTTACCACTTGCTGGTAATTAAAATGAACACCGCCCCCCACCCCACCCCCAACACACACACTTTCTTCTACATTCTACAAGGATGATTTCCCAGTAACCATGGGACTCTTTAAATGAATTCCGAATAAGTAGATTACAAGAGCAAATCTTACTTTATAAAGTTGGAAAGGACGCTAGAAATTTTTTACTTAACCTTTACCGCTTACCGTTGAAGAATGTGAAAACAAGAGTTATTGACTTTCCCAGAATCATGTAGCTAATTAGTGACAAGACTGGAGTTGCAAATACTTGGTGTTTTAAAAAAAGAAAAACTAAGTCTACTGATTTCTCTCACTTGCAGACTAAGTCCTTTGTGTGTTAGTGATGGTTACCAATGGTGAGAAGAAAAAAAAAAAAACAAACACCTAACTAAGTACTTTAGGTTCCTCTGCTTCTCTGTTATGTTTATGCCGAGCCCCAGGAAACATATGCTGATCTGCCTTTCTCCCTGAAAGTCTCATTTTGCACCACAGAGAAGAGGCTGAACAGTATGTGTTTGTGCTGAAGTTCAGACAGTTTAACCAAACCCATTAATTTAAAAGATATGTGGGCTGGAATAATCAACTTATTTATTTGCCAAGGAAAACCAAATCATTATTTCTAAGACCAATATTACGAGACTGTCTATACTACAAAAGCGGCTGTGGGAATAATAATGTCTCTATGAAAATATTGTTTTAAGGATCAAATAATCCAATATACATGAAAATTGCTTAACACATAGTAGAAAATCAATGAATCATGATATCTTCTTTATATTTTCAGCATATTTTAGAGACAAAATGATGAAAAATGAGTCAAAGCGATATCAGGATAAAAAGAAATTAAAAGATCATAAACTATCAAGAGTACTTAGACAAAGGAGAAATTCAATACCTATTGCACTGACCCTCTCAAATTTATCCTATTTGCTGTATTAGATGCATAAGCAACTTGATAGTCATTGAATTTTAGAGCTGGAAAAGACCTCTGGATGTACTTAATCTGAATCAAGACTTTTCAACCTCAGCACTGTTGACATTTTGATCCAGATAATTTTTGCTGGGGGATCTGCTGTGCGCTATATATTCTTTAGCATCATCCCTACTACTGTGTATGTTAGTAGGACTCCCTATAGTACTCACTATAATACTATAGAAAGTAACATATAGTACTCACTATATGTTAGTAGCACTTCCTCTCCTGAAGTTATGATAACCAAAATAGATTGTCAAATGTTCCACTGGGGGCAAAACTACCCCCAGTTGAAAACCACGGGTCTGACCTGATCATGTTATTTATGAGAATGAAAAACATCAAGTGATCTTCTTAGTGTCCTATAATTAGGCTATCTAGTGCTATGATGTTTTTATATATATATATATATATATATAAAAAATATATATATAATATATATAATATATAATATACAATTTTATATATCTATAAAAACATATATGTCATATGTATATATGTTGTATATATGTTATATATCTGTTATATATATGTTGTATATGTTATATATATAATGGTAGTTCTTCTGCCTTTTATTTTGTGTATGATTTGGAATAAATCACTTATCTTCTATGAGTCTCAGTTTCCTTCCTAAAATAGGAAAAAAAAAATTATTTGACCTGAATTAATCATTGGATTCTGGGAGGCTAAAATAGGATAGCGTTAAAGGTTTCGAGGCAACACACCTCCATAGACATATGCAAGTGTGCACAGATATACTTGTGTATTATTGTCATTGCTATTCTTAGGGAAGAGCCAGGTTTTAAACCCAGTTCCCTTCATACCTAATTTAGTCCACTGACCTACATTCAGAGGGGCCAGTAAAGTAGTATTGCCAAAATATGTATATAAGAGTAACCCGAAGTACTTGCTAAAATAAAAATCCCCAAGACCATTCCCAGTTAATTTAATTTAAAAGTCTGAAGTGAACTCTGGAGTTGGCATGGTTAATAGACAAACTTAGATGATTTTTCTGTTCACTCTTATTTTGGAATCACTGTGGTGTTGGCTGTTTTCAGATGTTCTCAAAATAAGTTCTGATTTTCAAGTGTTATACTTTCTCCATTCAATATTATCTAAGCGTCAATTATTTGCCAAAAGTCTTATTTACCTATGATTTTTACTGCCACTTCCTTACTAAATTTCTGCAATGAGTCTTTCTCTCATTAAGCATAAAATGGAAGCACTCTATCATGGTAGAATGTCTTTATATGATCCTGCCCCTTTCCTACTGATCAACATTGTCTACTGTATTTTCCTTTTCTTCATCCTCCTATCCCTCCCTTCCTGACTTTCATTCTACCCTTCATAATTCACACTTCCTGGAATCCCAGTCCTAGTACTTACACTGGAGGCTCCTACAATAATACATGTTTACATGTTCTGTAACTCTCAAACACATGTGATTCTCACAAATGCCATGCTTTACAAATTGTTTGCCCCAGATCGAGCACAATATAAACACCTATCTATCTTTCTCATCTCATAAGAAGCACTAATCTCATATGAAGTCATATCACAAAAAGTTTACAAAATACCAAATGAGAAGACTATAATCACAGAGAAACATGAAATCATACGTATTGAGTGAGCGCTTCACCATCCCAGTGGTATGTATACAATACTGCATACATGTAGTATAGTGCAAATGGAGGCACAGAAATAGGAGAGATCTCTTCTGTTCATTTATATTCCCATTTCTGTTCCCAACTAAGGCAAAATAACTTCTTTGGTATGGTGATTGTATTATCTTATCAATACATAGATTGCTGCTATTTGAAGAGCACTTGGTATAAATTAACTGCCACTGTAATTTTAAAAAAATACAAATATCAGGACAATCTCAGCCACAAGAATGGTCTTTCATACTTCTGTTACCACTAGGAGAAGTATGAAACATACTTTATATGTTGATAAACTTCCAAAGTTACCTCTTCTAGATGAATATAACCACACCAGAACTAATCTTCAGCTTTCTCCTAACACAGAGACACTATAGAATTCTCCAATTTTCCTCTTAGGCCCATGCAACTTCTAATCAACAAGATTTACCACCTAGAATGTGTTGGGCAATGAGTGAATATAAAACTAATGAAAGAAACAGTTGATGAACAATTAGAGTATATATGTATATACTCTCCACATGAAATAAACTTACCTACTGACTGATATGGTTACCCTATTTTTATATGTTTCCAATTCATCTGTGAGGTTCATTTTTCTGATCTTTACTCATTTTGTTCCCATAACTTTAATCACCAGTATCCAGCACAATCATAACACCTTCCCCTTATCTCATCTATCTGATAACTGTTATTATATGGTAAAGAAATAAATTTGTGTGTTAATATTTACACAACATAGACAAATGAGAAACACATTAATTTATTTAAATAGCCTACATTATATTTATATTTTATATATTCACCTAGCAGACTTTTCCTCCTTCTAATTGGCAATATACTATGTTAAAGATGAAACATTCATAGAATAAATTAATCATTTATCAGAGAGTCACACATGACTCTTTAAGTGTTCGCAAGAAAAATAAATGTCTAAACAAATCAAAAGTAGGAAACATATTACACAATTTCTTGCTATTTGATAATCAAAAAATAATCATTTTATTATACTTAACATAGTTATTGAGAAGCAACAAGGGGCATTTGCATTTACGCAAAGTGCTGCTTAGAACTTCCTTTATATTGTTATCAAAGATGCTGGTCAATACTTTATAGCTTTTCTGAGCTTATGCATTCTGATCAAACTTTAAAATATAAAAGATTAAACTTCTCAGCTAATTACACGCCTGGAGGCACATTAACAATGCAAGTGTCAATGCTCTGTTAAAAATTCATTTTGCATTTTTAACACAGTCCTGATAGCAAAACTTTGAAGGCAACAAAGTGGAAACAGTTATATTCTTATTTAAAAAGGTAGCCTAGAAACCTTGAAAAATTTGAACTTAATTATTTTATATTATGGGAAATTTCAGAGATAATACGGAATCAAAGTGAACTTTTTCAAGCTAAAGAAAATCATGGGTCATTGATTTTAGTGAGAAGAAACTTAAGAATCCTTTGCCACCCCCTCCCCCTTTTTTTAAGTTAACTAGTGAGGTTACTAAACCATAGAAAGATTTCGAGACATATACAAAGACAATTAAAGAAAGATAGGTCTAGTACTCAGAACTTTGAAACCAGAGAGCTTTCCACAGTATTGTGGCTTCATAACAGTGAAAGATGTGTATTTCAATATGTTTGAAATGTAAGCTCCCTGTTACGGGATGAATTGAGTCCCTTTCAAAATTCACATGTTGAAGCTTTATCCCCATGTACTTTAAAATGTGTCTGTGTTTGGAGATAGAACTTTTAAAGAAATAATTAAATTAAAATGAGGTCACTGGGGGTAGACGCAATCCAATCTCATTGGCATCCTTACAGGAAGAGAAAATTTGGATACACAAAGAGATACCAAGGATGCCTGCACACAGAGGACAGACAAACTGACGAGGGGCACTTGCAATTCAAGGAGAGTCCTCAGAAGATATAAAAACCCACCAATACTTCCAATTCAGATTTCCAGCTTCCATGAGATAATGAGTATCTGTTGTTTAAGCTACCCAGTCTATGATACTTTGTTATGGAAGTCCTACAAATCTAATACACTGCCTAAATTGTAAAAAATACAATGTATATTTTACAATAGAATTATGGATAATTCCTTTTTAAAATTTAACTCTCCACAGAACTCTGAATTTGTATCAAAACATTGAAACTAATATGAAAAGATTTTATGTTTTAGAGAAAGGAGTGTAATCTGCAGTTTACTTGAAATAAGACTTTACAAAAAAACATCTAACAAAACAAAACAATTTGGCATATGGGGCAGATCAGATCAAATTTGTAAATTACAAATAGAATTGCATAGGTATCATAATTGACTAGATGGCAAAAGTAAAAGTTATCACAGAGATAAAATAATTTGATAAATTCTATTTTATCTTTGTTTTTGAAAAATATTAAAAAATTCTTGTTTATCCAACTTTAAGATAGAACCAACATAGTTCTATTTTCCATATTGACATATTATGAACACAATATTAAGTTTCAGATTTTCTCAAATACATTTTTTAAAAGAATAACAATTTTAGTTTTATAAAATTATGGAGGGAGCTAATTTAGTGCAAAGAAATTTGCGCTTAAAGTCAGAAATCTAAAATATTATTAGTCCTTAATTAGCAGTATGATTATGGTCAAATGGCTTACTTTGTCTCTGCCTCAATTGTTATGAATCTAAAATAAATAAATATTCTAACTAATCTCAATATTTATTTTTTGTCCTAAAATTATTTCATGCTGAACGTAATTGCTTTATTTGTAAAGCTGATATTTACGACTGGTTAAACATAAATTTACCCATTAGTCCACCTTGAGAAAGAATCTTAAGATAAATAAGTAAACAACGTTAAGTTCAATACTCTTGTAATCTTCTTACAAATCAGAACAAAAAAAAAGATCGAGAAATTGACAAATTTTAATTCCTTGAGACTTTGGCACCAAAAATTATTTCAAGGCATTTCACAGGTTTCCTGGCTTCTCCCATCATGAGGGCAAAGTTAAAGTCCACCTCGACAGTGTCTAGTAAGACACTAAACTGAGAGATGTATTTTGTACTTCTTTTCCCCACACAGGTTCTTACAGATGTGACAGAGCAAGTGAGGGCAGACTTACAAATAATTGCTGTAGAAAATCATTGGGGGACAAAAAACAATGCAAATGTTTGCTTAAGCAGTTTCTTTTTGTGCACTAAACTTCCGTAGCTTTTTTTTTTTTTTTTTTTTTTGTCAACATACTCCTAGTTCTAAATAGGTGTTGAGATGACACTGAGAAAATGGAAAGAAAAAGTAACTGCTTCTGAGTGCACATAATTTGAAATGACAAGACCTTTGGGCTAAGAGGTAGGTGCAACATTCTGACTTTGCAAGTAGTTTAATAACTATGAGCCCCTTAATCAATATAAGCTTCAATTTAATATGTGTAAAGTAAGTAGTTCATTAAATTATTCAATAAACACTTGTTGAGGACACAGAGGTGACACACACTTGGGCTCATTTCTTAAGATTAGAAAAATGAAAGAAACCTGTAATTCAATAAGGGAGAGTTAGAAGTATAATGACAATCACAACCCTTGGTGACAATATTACAATAGAAATATGCATGACAGGATGTGGAAGTGAAGAAGTAGCTCATTCAGTCTGGGAGGAGCAACATTTACAAATTTTGAATGTCATTGCCTTTTGTGCTGGGACAAAAAGTATATGCATATTGTATCTGAAAGCAGGATCAAGAGAAAGCAGATCAGTGTGCACAAAAGCATTGCACAGAAGAATAACTGTCAGGGAAGATTGAGTTTGATGCTAGGGTTAATATTTGTGTTCTCACAAGTCTCCTACAGATCCACATGCTATGTAAAACACTACCAAACATGTATTTAAAACAAACAACAACAACAACAACATAAAAACACCCAGATGTATTTAGTCCAATAATTATTGACATAAAAGAAAAGAGTGGAGGTATTAGAAAAGGATTCATTTTCCAGCAAGGGCTTTTTGCAGCAGGAATACCTGGAATTTACCAATTCTTATTCCATGTTCTCTTTATCCCCAAATACTATATAATTTGTTTTATCTATTTTGTTTAGATAGATTTAAAATAAATACCAGATAGTGCAGAACTCTTCCAGTTCTCTCTAATGTCCCTACCACAGTCCCTCCATGCCCTGTGCTATAGAAGCATTGACGCTTCAATTTTCCACCCATTAACAGCAGATATGAGCAGTTCATGCTCTGGATGACAGCTCAAAGACAAAGGAATTCTCTAGTGCTATATAGTGTCATATTTTGGTGGTGAAGTGAGTGAAGAATGCAATTTAAGTTCACTACCATTCACATTGAGGAGTTGATGATTGCAGTACAAGGAAACAAGCACCTGCAAAGGAAAGAGAAATATCATCACAGTGTCTACTGAAAATGAAACCAGTGCTTCTTCAGCCCCATTAGCTTTTGCTACCACCTCATAACTTTCCAGGACAGATTCCAAGCGTAGAGAATGCACCTACCTTTACTAGTGTACAGTATTCATTGTTTGTAAAAAATGAGAAGTATTACTGGAGAGTGTTTCTAGCTGGAGACACATATTTTAACAAGGCATGTCTTTGGGGTATTTGTAAGGAAGCTATCCACTTCAGATTCTCAGCGGGAGGATTGAGCAGATAGATTGAAGATAATTTTCATGTTTGTATTTTTTCATAAGGTTAACTAAACAAATAAAAATAAATAAATGGCAAACCTAATGGAAGTGTATCCTTTCTTTCTTTGTTGGATGAGTGTGTGGGGTGATGTGGGGAGAAGGAGAAACAGTTGGTGAAGTGGTTAATTTTTAAATTATTAGCTAATCATCTTTTTCTAAAGATCCCTCTGAAATCTGAATCCTAAGGTAGGCATTCAATTCAAATTGCTCTGAGAATATTCATGACTGATTCTGGCAATAAGCATTTTAAACAATTTCTATATAGTGCTATTATTTTTCCTTTGCATCCTGGGAAACTTTAAAAATTGTATTCTTAATTTAATTTACATATTTGACCATTTTTAGCTATCTAGTGATTATCTAGTAATTACATAATTTTGATATCAGTAGTAAATTTAAGACAATTTCTCCCTAAAATTCAGTGTGTCACTAATTCAGGGTGATAATTATATGTGCAATAATTATCTTAAGCACAGAAAAATATATTTGATGGATTTAATGTGATAACTATACAAGGGATGCACTGTGAACACAGCAAATTTGTTTTCTTAAGCCTAGAATTATTCACTTATTCTGAGGTTTATATTATTTGCTTCTGCCTTGTTAGACAGAACAATAATGCCTCATAGTGAGCTTTAGATATCTATGGAAGAAGGTGTTTTTGTTTGTTTGTTTGTTTGTTTTTCAAATATTAACTTCTTTGCTTTACAAGAAGGTACTCTGTATGTGCACTTAAGGATAACATTTTAAATAGTGGCATTATACCATCACCTCCTATTTAATTCATTACCCCTCCTTGTCCTTCTCTAATTGCTATTTTTTAAAAACTTTCTACCCTCTAATTTGAAACTGTGTATTTTTATTTAAGAAATCATCTAAAGCAGTGATCCACATTAACTTTTCAGCAGGTTCGTAATTTCCAGTCTTTAAATTTCTGGTGTTGCTGCTACTTGGAAAATCTCAGAGTGAAAATTTGGCAAGAAATAATTTTCAATGCAGGCATCAACTCTTTAATTTGCAAGAGATCAGAATCACATTTTTCACATATAATTTCCAGTGACATAATTCAACTAACATTTACATCACTCATTAGTTAGTGCACTATTATTTGGTTGTAACAAAAAACATCCCACAATAAAGTGGTACAAATACAACAGAATTGAGTCAATTTCTTATATAACAGTCCATGGTGGCAGTTGGCCAAGGTATACAGTCTATATGGCTAGTCACAACAGAAACTCTGATTCATTTCATTTTGCTTATCTCCCATTTCTCAGGTGTGACTCTGTTCCTACCATCAAGTTCACATTTCCTCTCCAAAGAGAGAGGAAAGGAAGTAGAAAACAAGCAATTATCTTATAAATATCTGCCTTGGAGTATATACATCACTGTCATTTTCATTTTGTGTGCTGTAATTAATAGCATGCCCAAATGCAACTAAAAAGAGATTCAAGAAATAAACTCTCTAGCATCTAACATTCAGTTACTAGACCCCTTAGCAACTAAAGGAAAGTATGGGTAGTTGTGAAAAATCATCAGCCTCTGTTATAGCTCATAATTGCAAGTGGCCTTGTGATTACAGGTTTTTTAAAGAAGTTGCTAGAAACGTGGAAATCAACTATATTTTTAAGCAGGGACACTAGATTATGATCAGTTTTTCATGGTGGCAGTTTTCAACTTGTCAATGTTTGCTAAATTAAAAAGCTACCACATTTAAAACAAGTAAAAATAACTCAGAAATAAAGTTTAATTCCTATAGATTATATTGCTAAAATGTTATTGGGCAATTCACGAAGCGATCAATCAAAATATTTGCACGATCTTCAATAATAAGATGAATAAACTCTGCAGACCTCATAGTATTCTTTGGCTGTGTATCCCCATCCAAATCTCATCTCAAATTGCAATCCCCACATGTTGAGGAAGGAACTTAATGGGAGGTGATTGGATCTTGGATGTATTTTCCCTCATTCTGTTCTTTTGAGAGTGAGGGAGTTCTCATGAGATCTGATGGGTTAAAAGTACCAGTTTCCTCATGCTCTCTCTTTCTCCTGCCACCATGTAAGACATGTCTTGCTTCCCTTTGCCTTCCACCATGTTTGTAAGTTTCCTGTGGCTTCCACAGCCATGCAGAACTTTAAGTAAACTAAATCTCCTTTCTTCACAAATTACCCAAACTCAGTATCTTTATAGCAGTGTGAGAATGAACTAATACAGGAAATTGGTACTGGTAGTGGGACACTGCTATAGCAATAACCTGAAAATGTGGAAACAACTTTGGAACTGGGTAGCAGCCAACAGTTTGTAACAGTTTGGAGGGCTCCAAAGAAGACAGGAAGAAGAATGCATGTTTGAAACTTCCTAGAGACTTTTTGAATGGTTTTGACCAGAAATGCTGATAGCAATGTAGACAATGAAGTCCATACTGAGTTGGTCTCAGATGAAGATGAGGATCTTAGTGGGAAGTGCAATAAAGGTGACTCTTGCTCTGCTTTAGCAAAGAGACTGGCAGCATTTTGCCCCTGTCCTAAAGATATGTGGAACTTTGACATGAGGGAGATTATTTAGGGTAGCTGGCAGAAGAAATTTCTAAGCAGCATAGTATTCAAGATGTGACCTGGCTTTTTCCAAAAGAATCTAGCCATATGCATTCACAAAGACATTATTGGAAATTGGAATTTATGTTTAAAAGGGAAGAAGAGAATAAAAGTTTGGAAAATTTGCAGCCTGACTATTAATTACAGCAGACAAAATGAAAATTTGCAGCCTGCTATTAACTACAGCAGACAAAATGAAAATGGCAGTGATGTGTGTATTCCAAGGGTGGAAAAGAAAACCCATTTTCTGGAGAAGAATTCACGCTGGCTACAGAAATTTGCATAAATAACAGGAGGCTGAATGTTAATCACCAAGACATTGGGGAACATGTCTTCAGAGAATTTCTGAGATCTTCAAGAAAGGCTCTTTCAGCACAGACTTGGAAGCTAAGAAAAGATAAATACTTTTCCGGGCTTATCCCAGTGCTCCACTGTTCTGTGCAGCCTCTGGACATGGTGCCCTGCCATCCCAGCCACTTCAGCTTCAGCTGTGACTAAAAGGGGTCAAGGTAACACTTAGGCTGTTGCTTCAGAGGGTCTATGCCCTAAGCCTTAGTGGTTTCCATGTGGTCTTGGGCCTGTGGGTACACAGAAGCCAAGAACTGAGCTTTGGAGACATCTGCCTAGATTTCAGATGATGTATTGAAATGCCTGGATGTCCAGGCAGAAGTCTGCTGTAGGTGTGGAGCCCCCTCATGGAGAAACTCTACTAGGACAATGCAGAGGGGGAAACGTGGGGTTGGAGTCCCCACACAAAGTCTCCACTGAGCCACTGCCTAGTGGAGCTATGAGAAGAAGGTCACTGTCTTCCAGACCCCAGAATGGCAGATAAAGAAGGGTTGCCCATGTGTCTGGAAAGGCAGCTGATGCGCAACACCAACCTGTGAAAGCAGCAAGGAATAAGGCAGCTGCTTAGCTTCTGGACCAGGATGACCTCAGGCATATACTAAATATCTATTATTTGGCACTGTGAATGGATCCTCACCCATATTATTTCCTCCTTAGTTCATGTCTTCATCACATCTCATCCTACTATTTTAAAATCTTCTTGATTATCTTAGCAAAGTTCATATCTTTCCAGTGTCTCTTATACAGCTTTATCTTCTTTAACAAATCTAATTTTAATCAAATATGCTTAATATTACTTGTGATATTTAGTGTCACAGGGGATAAAGTCAAAAATACTCATACTGGTTCTTCCATGTAATTGTTTTTGTCCACTGACCCAAAACTATCTTGCAGCTGTACCAAATTCACCATGATATTTACATATGTTCATTGTTTTGTAATGACTGCATTTTTATTGTTATTTCAGACGTGGGTTAAGAGTTTGTTTTTAATACTAAAAGATCAAACACTAGTCAAATTAAAAAAAAAAAAAAAAGAAAGAAACTGTTAAACAAAAAACCCTTAAAGAGACTGACTTATAATAATACATCTCCTTTCAAATAAAAGGCCATAAATGAATGGTTTCACTTCTGAATTCCATCAGACATTTAGAGAAGTGCAATATCAATTTTTCTCAAATTATTCCAAAAAACTGAAGCAGAGGAAACATTTCCAGACTCATTTTAAGAGGCTAACATTACCCCAGTACAAAAGCCAGAAAAGGATAAAATGAGAAAATGAACTTATAAGACAATACCCCTGATGAATGTGGAAGCAAAAGTTCTCAACAAAATATTAGCAAACTAAATTCAAGAACACATTAAAATAAATATTTACCATGATCAAGTGGAAGGTATCCCTGTGATGTAAATCAATAAATGTGATGTATCATATTAACAAAATGAAGGAGAAAAATCCTATAATCTCCATAGTTGCAAAAAAGCATTTGACAAAATTAAATATTCTTTTATGACAAAAACTCTTAACAGATTGGGTATAGAAAAAATGTACCTCAATACAATAATGGTAATATATGACAATCCCATAGCTAATATCATTCTTGATAGTGAAAGGTTGAAAAGTTTTACCCTAAGATCAGGAGCAAGGGAAGGATGTCTACTCTTATCATGTATTTTCAACATAGTATTAGAAGTCCCCGCTAGAGCAATTAGACAAAAGAAAAAAAAAAATGAAAGGAATCCAAATTGGAAATAATTAATTGTCTCTATTGGCTTTGACATAGTATTATATATAGAAAATCCTATAGAATGCACCAAAACAAAAACTGTTAGAACTAATAAACAAATTGAGTAAAGTTGCAGGATACAAAATTAAAATACAAAAATAAATAGCATTTCTACATACTAATAAACTAACAGATAAGAAAATTGAGAAAACAATCTCATTTACAATGGCAAAAATACATAAATACTTAGGTATAAATTTAACTAATGAGGTAAAGGACCTGTGTACTGAACACTATAAAACACTATAAAAGGATTTGAAGAAGAGGTGGAGCAAGATGGCAGAATAGAAGGCTCCACCGATCATCCCCTTCACAAGGACACCAAGTTAACAACTGTTTACACAGAAACACTTTCATAAGAGCCCAGACAGCTAGGCACGCAGAGTACCCGGTTTCAATTTTATATTGCTGAAAGAGGCACTTAAAAGATTGAAAAAAACTGTCTTGATTCGCTGCCACCACACCTCTCCTACCCCCAGAAGCTGCAGCATGGTACAAAGAGCATCTCCGAGTGTCCCAGGGAAAGGAGAACACAGAAATTGTGAGGCATTGAACTCAGTGCTGTCCTGTAGGAGGAGAAACGTAAAACCAGACCACACTCAGCTGACACCCACTGAGCATTTAAACCAGCCCTAGCTAGAGGGTAATCACCAATCCCAGACGCTGGAACTTGAGTTCCCACAAACCTTGCCACCAAGGGGTACAGTGCTGTTTCTCAGTATACATGAAAGGCAGTCTAGGGCACAGGGACTGCAATTCTTGCGTGAGTCCTAGTGCTGAACTAGGTCCAGAGACAGAGCACTTGGGGGTACATGACCCACTGAGACACCAGCTGGGGTGGCTAAGCCTCCCCTAACCCCAGGTTGCATAGCTCATGGCTACTAGAAAGATCCCCCAACTTTTTATTTTTTTGGCTTGAAGACAGGAGAGGGAAGAATGGAAAGAACTTTGTCTGGCTTCTTGGATACCAGCTCAGCCACAAGAGGATACGGCACTGGTCAGAGTCATGAGGCCCATATTCCTGTGTCTAGCTCCCAGATGGCATTTCTAGACATATCCTGGGCCAGAAGGGAACCCTCTGCCTTGATGGAAAGAATCCAGTACTGCCAGCATTCATCACCTGCTAACTAAAGAGCTCTTGGGTTCTGAATCACCAGCAGTGATACCCAGTAAGACTATGTTGAGGGCCTTTGGTGAGCCTCTGAGACTTGCTACCTTCAGGTGAGACTCACCACATTACCAGCTCTGGTAACTATGGGAAAAAAAATCATTCTGTTTGAGAAAAGCAGAGGGAAAAGTAAAGGGGATGTTAACTTACACCTTAGGTACCAGCACCAAGTGGGCTCTTGGGGGTCCCTGATGCCAAGACTTGACTCTTGGATAACATTTTGGGACATGCTGTGGACCAGAGGGGAGCTCAATGCCCACCCTGAAGGGTGAGTTTGAAGCCAGGCAGCATTCACCCCATAATGACTTAAGAGCCTTTGGGTCATTGGGGAACATCGATGGTAGTCTAGCAGTACTCCTCATGGCCTAGGGTGGTGGTGGCTATGGAGTGAGGCTCCTCTGCCTTTGGAAAGGGCAGGGAAGAGTGGGATGGACTATATCTTGCAGTTCGACTGCCAGCTAAGCCACAGTACAGTAGAACACCAGGTAGACTTCTAAGGTTTCTCGAACTGTGCATCTGAACCGACCCAGGGCCTGGGGGACCTCGCTGCCCTAAAGGGAAGGAAACACATCTAGCTGGCTTTGCCATCTGCTATTACAAAGCCCCAGAGAAAACCTAGGCAGTAGCCAGGGACTGGTTACAGCAAGCTTTGAGTGAGACCCAGTGCTGTGCTGACTTCAGGTCTAACCCAGCACAATCATAGCGCTGGTGGCCACAGGGAAGCTGGCATCACTCTACTCCCAGCTTTGGGTGATTCCGTACAGACAGAGAGAGACTGTTCATTTAGGAGACAGTAAGGGAGGAGAACGAAAGTCTCTTCCTGGTAATCCAGAAAATCTCTTGGATTATCTCCAAGAACATCAAGGCAGTACCTCTAGGAGTCTGCAAGAACCACAGTGTTACTTTGTTAGAGAAAGCAGACACAGCACAGATCACAACACCCAAGTCTTTTCCAATATTTGCAACGCCTTTCCAAGAAGGACAGCTACAAAAAAGCCCAGACAGTAAAAAGACTACAATAAATACCTAACTCTTCAATGCTCACCACATAAACTAAACAAGCCACCAGGGATAAATCCTGGAGAAACAGAAATATATGACTTATCAGGCAGAATTTCAAGATAGCTGTGTTAAGGAAATTCAAAGAAAGTTAAGATAACAAAGAGAAGGAATGTAGAATTATATCAGATACATTTAACAAAGAGACTGAAATAATTAAAAAGATTCAAGCAGAAATTCTGGAGCTGAAAAAATGCAATTAGCATACTGAAGAATGCATCTGAGTCCTTTAACAGCAGAACTGATCAAGCAGAAGAAAGAATTAGTGAGCTTGAAGACAGGCTAATTGAAAATGCAGTCACAGGAGACAAAAGACAAAAGAATAAAAAACAATGAAGCACACCTATGGGAATTCAAAAACAGCTTAAAGAGGGCAAATCTAAGAGCTATTGGCCTTAGGAAGACGGTAGATAGGAGATAGGGCTAATGTGCAGCTCCCAACTTGGACGGACAAAACAGCGAGTGGAGACTCACACCGGGATCCTTTGTTGTAAGAACCACCGCAGGAACATACTAAGAAAAACAAAAGAATTTGGGTATCCTTTGAAAGAAGCCACAGGCTGCTGCAAATTCAGTCAAACAAGCAAAACACTGTGAGTTCCCAAAGTGTGACAGCACATATCCCCAATGGGAAATCTGAAAATCCCAATCATGGGAGAGGGATTTAACCTTACCTAGAACTGAACAGATGTAGGGAGCCATGCAAAATATAAAAGTCAAAGCAGTAGTGAGAACTGCGTTATAGGCACTCCAATTCTACAGCTTGGAGCCCAGGGAAGACAACCCTGAGTATATCTCACAGAGGCCTTCACGGAGGGCAGCCAGCAGAATTAGGGAGGGTACACATGGCGTGAAAAGAAAGACGAAAAAGATGTTTCCCACTGTGGGAAATATTTTGGAGATTCCTAAAAAAAA
>NW_012103909.1:1605427-1629511 GCF_000951045.1 Mandrillus leucophaeus
AGCTTGGAGCCCAGGGAAGACAACCCTGAGTATATCTCACAGAGGCCTTCACGGAGGGCAGCCAGCAGAATTAGGGAGGGTACACATGGCGTGAATGTTTCCCACTGTGGGCGACATTTTGGAGATTCGTCTCAAAAAAAAAAAAAAAAAAAAAAAAAAAAAAAAAAAAAAAAATCCAAAATTTGAGCTACCATATGATCCAGCAATCTCATTGCTGAGTATATACTCAAAACTCAAAAGGGAATCAGTATATCAAAGATGTATCTGCACTTTTTATGTTTGTTGCAGCACTGTTCACAATAGCTGAGATTTGGAAGGAACCTAAGTGTCCATCAATGGATTATAAAAGAATTGTGGCACATATTCACAATGGGGTACTCTTCAACCATAAAAAAATAATGAAATTCAGTCAATCGTAACAACCTGGATAGAATTGGAGATCATTACATGTTCTCACTTAATTGTGGGATCTAACAATCAGGACAATTGAACTTATGGACATAGAAAGTAAAAGGATGGTTCCCAGAGGCTGGGAAGGGTAATGAGGGGCTGGTGGGGAGGTGGGGATTGTTAATGGGTACAAAAATAGTTAAAAAGAATGAATAAAACCCACTATTTGATTACACAACAGGGTGACTATAATAACTTAATTGTACATTGTAAAATAACTTAAAGAGTGTAATTCGATTGTTTGTAACCCAAAGAATAAATGCTTGAGGGGATAGATAGCCCATTCTCCAAGATATTCTTAATTCATATTCCATGCCTATATCAAAATATCTCATGTGCCCCATTAATACGCACACCTGTTATATACACCAAAATTAAAAATAAAAATAATTTTTAAAAAGAATTTGGGCAGGGAGCGGGGTGGCTCATGCCTGTAATTCCAGAACTTTGGGAGGCCGAGGTGGGCAGATTACAAGGTCAGGAGATCGAGAACATCTTGGCTAACACAGTGAAACCCTGTCTCTACTAAAAATACAAAAAATTAGCCGGGTGTGGTGGTGGGCACCTGTAGTCCCAGCTACTCAGGAGGCTGAAACAGAAGAATGGCATGAACCCAGGAGGCAGAGCTTGCATTGAGCTGAGATCATGCCACTGCACTCCAGCCTGGGCGACAGAGCAAGACTCCTTCTCAAAAAAAAAAAAAAAAAAAAAAAAGAATTTGAAGAAAATACAAATAGAGAGGTCTCTTGTTTTCACTGATTAGAATTAGCATTGTTAAAATGTTCACAATATTCAAAGCAATCTATAAATTCAATGTAATCCCTATCAACATTTCAATGTCACTTTTTACAGAAATGAAAGAAAAACTATTATTAAATTTGTATTAAGTCATAAACTACCCCAAATAGTAAAAAAAGTCATAAGATGGTGGCATCACACTCCTTGATATTGAAACAAATTATAAACAATTGTCCCCAAACGAGCATTGTATTCACATAAAAACAGATACGTTGACTGATGAAGCAGGATAAAAAACCCAGAACTAAACCCATATATTTATGGTCAACTGATTTTTGATAAAGATTCCAAGAGCACACAATGGGAAAAGGGCAGTCTCTTCACTAAGTCAAGTGGAAAAATTGAGTATGCACAGGCAGGAGAATGAAATTAGACCCTTATATCATATACAAAAATCAATACACTGTGGAATTAACACTTAAATGTAAGACTTGAGGCTGGGCGCAGTGGCTCATACCTGTATTCCTGGCACTTTCAGAGATCGAGGTGGAGGAATTGCTTGAGTCAGGAAGTCTAGACCAGCCTAGGCAACATAGCAAGACCTCCTCTACAAAAAATAAATAAATAAATAAATAAATACCAGGTGTGATGGTGTGCTCCTGTAGCCCCAGCTACTCAGGAGGCTGAGGTGGGTGGGTCTCTTGAACTTGGGAGGTCAAGGCTATAGTGAGCTGTGATTTCACCACACTGCACTCTAGTCCGGGACAGAGTGAGACCCTGTCTCAAAAATAAATTAATTAATTTAGACTTTTTTTTTTTTTTAAATAGCTGGGCATAGTGGTTCATGCCTGTAGTTCCAACTACCTGGGAGGCTAAGGTGGGGGGGATTCCTTGAACCCAGGAATCTGAGGTTGCAGTGAGCTATGGTCACACCACTGCACTCTAACCTGAGTGACAGAGTGAGATAGTCTTAAAAAAAAAAAGAAAGAAAAGAAAAATATTATAAGTAAAAATAAAAATTGAAACTACTAGAAGAAAACATAAGGGGCGAATGACCCCCAAAACACAGACAACAAAACAGAACTAGACAAATAGGATGAAATAAAACTAAAAGCTTCTATACAGCAAAGGAAACAATTGACACAGTGAAGAGAAAACCTACAAATGTGAAAGAACATTTGCAAGCTACATGTCCCGATAAGGGAAATAATATTTAAAAAATATAGGGAATGCAAACAACCCTATAGCCAGAAAACAAATAACTTGATTTTAAAAATGGCCACATTATTTCTCGTAAGAAGAAATATACATGATCGACAGGTACATGAAAAAAAAAATGTTCATCATCACTAATGACTAGAAAAAATGCAAATTAAAACCACAATGAGATACCACCTCACATCTATTAAAATGATATTTTCAGAAGATGAAAACTAAGTATTGGAGAGGATGAAGAGAAATGGGAACTCCTATACATTGTTGGTGG
The DNA here is from genome assembly GCF_000951045.1 of Mandrillus leucophaeus. Classification (NCBI taxonomy): domain Eukaryota; kingdom Metazoa; phylum Chordata; class Mammalia; order Primates; family Cercopithecidae; genus Mandrillus; species Mandrillus leucophaeus. The sequence continues at coordinate 1,608,102 of NW_012103909.1, forward strand.
GAATGTAAATTAGTACAACCATTATGGAAAATGGTATGAAGCTTTCTCAAAACACTAAAACTAGAACTGCCATGTGATCTAGAAATACCATTTCTGGAATTTTCAGAGGAACTGAAATCAATATGTTGATAAGATGTCCACAATTCCATGTTCATTGCAGCATTAGTCACAATAGCCAAGACATGGAATCAACCCAAGTGTCCATCTATGGGTGAATAGATAAAAAAATTTGAGATAATCACACAATGGAATACTGTTCAGACTTTAAAAAGGGGAAATCTTGCCATCTGCAACAAGGATGGATGTGAAACGCATTATGGTAAGTAAAATAGGCCAGGCACAGAAAGACAAATAGAATATGATATCATTTTTATATGAAATATAATAAAGTTGAATTCATAGATGTAGAGATTAAAAAGATGGTTACCAGAAGCTGGAGACAGGGGTGATGGGAAGGAAAAAAGTGGCACTTCTATTTTCCCCCTATTTATTGATCTTACCTTGTTATCCTATGTTCAATTCTGCATAGTCTATGGCCGATATGGCAAAAGTTAAGTAGAATTTAAATAGAAACAAAATTAATACAATGGAGCTTGTGGGATCTCCAAAAAGGGATAATGATCACATAATAGCGTAATCTTAATATTGTTAACATTTTGAATATTTAATTGGCAGAAGAAATGTATTTTTTTAACCTTGCAATGATTTAACCTCTTTATATGAAATATAACATTGTATCTGCCTGTATTTCAATGAAAAGTCTCCTTTTATGATCACATTACAAACACTAATGTGCTTAGGAATTATGTTATAAATGACTTTTGTTCAGGAAATACAAGTTTAATCACAATCTTATTGTGTCAATTGGGTCAATTTATTTCTCTGGAATATAATTGAACTTAGGTATGAATTAAATCAACTTAAATAGCTTATAGCATATATAGATATTTTCCTAGTAGAATAATATTCTTGATAATAGTGATAACTACTATTTATAGAAAGCTTTCTAGATTTTATAAGTACTATGATAAGGCAAAGTGGATCACGGTGGATCAAAGTGGAACAAAGTGAATGTTCTTAGAGTTTTTCACGTTACTGGAACACTATTTGTGTATTTTTCTATTCATAATGAATATTAATGCTGCCCATCTAGAAACAGATGATAGATTTTAGACAGATCTAATGAATGATTGACTGACTGACAGGTAGATATAGATATTCTTGGTGGATATAGATAATCTCATTTTGCCTTGGGAAAATATTTTAAATTTCTTAAGATAAGAAACATACACTTTATGATTTTCTAATTTGTTGATTATCAGTTTATGCCAATGTACCAGATATGCTTTATGAGAATGAATTGTTCTCTAATTCATTTTACTCTATTGTGTGAATTCAGATAGATACACATTGAATCTCTTAAATGATATTGAGAATCATCTACATAATGGAAAAAATTCTATGAAATATTCACTGCTTTCTTTTTATCTATCTGTTTTTTACACAAAAACTAGCTTTAACATAAAACAACATTAAAAAATAAAACTAGAGAAAAATACTTTTTTTTTTTCAAAATCATGTTGTTGTAAATATCTATCTTTTCTACTTTTGAAGTGATTTCTGGAAATTTTGTAAATGCAATGTTAGTTTTTTAAATAGATCCCAACGAGTAGAAATTTTTCAGACATTAAATCAGAAACTTTGTCATTTGAAAAACAATGGTATTTATATGTTCAATAAGAAGAAACAGTAAGTTTCACGCTATGCCTGAGAACTGAGGATGTTGTTGTGATAATCATGGGCATGTACCAGTATTTACTTTTTAATTGTGTTAGCCTTTGTTATAAGTGCCAGCAATGAAGAGCACCCTTGACTCCTGCTAACTTCCTTTCAGCCATGGTTGGCTCATTATATTGCTTTCGTGCATAGCTGTTGGCAGACGTAGACATAACATTTTAACATGCATTGAGCCTCCTTCAAGCATTTTAATTGGTTTAAAACTAATGGTAGTATCTTTTACTGTATTAATTTATTGCTTCAGTTTCAGTCAACTGAAACCTTTGCCAGATGGTAATGCAGCCACTGCATACAGAATAGGAGATTGGAGGTATTTATATGATGCAAATGCCTCTTTTTGATTAAGTATTCATGAACTTTCTCTTAATGATTATATTGAAAAAGTACTACAAAGATTGAGATTCACGCCTCATGGAAATTAATAATCTAATTTTGCAAAGTGACAGTTTTGTTTAAAAGTGATGGAAGGCATAGCTTTTGAGAAGATAATAACAATCATTCAGAAAGAATATCCCTTCTTTAGTATTGTTTTGTTCAAATTCAATGAGATTCAGAAGTGGCAGCCATAAAAATAAACGCTCCTCATGGCATGGAATAAGAAAGCAAAGTATTTATTTATGTCAAAACTTAAAACGTTTCATAATGTTTATTCACTTATAGAAAACACACTGTGCAGTGGTTATAGAATCATCAGTGTGTTTCACAGTAGCATTAGCCTCAATTTTTTAATTAAAAATAGTAAGTTATTTCAGGTAGAATCTTACACTTTAAACTGTACATCACATGTGCGCATACACACAACATTCTCACAAAGAAAGTGCACCAAAATAATATTAAAGGTATTTTCAATTTCAGGCAAACAAAATTCTTTAGGTTTGATAATCTGTTGCTTAAGACTGGACATAAAGAATGTAGATGAAAATTATGCTGGCAATACTTAAGAGAAGCAAACTGTGTGCTTTTGAACAACTTTCCTGTTGGAAACATATCTACCCATCATCGCAAAGGCAAAATATGTATTCAAAAATGATCTGTATACGTATTTATAACTTATAACCAGATGGTCAGGGTCAAAATACATCTGACCTAAACTTTACCTAAATACTGCAAATGTTTGTGTGTCTATCACTTTTCATCATCTAGCAATATGTGTCTTTATGATATGGTTCATTAACTGTACATTGGGTATTGCGGCCTGAATTCCTTCCGAGACACAGAGTCTTATCTCAAGATATTTGCTTACAGTACTTGCACTTAAAGGTCTGCATTGCCAGGGGGAAAAATAAGTCAATACCCTTAGTAAGAGAAATATTAATTTCCAGGGATCCAGGGAAATAAAAAAGGTTATTATAACAATGGACTATTTTTCAATTAAAAATAACAGCACATTGTTATATATAAATTGTATTTAGAATAAGAACACAAGTTTATTGATGAATTTATGTTATTGATGGGAAGAAGGAGGCAGGTAAGGAGGGAGAAAAGAGACAGAAAGAGGATCATTTATACATCTGAGAGAAAGTGTTTTACAAAATTCGTAATTGTCACAGGGTCATAATTTCAAACTAAACTTGGTCTTTTTGCTAGAGAGTTCATTTATTCTTGTCCAAGCATGACTTACGTTGTGAAATAAGAAGCTGTCTAGCCTTGTCTTAATACTCAAAAGTTCCAGAAATTCTTCTTCTTAATATTACTTGTATGTTTTCAAATCCATAGTGATTTATAAAGCAAAGAAAAAATACACCCTGTGAATGTACACATTTCCTTTTTTCTTTTCAGATTTTGCTATCTGCCAAAAATGCCATTCTACATGACTCAACCTTCTAAAATTCTTTTATCAATGAAAATCGTTTTAAAGCCTTTGTACACTTCATATAGTGTTCTACTAACACTCATCATTTTCAATCTTTCTAATTTGCTTGGGCTTTGTAAGACTTTGTTGGACAATGTGATGAGAATTATAGCTTTATAATTTAAAAAGACTAAAATCATTTAAAACAAAATGTCAGCAATCTTGTTGTTTGCTTTTTAAAATAAACTTTATTGAGGTATGATTTTTCTTAAAATAAACTGCACAAATTTTAATTTTATAAATGAATGTGTATGGGAAAATATACTAAATATATTAATGACACCTCAGTAAGGTACAGAACTTTTGCATCCTCCCCAAAAGTATTACATGTCCCCACTGCAGTTCATCTAAACCCTAGGCAATTATTGATTTGATATTTATCATCAAATCTTAGATTTTTTTGCTTTTTTTCCCCCAGAGTTTAATTTTACTAGAAGCATGCAGTGCACATTTCATTGTATGCCAGTCTTCTTTCACTCATCCCAATTGCATTATATATTTATTCTTTTAGAAAAATGCAGTACTCCTTTCAGTTGCTAGTTGGTATTCCATTATCTAGATGTATCAATTAGCCTAAAGATAGACAATTAGTCTTTTGTCCAATATTTGGTTACTTTGATTGAAATTGCTATGAACATTTTTGTACATATGTTTTTATATCACTGAGGATAAATAGGAATTAAATTACTCGGTCATTGTTTAGGTGTATGGTTAAATTTATAAGAAACTGTCACATTGTTTTATAAGCTTTTTCGTTTTTTTTTTACCCAGGCTGAAGTGCAATGGTGCAATCTCAGCTCACTGTAACTTTCACCTCCCGAGTTCCAGCTATTCTCCTGTCTCGTGTTCCCGAGTAGCTGGGACTACAAGCATGGGCCACCATTCCCAGCTAATTTTTCTATTTTTAGTAGAGACAGGGTTTCGCCATGTTGGCCAGGCTGGTCTCAAATTACTGACCTCAGGTGATCCACCCGCCTCGGCCTCCCAAAGTGCTGGGATTACAGGCGTGAGCCACCACACCCGGCCTGTTTTACAAGTTTTTGTTTTTGTTTTTGTTTTCTTTTTTTTTTTTTTTTTGAGACCGAGTCTGGCTCTGTGGCCCAGGCTGGAGTGCAGTGACGCGATCTCAGCTCACTGCAAGCTCCAGCTCCCGGGTTCACGCCATTCTCCTGCCTCAGCCTCCCGAGTAGCTGGGACTACAGGCGCCTGCCACCACGCCCGGCTAATTTTTTGTATTTTTAGTAGAGATGGGGTTTCACCTTGTTAGCCAGGATGGTCTCGATCTCCTGACCTCATGATCCGCCCGTCTCGGCCTCCCAAAGTGCTGGGATTACAGGCTTGAGCCACCGCGCCCGGCCTAAGTTTTTACAATTTTATACTCTCACTTCCTCTGAGACACTTTGTATTATAATCGGTCTCTTTAATTTCAGCCATTCTTAGCATCTATAGCTGCATATCATTGAGACTTTAATATATTTCCTGGACACTATGTCAATGTATTTTCATTGACCATTGATATGTTTTCTTGATTAAGGTTTTTTTAATTAATTCTTATGATCTGATTATTTGTCATGTATTGACTTGTATATCTCATCTTTATATATTATTTTTCTGTATTATGTACTCTGAATAAGGGTTTTTAGTCAGAAATTTATACCGCAAATGTCAAACTATTGTACCTCAGTGTATGATTTTTTTATTAGTATTATCTTCTGAAGAACTGTTTTTCCTTGCGATGAAGCCCAATGCATTATTTCTGTTATTTTTATTGTTAATAGTTTTTGTGTCCTAAAATATCAGTCTTATTTCCTTCTAGAACATTTATAATTTATGTTTAGCTATATGATCCATCTGATCATATAGCTAAACATGATATCAGATATTGCTCCATATTAATTTTTTTTTGATTTATGAATTTACAGTTTCCTGATCACCATTTTATGGAAAGTCTATCCTTTCTTCATTAAATTACCTGAGCACATTTATTGAAAAAAATAATTGACTACATATGTGTGAGTTTATTCTGGAAACCTTCTTCTGTTCCGTTAATATATTTATCAATACTTTCACCATTAACATGTTGTAGGTAACTAGTTTTATAGTCTTGAAATCAGGTAACAAAATTTATTTAATTAAATTCTTTTCAAACATTTCAGCTATCATTTTTTTAAAATATGATTTAGAATCAGTTTGTCAAATTCAAAAGATAAAAGCCTGCTGGGAGTTTTGATTGGAAGATGAAGAAAAATGAATCTGTTTCTGGGTAAATCTAGCTCCAATATTCAAAGAGACTGAACTGCACATGCTCAGTCTATTTGTGGGAAACATCATTTCATCAGATATGTCACTCCCCCCACTATACGTTATCAATGAAATCCATCAAAAACAAAATCTATCTATGGAATTTCCCCAAGTCAGACTTCTTTTCATCCCTTTTGTTACTCTGAGCTCGTTGGAGCCTTCTGATTTCACTATCTCTTTCGATACCGCACATTCATTCTTATTTTATCTTTATGCCTAACATTAATACCCTATATCCAGACTACCACATAAGCCCCACTTTATATTATGACTTCCATTGTATCTTTTTTCATGCGTCACAAGTGTAGAAAAAAAAGTGTTCAGTTCTTAAACCTTGCTTTAGATTGATATTTTCTGATACAATTGATTATTTAAATATTTTATACCGAGATTTACAAAACCATTTTTGTCTCTGTGTCTATGACCAAATATATATGTACATAAATTTATTGTAACTTGTTTTGTAAATAAATATTGTAGTTAGGAAGTCTAAGGACTCCAGCAGGAATGTAGTATTTTATCGAGATTCGTGTGCTTATTTTTGATGCCTGATGAGTTGAGCTTTTTTTTTTTTTTCCTTTTCTTTTCTGCCAAGTTCACTTTTCATCTGCTCCGCAAGTCTCAGTGTACTGTCAGTGTTTCATATGAAGTATCAAATATTCACAAACAAAAATAACATGTTCTTCACAAAATTCTGACAGCACCAGCAACTGAGAAACACAGTACTTTCAATCACATCATTTTCTTTTTTCTTTTTCTTTCTTATCTATATTTTTCCCAATTTTTCACAGAGAAAACCTCATTATTCAAGCAGTTACTCAAGGCCTATAGCTCTGGTGCTTCAAATAAATCCCACCAATAATTTCTTCCAATTCCACAGTTCACCTTGTCTCCCTGATTAAGAAACAGATACACAATACCCAGCAAATACCCCAACAGTCACTCCTCAATGCTATCCTTATAAAAACGCAGGCAGGATTAGCTGGGCTTCGTTTTGCAGAACGAAGTGGGGTCTCTTTCACTTGGGATCTGAGCCAGAGTATTAAGTTATTGATGCCCAGTAAAATTACCACATTTCATTCCACAGAAAACAGGCATTGAATGAATAGTGTCTCAATCAACATAAAGCTTTGGAACTTTGTTGCATGGTTGTGAGAATAGCTCCTTTGTCTAGACATTTTCAACTATTAATTACCCAGACTAAACATCATGCCAGTACCCACATGTTGGTAGACACAGGAAAGCTGGAGCAAAAACAAATCCAGATCCCAGATGAAACCATGTCTGTTTTCTGAACTCCTTCCAGCACTTTCACTTGATTGAATCAATAAATTTTCTTCATTCTTTAATATTTCATAATTGGGTTTTCTGTTAGTTTTCAATTATAAGCAACTAATTTGCAATAAATGGTGGATCAAAACACAGTATTTCTTAACCACTTATAGGTTCTGTTAAATTGAAATTTCTTAAAAGGTCTGCTGTGGACATTCCTTTGATAATTTTACAGTTTCTAATGATCTCATTTTAATATTTATCTCTTTATTGAAATTCCTATTTTCAATTGGAAATTCCTGCTATTAGCATTACTATGATAATTGAGAGTATATTTTCAATTTTCTGAATCTTGCAAAAGTTGTCATTTAAATTGCTTATATATATATATACTTGAAAAAATGAAAATAATATTGTAAACACTAAAAATTTTATTATTCATAGGAATCTAATATTTTGACAATTTCATTACATTTTCAGATTAATGTGTTATATCACCTAACACTATATATTGGAAACAGAGTCCATAGCATAAATTAATAAGCTAGTGAGAAATTTGGTATAAAATGTAACTCTTGTTAGAAAGAATATTTGGAAAACTATGCATCTTGGATTTGAAAATTTTTATCAAAACGTATGTGGTAATATATTGAGAAAAGTCACCTGTTTCTTTCAATATGGTTTGTTTGTTCAAATGTAACCCAAATTATTCTTTTTTTTAAAATTATTTCTTAAGGATTGTGCTCTTGACGTCAAGTCTAAAACTCTTTTAATACTATGCGTTGCCATAGGTCCCAAAGATGTCCCCCTTTATTTTCTTCTGAAATTTTTGGATTTTTACTTATAAAATTTAATTTTATGAATTACTTTGAGTTAATTTCTGTGGTATAAGCTTTGCTCAACTTTTATTTATTTGCCTCTGGATATCCAATTATTCCAGCACCATTTGTTTCAAAGGCCTTCTTCCTTAGTTGTATTGTACTTTTTTAAAAAATACGTTTGTCAAAAAAATTGTATTGTACTTTTGTCAAAAATAAGTTGGGCATATTTGATTGGGTTATTTACTGGTTTCTCTGTTCTGTACCATTGATCTATATTTCTATCTCTATAATAAAACAGCATAATCTAAATTATTATAGCTTATAGTAAATCTTAAAATCTTAGTTAAAATATATTCAGCACTTCAACCAGAATGCTTAACAAATATTATGTCCATTTACCTTAAAATTATTCAAAGTAATAAACAAAAGCAATGCATAAAAACAGATAATAGTCTGAGTGTGGTGGCTCACACCTGTAATCCTAGCACTTTGGGAGGCGGAGACGGGAGAATCACGAGGTTGGGAGATCGAGACTACCCTGGCTAACACGGTGAAACCCTGTCTCTACTAAAAATACAAAAAATTCGCCGGGCATGGTGGTGGGCGCCTGTAGTCTGAACTACTTGGGAAGCTGAGGCAGGAGAATGGCGTGAACCCAGGAGGCAGAGCTTGCAGTGAGCTGAAGTTGCGCCACTGAACTCCAGCATGGCGACAGAGAGAGACTCTCTTGAAAAAATAAAATAAAATAAAAGAGAGAGAGAGATAACAATTCCAGAACATCATTGATTCCTGGGCAAGATGGCCCAATAGGAACAGCTCCAGTCTGCAGCTCCCTGTAAGACGAACGCAGAAGGCAGGTGATATCTGCATTTCCAACTGAGGTACCGGATACATCTCATTGGGACCGGTTAGACAGTGGATGCAACCCACCCAAGGCGGGCAGAGGCAAGGTAGGGCATCTCCTCAGGCATACAAGGGGCTGCGGACCTCCCTCCCCTAGTCAAGGGAAGCCGTGAGCGACTGTGCTATCCAGATACTATGCTTTTCCCACGGTTTTTGCAACTTGTGTGCCTACACGACCAAGGCTCTAGGTTTCAAGCATAAAACCAGGAAGGTGTTTAGGCACACACTGAGCTAGCTGCAGGAGTATTTTTTTTTCCCCACACCCCAGTGGCACCTGGAACCTCAGGGAAACAGAGCCCTTCACTCCCCTGGAAAGGGGGCTGAAGCCAGGAAGCCAAGTTGTCTGGTTCAGCAGGTCCCACTCCCAGGGAACCCAGCAAACTTAGAACTACTGGTCTGAAATTCTGGCTGACAGCACAGTAGTCTGAAGTCAACCTGGGATGATATAGCTTGGTGGGGAGAGGGGCATTCACCATTACTGAGGCTTGATTAGGGGGTTTTCCCCTCACAGTGTTAAGGAAGTTTGGACTGTGTGGAATTCACTGCAGGGTGGCAAAGCAGCTGTGACCAGACTGCCTCTCTAGATTCCTCCTCACTGTGCAAGGCATCTCTGAAAGAAAGGCAGCAGCCCCAGTCAGGGGTTTATAGATAAAATTCTCATCTCCCTGGGACAGAGCACCCGGAGGAAGGGGCGGCTGAGGGTGCAGCAGAATTAAACGTTCCTTCCTGACAGCGCTGAAGACAGCAGCGGGGCCCGCATCAGAAAGCTGGAAAGATCTAAAATGGACACCCTAACATCACAATTAAAAGAACTAGAGAAGCAAGAGCAAATTAAAAAGGCTAGCAGAAAACAAGAAATAACTAAGATCAGAGCAGAACTGAAAGAAATAGACATGAAAACCCTTTCAAAAAATAAATAAATCCAGGAGCTAATTTTTTGGAAAGATTAACAAAATAGATAGATGGCTAGCCAGGCTAATAAAGAAGAAAAGAGAGAATAATTAAATAGACACAATAAAAAATGATAAAGGGGATATTACCACTGATCTCACAGAAATACAAACTACCATCAGAGAATACTATGAACACCACTATGCAAATAAACTAGAAAATCTAGAAGAAATGGATAAATTCCTGGACACATACACCCCCTCAAGATTACATAAGGAAGAAGTCAAATCCCTGAATAGGCCAATAATAAGTTCTGAAAATGAGTCATTAATTAATAGCCTACCAACCAAAAAAAGCCCAGGACCAGGCAAATTCACAGCCAAATTCTACCAGAAGTACAAAGAGGAGCTGGTGCCATTCCTTCTGAAACTACTCCAAACAATAGAAAAAGAGGGATTTCTCGCTAACTCATTTTACGAGTCCAGCATCATCCTGATACCAAAACCTGTCAGAGACATAACAAAAAAAGAAAATTTCAGGCCAATATCACTGATGAACATTGATGCAAAAATTCTCAATAAAATACTGGCAAACCAAATCCAGCAGCACATCAAAAAGTTAACTCACCACAATCAAGTCAGCTTTATCCCTGCGATGCAAGGCTGGTCCAACATATGCAAATCAATAAACAGAACCAATGACAAAAACCACATGATTATCTCAATAGATGCAGAAAAGGCCTTCCATGAAATTCAACACCTATTCATACTAAAAATACTTAACAAACTGGGTATTGATAGAACATGTCTCAAAATAATAAGAGCTATTAATGGCAAACCCACAGCCAATATCATACTGAATGGGCAAAAGCTGGAAGCATTCCCTTTGAAAATAGGCACAAGACAAGGATGCCCTCTCGTCTCTTTCCAGCCAGCGCCGAGCTATGGGCATTTCTCAGGACAATTGGCACAAGCGCCGCAAAACCGGGGGCAAGAGAAAGCCCTACCACAAGAAGCGGAAGTATGAGTTGGGGCGCCCGGCTGCCAACACCAAGATTGGCCCCCGCCGCATCCACACAGTCCGTGTGCGGGGAGGTAACAAGAAATACCGTGCCCTGAGGCTAGACGTAGGGAATTTCTCCTGGGGCTCAGAGTGTTGTACTCGTAAAACAAGAATCGTGGATGTTGTCTACAATGCATCTAATAATGAGCTGGTCCGTACCAAGACTCTGGTGAAGAATTGCATCGTGCTTATCGACAGCACACCGTACCGACAGTGGTACGAGTCCCACTACGCGCTGCCCCTAGGCCGCAAGAAGGGAGCCAAGCTGACTCCTGAGGAAGAAGAGATTTTAAACAAAAAAAGATCTAAAAAAATTCAGAAGAAATATGACGAAAGGAAAAAGAATGCCAAAATCAGCAGTCTCCTGGAGGAGCAGTTCCAGCAGGGCAAGCTTCTTGCGTGCATTGCTTCCAGGCCGGGACAGTGTGGCCGAGCAGATGGTTATGTGCTAGAGGGCAAAGAGTTGGAGTTCTATCTTAGGAAAATCAAAGCCCGGAAAGGCAAATAAATCCTCGTTTTGTCTTCACCCGTGTAATAAAGGTGTTTCTTGTTCTGTTCCTCGCCCCCCCCCCCCCCCCCCCCCAAAAAAAAAGGATGCCCTCTCTCACCACTCCTATTCAACACAGTATTGAAAGTTCTGGTCAAGGCAATCAGGGAAGAGTATTTAAATAGGAAGAGAGAAAGCCAAATTGTCTCTGTTTGCAGATGACACGACTGTGTATTTAGAAAAGCCCATCATCACAGGATACAAAAATCAATGTGAAAAAATCACAAACATTCTATACACCAATAATAGACAAACAGAGAGCCAAATCATGAGTGAACTCCCATTCACAATTGCTACAAAGAAAATAAAATACCTGGGAATACAACTTACAAGAGAAGTGAAGGACCTATTCAAGGAGAATTACAAACCACTGTTCAAAGAAATAAGGGAGCACAAACAAATGGGAAAACATTTCATGCTCATAGATAGAAAGAAATAATATAGTGAAAACGGCCATACTGCCCAAAGAAATTTATAGATTCAATGCTATTTCCATCAAGCTGCCACTGACTTTCTTCACAGAATTAGAGAAAACTACTTTAAATTTCATATGAAACAAACAAAAAAAAGAGCTCGCACAGCCAAGACAATCCTAAGCCAAAAGAACAAAGCTGGAGGCATCACGTTACCTGACTTTAAACTATGCTATAAGGCTACAGAAACCAAAACAGCAGGGTACTGGTACCAAAACAGATACATAGACCAGTGGAACAGAAGAGAAGTCTCAGAAATAACTCCAAACATCTACAAACATCTGATCTTTAACAAACCTGACAAAACAAGCAATGAGGAAAGGATTTCCTGTTTAATAAATGGTGTTGGGAAAACTGGCTAGCCATATACAGAAAACTGAAACTGGACCCCTTCCTTACATCTTATGCAAAACTTAACGCAAGATGGAATAAAGACTTGAACGTAAAACCTAAAACTATAAAAACCTTAGAACAAAACCTAGGCAATACCATGCAGGGCATAGGCATGGGCAAAAACTTCATCATTAAAACACCAAAAACAATTGCAATGAAAGCCAAATTGACAAATGGGAGCTAATTAAACTAAAGAGCTTCTGTACACAAAAAGAAACTATCATCAGAGTGAACTGGCAACCTACAGAATGAGAGAAATTTTTTGCAATCTACCCATCTGACAAAGGTCTAATATCCAGAATCTACAAGGAACATAAAAAATTTTACAAGAAAAAAACCTAACAACCCCATCAAAAAGTGGGTGAAAGATATGAACAGACACTTCTCAAAAGAAGATATTTATTGTGCCACCTAACATATGAAAAAAGCTCATCATCACTGGACATTAGAGAAATGCAAATCAAAACTACAATGAGCTACCATCTTGCGCCAGTCAGAATGTCAATCATTAAAAAGCTAGGAAACAACAGATGCTGGAGAGGATGTGGAGAAATAGCAATCTCTTCACACTCTTTGTGGGAGTGTAAATTAGTTCAACCATTGTGGAAGACAGTGTGGTGATTCCTCCAGGATCTAGAACTAGAAATACCATTTGATCCAGCAATCCCATTACTGGGTATGTACCCAAAGAATTATAATTCATTCTACTATAAAGACACACGCACATGTATGTTTACTGCAGCACTGTTTACAATAGCAAAGACTTGGAACCAACCCAATTGCCAATCAATGATAGACTGGATAAACAAAATGTTGCACATATAACTATGGAATACTATGCAGCCATAAAAAAGAATGAGTTCATGTCCTTTTCAGGGACATGGATGAAGCTGGAAACCATCATTCTAATCAAACTAACAGAGGAACAGAAAGCCAAACACTGCATGCTCTCACACATAAGTGGGAGTCAATCAATGAGAACATATGGAAACAAGGTGGGGAACACCACACACAGGGGCCTGTCGGGAGTTAGAGGACAAGGGGGAGCAAGAGCATTAGGACAAATGCCTAATGCACGTGGGGCTTAAAACCTAGATGACAGGTTGATGGGTGCAGCAAACCACCATGACATATGTATACCTATGTAACAAACCTGCATGTTCTGCACATGTATCCCAGAACTTAAAGTATAATAATAATAATAATAATAATAATAATACACAAATTCCAGAGTATCACATTAATCAGTATTATCAGCATCATCCTGTATCATGCAATTTGGCAAATTAAGCCACAAATTTAAAATGTCCATATTTTAAGATGGGCTTCTCATACCTTATAAGAAAAAAAATGCTGTAGCTCAATGAGCAATATATCAAGGAGCACATGGCAAAAAATGTACACACATTCCACACATTTTTATCAATGCCTGTGCTTATTATTACTCAATGATATTTATATTAGTAAATGAATACAATGACTTTATATTTATAAAAAAATATGAATTTGCTTCACTCATGTGGTCATGCCTGACCAATTCTCATTAATAAAAGATTCTGGACTTCATCACAAAAGGGTTTCCTCTATAAAAGCAAACTACCTATCCAAATATTTATCAAAATGCCTAATATTCTCATTAAACATCTTTGAATGCCTTTGAACTTTTCCATAGGTTTTAGTTTTCTGATTGCTCCAAATGTCCATCAGTTTCTAGCTTACAACTTCCATTGTAGGCTCCCATAATTTCCTTTGGTCAGTATTTGCAATGTTGCTGACTAGGGTTTAATTTTATGAAAATAAAATGTATCTGAGTTATTACAGAAAAATATTACAAATGATGGTTTTCTTTTCAGGAACTTTCTATTTATAACTGATTAATAAAAGTGCTCTATAAAAAGGTATTTAGCAAATATGGCACACTTTATTGAACTTATCTGTGTATTCCTGCTTCCCTTACTAGACTGTGATTTCCCCAGTATTATAAGCCATGATGATATAGTTTAGATATTTGTCCCCTACAAATTTCATGTTGAAATGTAATTCCCAATGTTGGAGGTGAGGCCTGGTGATCTTTCATGAATATTTTGGTGCCATCCCCATAGTAATGAGTGAGTTCTACGGTTAGTTCATGTGAGACCTAGTAGTTTAAGATTGTGGCACCTGCTTCATCTCTCTTGCTCCTGCTCTCACTACGTGATATCCTGGCTTTTGCTTTGCCCTCCACCATGATTGAAAGCTTCCTGAGGCCTCACCAGAAGCTGTGTAGATGATAACATATGCTTCCTATATAGCCTGCAGAACCATGAGACAAGTAACACCCTTTTATTCATAAATTAAACAGTCTCAGGTATTCTCTTAGTGACAAAAACAGACTAACACACACGCCTTATGTGTCATTTTATACCAAGTAGCTAGCTTGAAACAAAACTCAATAAAGGTTTATTAAATAAAGTAAGAAAAGGAGGGAGGAAAAGAAAAAGGAAGAATTTGATTAATTATGTACATTATTGACTTTTTAAATTTTTATGTTCAAGAGGGTTTATGTGAAGGTTTATTACACGGATATATTGCGTGATGCTGAGGTTTGGACTTAAATTAACCCATCATCCAAATAGTGAGCATAGTACTTAATAGGCGGTATTTCAACTCTTGCCTTATGAAACCAATATCATCCTGATACCAAATTCTGACAAAGACACAAGAAAAAAAAAACTATAGGACAATAACCCTCATGAACATAGATGCCAAAATCTTCAACAAAATGCTGGAAAACCAAATATAGTAGCACATTAAAATGATGATTCACTATGATCAAGTGGGCTTCATTCCTGGGATACAAGAAAGGTTCAACAAATAAATGTGACTCAACACATAAACAGAATTAAAAACAAAGAAATATGATTACTGTTAACTTTTAAAGACACCATTTCTTTAGATTTGTCAACAGTATTAGATTATTAGATTTCTAAATAAAACAAAATACTAGATAGAAAATATTCATTTATGCACATACTGTGTATGTATATATGATAGCATCATAAGAATTGTTTCATTTCAAACAATATTTTCAAGCTTAAAAAATGTCTATGGAAACTGCACAAATTATTCACTTTGATCCCCACAAAGTCTAAAGCACACTACATGGAAGCCCCTGGTTTGTCTCTTGCAAGTTCATGAACAACCTTCTCTGATCCTATATAGCATTATGTGTTGCCTTGACAACTCTATTCAATATATTGATGTACAAAGTATAACCACTTTTGAGGCTACCCTCAACATTTCCAACTATTAATTTCATGGTCACCAAGAGAATGCTGTTAACAGATCTAGGCTTCCAGCCAGTTGTGCTACATTATCTGTTATTGCCAACATGCTGAACATATGTTTTCTCTTCTTTTTTCACATTGTGTTACACTTAGGCACCCGGGCACTAATAATTCACAAGATGTCATCTAATAACAGTGATACTTCCTTACATTTCTGTCTGCAGATTTTTGTCTTTAAAAATAAAAAGTAGTATAGAGTATAGTGTTGCGTCATTAGAAATACTCTCTTAAACAGATTTTCAAAATATCTGTCTCTTTTATGTTTCTTACTGTATTCTATTTGGTATGAAGGATGTTTATCCCAGGGAAACTGGGTTATGAAGAGGAAATCATATAGTTAGAGCTGTATTTTATTTTAAGATCTTTGTCAGAGCTGAGTTGAGAGTATTCATCAGAGAGATTCATATTTTGATTTCAAAATGATTTGAGATGTTGGAAAGCTTAGTCATTAGTAAATATCACATGCTTTCCTACTTATGTTTTATATTCTGATTCTAACACCGTTAGTTAAAATGGAATTACATGAAAAACCAAGAGCTGCTCCTTAGTTCATTCTTCAACTGTTGTACCTAATAATAACACTCATGTTCTTTTTATGACAAAAAGCTTTTCTAGATCAAAGAAAAATGCATAAGTGTTATAATATTCATAATGTGTCCTTTTAAAGAGAACTATAGTGAGAAGTAGAACATTTTCAGGAAGAATTAAACTGTAATCAAACAAGATATTTCAAATCTATTTTTTAAACTATTTCCATTTTCAGATGAAAAGAAGCCCCTCCCTTACTCACACAAACACGCACACAGGCACACACACACACCCCAACTCACTGCTATCAATTTATGATCAACATAGATCTTTAAAGAAAAGAGGAAAATAAGGTATTTTGGGAAAAGACTGAAAGTGGATGAAGAGGTGATGTAGATGTTGTGGTTGAAGAGGGAGGAAGCTGGCAAGCTTGCTTGGGGTCCAGGACTGACCTCCGAACCTAAATTGCACTTAAGAAAGGGGTGAGTGAAGGAATCCTAGGATACCACACTTTTCCCGCAGGTCTCTGGGATCTTAGCTACAGGAGTTCCCACTACCCCTATAGACCTTCAGACTGGCAGGGGAGCCACTCATATATCAGGGAGACACATAACTTGAACCCATGTGGATCCCAGAAATTTCCCCAGCACTGTGCAGCTGCAGCAAAACACAATCATTGGTGGCCACGCCACAAGGATCTTGATCTTGCTGCAGTGCCTGCTTTCAGCCAGGCCAGGAGAGAGTAGGGTAACCATTACTTTGGGACTGAATTGCATCTGATCCATGTGTATCCTTGCCTGACAGCCCCTCTGAAGACCACTTGTCTGGCCATTTCTGCAGAAGTGTGCCCACAGGACAGCCTCCACTATGCCACCTGACTGTTTTGCTGGTGGCCTGGATATAGTTTGCACCCCAAGCACGGCTGGTGCTTGACCCCATGAGGCCAGTGGACAAACAATGGGCTCAGTCTTAACTTCTCAGAATTTAAGCACACCACCCAGGAATATCGAACTGAGACTTGTGGCCAGAGTTCAAGCGGGAGAGGATCACCAACACTCAAAACAGATAGAAGAGTGGAGTGGTTTGTGGACCAGCATGGAACCTAGGCATCCCTCCCTCTGCAATACTGAACTTGAAAGGGTATGGCCTGCTGGACAGCCATGGTTTCTTCCCCAAGGAGCCTCATGGCTCAGTTATCTGGGTGCAGAACGACTGGAACAAACCCAGCTTGCCATGCCTAATCCCAGAGTGTATGCTGGAGGGAGAACCACTAGGTTGAACAACCATGAAATGAGCAGGCCCTACAACTGTCTGCTAGACCGAGAACCCTGGACTGTAGGCACCATACTGTTTGCACACCTATGGTGCCACTGCTCTGCTGGAGGATCCTCCACCCTTGACCCACTGCATCACCAGACCAATTGCAGACATACCCCATAACCCACTCTGACGATAGCAAACAGAGAGGACCAGTAAGTCCTCAGGAAGTCACAGGTCTACGGGTGACCAAACTTTTAGCATGCACCACCCATAAGGAAGGAGGGATCACAGCCCACCAAAGACCCCTTAGGGAAAGGGGAATGTGGGCACGAAACCAGCAATTAAAGGAGACACCACTGAGGCCCAAAATGTATTTGGAGAAGGAGTCATCTCTTACCCTCTACCTTCCCTTTCCACTGCACTGCTTCAAATGTACTGAAACACAAAAAGAGGCAAATGAAGATGAATAAGAAGCAATATGCCAGCCCTTTTTTTTAAGTGCCACCTATAGGACTATAGCTGAGTTACACCATAACAAAAATATATTATTTCAACATGCAATACCTGTTAAACCCACTACAGGAACCTACCTACAACCAAGGAACCAGAACAGAGCCTTAGCCTTCTGGAAGCACTAAGAAGTTAACCAGAACATAAACCACAGTCAAACTCTAAAGGGAAGAAAGAATAATAATAAAAAAAAACCCCATCCAAACAACAGCAAATTCAAACAAAAGAAGAAGCGTTAGGCTCACTCCGATGAGAAGGAAGCAGAGCAAGAATGCTGGCAACTGAAAAAATCAGAATCCTTCCTCACCCTCCAAAAGATCACACTAGCTCTCTGGAAATGGATCATAACCAGTTTGAAATGTTTGACATGACAGACATAGAATTTAGAATTTGTATGATGAGGAAACTCAATGAGATCCAAGAGAAAGTTGAAAATCTTATGAAGCCAAGAAAATGATTCAAGATTTGAAAGATAACACAGCTATATTAAGAAGAACCAAATTGAAACTCTGGAATTGAAAACTTGACTGAAATAATTTTTAAATACAATTGGAAGCTTTGACAACAGACTAGACCAATCAGAGGGAAAAAATTTTCAGAGCGCAAATCCAGTTCTTCAAATCAACCCAGTCAGGGGAAAAAAAAAAAGAAAAAAAGAAAAAAATTGTAAAAAATGAACAAAGCATCTGAGAAATATATAATTATATAAAGCAACCAAACCTACAACTCACTGGGTTTCCTGAGAGAGAAGAAGGGAGAGTTAGCAACTTGAAAAATATTTCCGAGGATACATCCCACGAAAATGTTCCGAATCTCACTAAAGAGGTCAACATACAGATTCCAGAAATTCAGAGAACTCCTGAGAGATACCACACAAGACAAGACAATCATCCAAGGCATAATCATCAGACTTTCCAAGGTCAACATGAAAGGAAAATCTTAAAGACAGCTAGAGAAAAGGGTTGTATCACCTACAAAAGGAATAAAATAAGACTAATAACAGACTTCTCAGCAGAAACCTCCCAAGCCAGAAGAGATTGGAGGCCTAATTTTAGCACTTTTAAAGAAAAGAAAGTCCAACCAAGAATGTCACATCCCACCAACTAAACTTCATAACCAAAAGAGAAATTAAACATTTCCCAGACAAGCAATCATTAAAGGAATTTGTTACCACCAGAATGGCCATGCAAGAGATGCTTAAGGGAGTTCTAAACATGGAAAGAAAAGAATGGGATCTGCTACCACAAAAACACACGTAAGTACACAGCCCAAAGATTTGGTAAAGCAAGTACACAACTGACAATACAAAGCAACCAGGTAACATCACTACATGATGAACAAAAATAAACATATAAATATTAACCTTGAGTATAAATGGTTTAAGCATTCCATTTAAAAGATACACAGTGGCAAATTGGATAAGAAAATAAGACCCATCCTTCTTTTGCCTTTAGAAGACCCATCTCACGTGTAATTACATGTATAAGTTCAAAGTAAAAGGATGAAGGTCTATCATACAAATGGAAAACAAAAATGAGTAGGCATCACTATTCTTGTATCAAATAATACAGCATTTAAACTAGCAATATCAAAAGAAACAGGACAAGGAGGGGCATTAAATAATGATAAAAGGTTCAATTCAACAAGAAGACTCAACTATCCTAAATATATATGAATCCAACATTGGAGGATCCAAACTCATAAAAGATTTCTACCGCCACACAATAATAGTAGGGGACTTCAAGCCCCCTCCACCCCACCACACACACACACACACACACACACACACAAACACACACACACAGGATTACACAGATCATTAAGGCAAAAAATTAAAAAAAATTCTGGACTTAAATTCAACCTTTGACCAATTGGACCCAATAGTGATCTACAGAATACTCCACCCAATAACTACAGAATATACATTCTTCTCATCTGCACATGGAACCCACTTTAAGATTAATCACATATGTACTCATGAAGCAAGACTCGACTTTTTTTTAAATCAAAACCATACCAGGCATATGTTCAGACAATAATGGAATAAAAATATAAATCAATATCAAGAGGAACTCTCAAAACTACAAAATTACATGGAAATTAAACAACTTGCTCCTGAATGACTTATGGATAAACAATAAAATTAATGTATAAATCAAAAAAAATATTTGAAACAAATCAAAATAAAGACACATGTCAATACCTCTGGGATATGGCTAAAGCAGTGTTAAAAATTTATAGTGCTAAATGCCTACATCAAGCAGTTAGAAGCTCTCAAATCAACAAGCTAACATCAAACCTAAAGGAACTGGAAAAAGAAGAACAAACTAATACCAATGCTAGCAGAATAAAATGAATAACTAAAATCAGAGCTGAACAATGAAGTTGAGACCACCCAAAAACAGACAAAGAATCAACAAAACAAAAATTTTGGTTTTCTTTTTGAAAAGACAAACAAAATGTATACACTATTAGCTAGATTAAGAAAAAAAGAAAGAAGATACAAATAATTATAATCAGAAATGAACAAGTGGACATTACAACAATTCCCAAAAAAATACAAAAGAACTTCAGAGACCATTATGAACATCTCTATGCACACAAACTAGAAAATTTAGAGAAAATGGATAAATTCCTGGAAAGACATAATAACTCAAGATTGAATCAGGGGAAAAATAAAACTCTGAACAGAAAAATAATAAGTTACAAAATTGAATTAGTAATTTAAAAACAAACAAACAAACAAACAAAAAAACTACCAACCAAAATAGGTTTAGACCAGACAAATTCGCAGTTCAATTCTAAATGATATACAGAGATGAGCTGGTACTAACCTTACTGATGTTATTCCAAAAAATTGCAGAGGGCCTCCTCCATAAGTCATTATATGAAGCCAGCATCATCCTGATATCAAATCTGTCAAAAACACAATGGAAAAAAGAGAAACAAAAAACTATAGACCAAATATCCCTGATGCAGATAGATACAAAAATCCTCAAAAAACAAAACAAAAAACAAACAAAAAAAAATCTTGCAAACTAATTTCAGCCACATATCAAAAAGTTATTTTAATCACAATCAAGTAGGCTTTATTCTTAGGATACAAGGCTAGTTCAACACATGCAAATCAATAAATGTAATTTACCACATCAACAGAATTACAAGCAAAAACCTCATGACCATCTTAATATATGCAGGAAAAAAAAAAGCCAACAAAATCCAACATTCCTTCATGATAAAAATCCTTAACAAAGTAGGCATCAAGGATCATACATCAAAATACTTAGTGTCAGATAATGACAAACCCACAAAAGAAAATCTTACTGAGAAAATGCTGGAAGTATTTCCCCTTGAAAACTGGAACAAGATTGGACGGGCATGGTGGCTCATGCCTGTAATCCCAGCACTTTGGGAGGCTGAGGTAGGCGGATCACCTGAGGTCAGGAATTCGAGACCATACCAACCAAGCAACCA
>NW_012103909.1:1630133-1635741 GCF_000951045.1 Mandrillus leucophaeus
GAAAGAAAGAAAGAAAGAAAGAAAGAAAATTAGAACGAGACAAGGATGTACTCTCTCACCACTCCAATTTAACGTAGGAAAAGAGGAAGTTAAATTATCTCTCTTTGCTGACAATATTATTCTATACCTAGAAAGCCTTAAGGGATCTGCCAATAGAATTCTAGACCTGATAAATTACTTTAGTAAAGTTTTGGGATACAAAATCAATGTACAAAATTTATTATTATTTCTATTCATTAGTAACATGCAAGCCAAGAGCCAAATCCAGAATGCAATTTCATTTTCAATAATTACAAAAAATAAAAAGAAACAAAAGTAGTAATACAGCTAACCAAGGACGTGAAAAATCATGTCCTTTGCAGTAACTAGAATGCATCTAGAAGCCATTATTTCAAGATAATTAATGCAGAAACAGAAAACCAAATACCAATATGTTCTCACTTATAAGTGGGAACTTAAAATTGGGTACTCATAGACAAAAAGATGAGAAGAATAGACACTGGGGACTCCCAAAGCAGGTAGGTGGGAGAAAGGGAAGAGATGAAAAACTTCCTATTGGGTATTATGTTCACTATCTGAATGATGGGGTCAATAGGAGACCAAACCACAGCATCATGCAATATGCCCTTATACCGAAGCTACACACATACTTCCACATATAAAATTATAATTTGAATTTTAAAAAAGAGAGGGAAAAATTGAAATTAGTGGTATTCCACTGGAAAACTATCAGAAACCACTAGATGTCTGTTTCTTTTGACTCATTCTATGACGTTGACATTTTAACTCAGGTAATCAATGCCTAAAGAAATTTAATAAATTTACATTTTTACAGTTGTTTAGTTTAACCTGAATTTAAGTGTATCAGTTGTGACGACATATAAGGAATATGTTTTTTTCTGTTTTGTTTTATAGTCATTTCTCTGATGCAATGTCTTTCCTTTACAGTACCCTTTTTAATATAGTGAAAAGTGTGCAGGAACTCATCACTAGCTCTAGGGAATTTACTTTTATGTATATGTTTCATTGAAAGATGGTAAAAAATAACTGCTCAGTAGAGCCAAATACTTATTTCATATTTCAGTTCAATCAGAATCTGAGGAAAATGACAATGTAATTTTCCAGTTTTGTTTTCTGAGCATATCTTTTATTTCATTACTTTTACCTAATGAGCTGAAATAAATTAATAAATTATCTAATAAAATTATTTACTGCTTTATATAAAAAAAGCATTACATATTGTTACATACTTTAGTAAATTAATTACATATTAACCTATATTTACAGTTTTGTTTTTATAATACTGCAATGATAGAATACATACACACTTTTCAAATAGTTCAGAAAAATGTGCCAATAATACAATGATTATTGTTATATTTGCATACATATTTTACATATTTGCATTAAATTTTCATTACCTATGTCTATTAAGAATGTCAAGTGAGGCCGGGCGCGGTGGCTCGAGCCTGTAATCCCAGCACTTTGGGAGGCCGAGACGGGCGGATCACGAGGTCAGGAGATCGAGACCATCCTGGCTAACACGGTGAAACCCCGTCTCTACTAAAAAAATACAAAAAACTAGCCGGGCGAGGTGGCGGGCGCCTGTAGTCCCAGCTACTTGGGAGGCTGAGGCAGGAGAATGGCGTGAACCCAGGAGGCGGAGCTTGCAGTGAGCTGAGATCCGGCCACTGCACTCCAGCCTGGGCGACAGAGCGAGACTCCGTCTCAAAAAAAAAAAAAAAAAAAAAGAATGTCAAGTGAATGAGTTTTGTTATTACAATATATGTTTATTGAATTAATCACTTGCTCTGCTTCCTGAGTTTGTTTAATGGAAAGAGGTAAAGGTAGTTTCAATTGATTTTAAAGGCTTAAAAACTAATCAAAAGGCATACATTTAAATTTCCCTGGTAATACATATTGAAAAGCAATCAATATTATACTAAGCAACAAGAAAATTGTATAGATTATCTCATATAATCTGCATAATAACATTGTGAAATTGTACCGTTATATTTATTATATGGAAGGAATATTTTTAGTTTAGAGACGGTAAGTAAATAGCACAAGGTTACACAATTTCTCAGTGATTTGACTGGAATTTTAATGCTAGTAGTCCAATTGGACTTCCCTGAAAGAGTATATCCATGTTTAAGAGTACATCCATGTATTTATCTTATTATTAAAAATAACCCCTTTTAAAATAATGAAGGAAGATCATTATAAACAAATACTTTAAAAGTGCTTATAATTATTTGAACCAACTACAAAGGGTAATTTAATTTAAATCTAGTTCTGAATATTAGTAGAAAAGGTTAAAACTGTTTAAACAGTTTTTATAATTTTATACTTCTTTTGATTTTTAATATTTTTATCTTTACAATTATAGATGAGATTTATGTTTTTACACCTTAATTGAGAAACTACCCAAAGTACCTTCCACTTTTCATTCTAGACTATTATGGCAGGAATTGTGGAAGAAGAATAATAGGGAAAGAATGGGTCAGCCTGAAAGTATTACATAAGTGCCTGACCTGATTCAAGAAAAGTTATAGAACAAAGGGAAAACTCCGGGCATCTTATTACCATCACTTTCCCCAGTACATGAAAATACATGTATACCAACAGCTTCCTGAGTTCTTAGGAAGCCAAGTCTGCTTTCAGAGGAGGAAGCAAAGTACTTATTAAAACATATTTAGGATTTAGTAATCTTACAAAAATTACTGCCACAGAAGAAAAAAATTCTGATCAAAACACTAATTCAGCCTTCTATGTAATTCATTAAATAACAGGTTGACTCTGATTTAGACCTGATGATAACACCTACTGACTCAGGGGGAAATATCACTTCAAGCCAAAACCTTTACAAATTCTTTCTTCTCCTCTTTCTCTTCCCCTCTCCCTTCCTCTCTCTTTTTCCTCTTCCTTCTCTTTGTCTTTGTCTTCATATTTTTCTTCTACTTCCTCTACTCCTCATTCTTACTCTTCTCCCTCTCCTCTTCTTCCTCCTCCTTCTCCTTCTTAACTCAAGGCCATAGTTTGCAAATTTAGAGATTTATTTTTACTTTGCTTCTACTGTCTTAATCGACACAACCTTAAACCATATTCCCTTAAAAGAATTTATAGTTTGTAGATTAGCTGCTATGGCTGATAGATACTGAAGTTTCCTTTTGGTCATTCCTGAACCTAATTCTCAACTCACAACACTACTCTGGATATTTGCATAAATCTGATATTTTAAAATAAAGAATGAGAATAAATAGGTTGGTGATTTAAATATTTTGTATTGAATACATTGCCAAGATACTGAAAAGAGTTTCAGAATATTAGTTTATTTTTTTATATAATTTATTATCCATTATTTTTGCCTTTTCATTATATTACAAACCTATGTGCAATAAAATGCTTTGCTGTTTTAATGATGTCCTTCTGTAAAAGCTGAACGTAAGAACAGACCTCTCTTCATTTTATACAGTATTTTGTTCACTTGTTAGAGATAGTGACTTTCCTTTCCTTAATCATTATGCTAATTTGTAATGATTTATGTATTATGTCACTTTATTTTTTAAAAATCTGTTTAATATGTTTGCTCTGCGGGATGGAGAATGAATTCATGTTGTTCTGAGGCTATTGTTAATAATAATACATCTCTTTGTCTTTATAATCAAGTCATTCATCTGCATCTAGTATTTAGCATTTTCCTCTTTCAAAATCAGTATGAAATAATCTGAAATATATACATTGCTCTTAACACTTACAAAAGTTAGGACTGTTTGAAGAGCAATTGGTGTCAAGAAGTTGGTATAGCCAAAGCCCCATGCTTCAAATTTAAATTTCTTAAAAATCTTTCTTGAGTAAGTTTTTTTTATCACCTATTTGACTCTATTCTACACCATGTTTACTGAGTTAGACAAGAGTTATGAGGAGATTACTGTAAAGCTGACTCTGTAAGCCAGGATCCATAAATAAATACAGTACTACTTTTAAAGAAATACAGGCTATTTCAGTAAGACTAGGATACAAATAGCAAAACCAGTAAGAAAAAAATAGTGTATATAGGAAAACATAAAATAATTTAAAGTAATCCAAAGTAATTTGTATTTGTGAATATTGGCATGCATATATATATACACACACACACACACACACATACACACACACGTATATGAACTGAAATATATAGTTCTAGATCTAGTATACTATATTAGAGTTGTAGCTGGAATAGCAACTTATATTTGAAATAAATTATATTATATAATAAATATAAGTTGCTATTCCAACTATAACTCTAGTATAAGATCACTATACCCAGATTACCAAGACATGCACTATAGGCTAAATAATAGCCTATATGTCCACAAGTATATTCTAAATATAGCCTCAAGTACGTCTGAAATATAATCCTCAGAACCTGTAAATGTTACCTCATATTACAAAAGAGACTACTTTGCAAATAAAATTAGTCAGGGATTTTTAATAAGGAGACTTTCCTTGATTATACATTCTGCCCCGATGTAATTGCAGCAATCATTATAACAACAGAAGAGAAGCCACATTTAGGAGAAACCAAGGTGATTACAGAAGCAGCAGTTTGGAGTGATGCGCATTGAATACCGCAAAACGGATCACAGACAAAATTATACGTACCCACATTTTATTTTTCTGAAAAAAACAAGGAAATTGATTCTCCTCTCATAGCCTTCAGAAGGAACTAGCGTTACTAACATTGAATTCAGTCCAGTAAAATTGATTTTGGATTTCCATCTTCTCTGTAAGATAATAAAATTATTTTTTAAGTCAAGTCTGTGGTAATTTCTGATAGTAGCCAGAGAGAGCTAATACACCATGTATTACATTTTTTTTTCCTAATTTACGGTAAAAGCATTTTATACATAATTTTTGAACTACTTTGGTAAAATATTTGATATAGCTATACTGAGCAAAGTGACTTTTGAAGTAATTTTTATTATAATTTTATACATGCTTCCAACTACAACCAGTGTTTACTGTGTTATCTTCAGATAACTGAGACTGTATCTTGTTTTAAAAACTCTAATTATTTAACAATTGTTTGGAATTTCAGAAAACAAACATTGCTCTATTAGAATGTCAAATAACAGTTTTATAAAATAAATAGATATTCTGTAACTACAAAATATTATACCTATAATTAAAACTCAATTACAGAATTCAGTAGCATATGAGATACAACAAAGAGAGCATAGGCAATCTGGATGATTGGTAAGAAGGAATTTTACTGAAAGCATTAGAGAGAAACAAAACTGTAGATAATTCCAAAGAGGGGAAAGAGATATAGAAGGAATAGAGCAAAAAGATCAAGCACATTTGTACGTCATTATTAGAAGGTAAGGAAAGCAAACAGATTGAAAGCAATAGTTTAGGAGATCATGCTGGAGAATTGTTGAAATTGAAGAAATAGTGAGACATAGATAAAAAAACAAACAAACAAAAAAGCACAAACAAAACCTAAACCAAAACAAAATTGTCCAAACTGAAGAGATAATGAACCATAGCTATAACAAAACCAAAACAAACATTTAAAAAGACAAAAAAAAAAAAAAAAAAAAAAAAAAAACCTCACAAACAA
>NW_012103909.1:1636036-1637973 GCF_000951045.1 Mandrillus leucophaeus
TTATTAGTTATCATTGAGATGTCAGGAAACAAATGAGCTATATGATTGTCCAACCTAAACATCCATGAAAGAGTTTCAAGTCAAGGTGCAAGAATGGGAAACTCAGGCAGAACTGGCTGGATTTCCTGAGATGAGGAGACAGAATTGAGAATCTGAGTTCAGGGTGCATAGGAATCACAGGGCAGAGTACTCACGAAGGGAGAGAACCTCAGACCGCTAGAGAGCTACTGATATAAAATGATGTTGATATAAACTGTATCCTGTGATTACACGGGAATGGGAATAGTGCCTGTTACCACCAACCACACTGGAAACCTAATTCAGAGGCACAATATTCAGAAATATCTTGCCTTACTAGTAGGGAATAATTAAGTCTAGAACAAATACTGCCTGATCTTGTTTACAAAACTTAAACCCAGATTTAAAAACATCAAACTCTTTTCATGTTTTCTTAGCTAAATCAGAACAAAACTCAAGAACAGAAGAATAAATAAATTATTTAGTATTCACTACTAAAAAATTTAAAATAATAAGATTCAGTAAAAAATTACCAGGAAGCCAAAAACACATATCCATAATGAGGAGAAAAAGCAATCATTTGAAACCAATCCAGAACTGACACTAGTGTTAAAATTAGCACATAAGTACAGTAAGATTGTTACTATAACTGAATTTCATATACTGATAAAGCTAGAGGAAAGGTCGAACATGTTAAGTACAGAAACAGAAGGTATAAAATATGTCTCAAATCATATTTTAGAGATAAAAGTTGTAATGTCTGGAAACACTGGATAAGATTTACAATAAATTAAACATTCCTAAAGAAAAGCTTGTGAACTTAGAGATATAATAGAAATTACCCAGAACGAAACTCAGAGAGGAAAAAAAAAAAAAGACGCTCTTCACAAAGAACTTTAGTAGCGTTCCAATGATTTGCGAAACAATGCCAAGAAGCCTAACACACGTATCTGAGTACCTAAAAGAGTGTAAAGGGCAAAAAACAAAAGGGTGTGCGGGGGAGGTGGGGGTAGGGGAATCATACCTAAGTTATTTTTTTCAAATTTGATTAAAATTATAAGTCCACAGATCTAAGAATCTCCACAACGTTAAGCATAAGAAATATGAATTAAATGACCTTAATTCACATTCTATCATAATAAAATTACCATAAATCACTGATTAAAGAGAAAATCCTAAAAGCAGCTATAGAATAAAGAAATGTTATGTATAAAAGAAGATAGCAGATTTCTTTTCAGAAACAATGAAAGTGGGAAGACAATGACACAACATCTTTAAAATAAATTAAGGAAAAAAACAGAATATGTCTAGTCAATAATATATTTCAAAAATGACAAAATACAAAATCAATTTTTAGCAAACTTTCAGAAAAACATTTTATTATGATACCATGCTGTATATGTGGACTGATCTAAAGAGCTTTCAAGTTTCTCATAACGCTCTGAAGATTGAGACTGTGATTTTTAATGTATATATTATATATAGCAAAATTCACAAATCTTGATTATACAGATTGATGAATTTGTGAATTTTACTATACATAATTGTACAGTAAATGATTTTTACAAAGTGGATAAGATTGAATTCATATTATATATGGATGATTATGTATGTGTAATATATACACATATGTATCAAATATATCCACACATATTTATATATGATATAATAAAATATAATAATAGATCAAGATATTGCATATTCCCAGTAACACGGATGGCTGCTTCATTTACTTTCTCAGTTAGTGTCTCCTCAAATATAATTACTTTTTTGACTGTTAAAACCATGGAGTAGGATTGCTTGTGTCTGACTCCGCATAAATAGAATTATACAGAACACATTCTTCTGCGTCTGATTTCTTTAAATAAAATATAATGAATATATCCCTCTTCTTTAGTTTTATGTACATCATTGCTTTT
>NW_012103909.1:1638023-1671170 GCF_000951045.1 Mandrillus leucophaeus
GGGGGTAGGGGAATCATACCTAAGTTATTTTTTTCAAATTTGATTAAAATTATAAGTCCACAGATCTAAGAATCTCCACAACGTTAAGCATAAGAAATATGAATTAAATGACCTTAATTCACATTCTATCATAATAAAATTACCATAAATCACTGATTAAAGAGAAAATCCTAAAAGCAGCTATAGAATAAAGAAATGTTATGTATAAAAGAAGATAGCAGATTTCTTTTCAGAAACAATGAAAGTGGGAAGACAATGACACAACATCTTTAAAATAAATTAAGGAAAAAAACAGAATATGTCTAGTCAATAATATATTTCAAAAATGACAAAATACAAAATCAATTTTTAGCAAACTTTCAGAAAAACATTTTATTATGATACCATGCTGTATATGTGGACTGATCTAAAGAGCTTTCAAGTTTCTCATAACGCTCTGAAGATTGAGACTGTGATTTTTAATGTATATATTATATATAGCAAAATTCACAAATCTTGATTATACAGATTGATGAATTTGTGAATTTTACTATACATAATTGTACAGTAAATGATTTTTACAAAGTGGATAAGATTGAATTCATATTATATATGGATGATTATGTATGTGTAATATATACACATATGTATCAAATATATCCACACATATTTATATATGATATAATAAAATATAATAATAGATCAAGATATTGCATATTCCCAGTAACACGGATGGCTGCTTCATTTACTTTCTCAGTTAGTGTCTCCTCAAATATAATTACTTTTTTGACTGTTATAACCATGGAGTAGGATTGCTTGTGTCTGACTCCGCATAAATAGAATTATACAGAACACATTCTTCTGCGTCTGATTTCTTTAAATAAAATATAATGAATATATCCCTCTTCTTTAGTTTTATGTACATCATTGCTTTTATTGTTTGTAGTATTCCTTTGTAAAAAAAAAAAAAAAAGTAACGTGAAAAATAGAACAATTAAAACATAGTTAATCATTCTAATAATGGATCTCAGATTGTTTCCAGGTTTTGCCTGTTAAGATCATCTGCTAAGAATATTTTCATTTATGTTCGTTGCTAGACATAAGTATTTCCATTTTTTTTTTCATGATATACAAATATATAAGCAGGCTAGCTGGTTCATGAAGTGTACTTTTTTTTTAGGTTTTGTCAAAAATTTGTTTCATAATTATTACATTGAATTATGTTGTCACTTACAATGTAACAAGGTCCCAGTTGTCCCATGTAATAGCCCATAAATTTATTTTGAACTTTTTTAGATAGAAGAGAAAGCGAGCAGGAGAGGAGAGAGAGAGAGAGCAAGAGAAAGCGAATGAGAGAAAACTATAGCACCAAACTGCAATCTATGAAAGACGCAGGGCTCTGTAAAGCTTGAACTAAGAGAACATATCTGGGAGGTTACACATACTGCATTACATATAGTAAAGAATACAGATTTTCTATAAAATAAGATGAGAATTCTTTCAACATAGTCTCAGTGTTTCTTACATGTGTTAACGCTCCACCATCCCTATCTTGACTGCTAGCCAGGACTCTTGGATCCAGGTTCTTACATTTGTCTTTTTCTCACTCTTTGAGCCTTTCCTAGGAATAATCAGATGAATTTTTTTTTTTCTTAATATGTCCTTTTAAGTCCCTATATTTATGCCTTCTCTATAGCCAGTAATAAATTAAAGGATAAAGAAAATGTGGTACATATACACCATTGAATACCACACAGTTATTAAAAAAAAAATGAGATAATGTCTCTTGCAGCAACGTGTTTGGAGCTGGTGGTCATTATCCTAAGTGAAATAACATAAGAACAGAAAACCAAATTGACATGTTCTCACTTATAAGTGGGAGCCAAACATTGAGTACACAAGGACACAAAAAAGGAAACAACAGATATTAGAGCCTATTACATGGTGGGGGTTGGGAGAAGGGTCAGGATAGAAAAACTACCTATTGAGTGTTATGCTGATTACTCAGGTGGCAACATGTCCAGTACACCAAAGCCCCCCAACATGCAATTTGCCCATGTAAAAAATTGCACATGTACCTCTTGAACCTAAAATAAATTTGGAAAGAAAAAAAAAATGCTGCTAAGATCCTAAAAAAGAAAAAAATACATATAAATATACATCAACTATGAAGTTTTATAATATAAACATATTTCTAACTTTATATCACTAAAAAACAAAAGTAAATATAAGAATAATTACTGAAAATGGCAAACTTGCAAATAAAATTATATAGATTCCTTTTAAGTAAAGAAAATTTTCATAGATCAGCACCTTAGTAGGTTTAATAAATAGCACAATTGAGATTCTCTCTAAAATTATATTTCAAATTGTTTGTTTATTTACCTATTTTATTTATCTGTCCTCCCACCATTATATGTGGGCACCAGAACAGAAGGGGCTAAACTAGTAAAAACAATTTTCAACTAGAGTGAATTAATAAAATTATTTTAATTAATTAATTTATTTCTGAGACAGACTCACTCTGTTGCTCAGCCTGGAGTGGAATGGTGAAATCACAGCTCACTGCACCCTCAACCTCCTGGACTCAAGTGATCCTCCAGCCTCGGCCTCCCAAAGTGCTAGGATTACAGGTGTGAGCCACTGTGCCCAGCCTATTTTAATTTATGAATGTATTAATAAATATGAATAAATGAGTCACCAAGTATTGCACTCTTAAAACTATACAGTTCCCCGCTTTTTAAAAATCTTCTTCTATTTGATAATGTTGATGACTTTCTTATCTCAGTGAACTTTCTATATTTCATACATTTTTTTTTTTTTTTTTTTTTTTTTTTTTTTTTTTTTTTTTTTGAGACGGAGTCTCGCTCTGTCGCCCAGGCTGGAGTGCAGTGGCCAGATCTCAGCTCACTGCAAGCTCCACCTCCCGGGTTCCCGCCATTCTCCTGCCTCAGCCTCCCGAGTAGCTGAGACTACAGGCGCCCACCACCTTGCCTGGCTAATATTTCATACTTGTAAGCATAGGAGTAGGTTCAGTCTTTAACCTTCCATTAACATTTATTTATAATAAATTTCATAGAGAGCTTATCCAAAAAGTAAGCTCATCAATTTTACTCCATGTTTTCTGTTTGTTTCTCTTTCCTTGCTCACCACATTAAAACCTTAAATATGCCAATTAGTTTTGTCCTCCACAATTTATTTTCAATTGGCAGTTTTCACCTCTATAGCCAATATCGTTGGCAACAGTAATCTTCTTATGCCTGGAAAATCACATTCAAATTATTTGTAGTATTTCTGCTGCTGTGCCTTCTTTTAGTATAGTCCGTGCAGACCAGAATTTCTGAAGTACACAAATACTACCAAATGCTACATTTCTTAACTTAAGCTCTTCTGCAGTCTTCTTCTGCAGTCTTCCTTCATTGTCTGGATTCCCTCACATATTTTTCCACTCTTATTTTGGTTTTGTTTAATAGACCAGATATTTCAATCAATTCATTTTGTTGATATTCATTCAAGAATTCTTATTCATTTTTTCCATATGCAAAGCTTTCTGTTATTTTTAATTTTTTGTTTGTGGTTCCTTTACAACCTGTGATGGTTATTCAGCTCTTTGAATTTGTTCTGTGACCATCTCTGCTATACTCTCTTCCCAGGAAACTGATCTCTAGAGGGGTTTCAAGTGTCACATCTTGTCCCCAGCAAAAAAAGAAGCACTGACAAAATTTTCATCTCCCCCACGCTCTCTCTGCCAGGCTGCTGTTTGGGCATTGGTGGTGTTCTTCTCCTCACAGACACAACTCACTTCTGGAGAGCGTTACCTCACAAATATAGATTTTGTCAGTTCGTAATACTTCTCCCTCCTATTGCACATAACAGTGAGGGTAACTTCTTCTCACCATTGCTAGTCCCTTGGTAGTTTCTTGATATTTGCTGCCAACTATTTCTGGAGACATCATGATCCAAATCAAAGCTTACCTTTTTCATATACTCATTTGTTATTCCTTTAAAAAATGATGATGTCCTCTTGTTAGTCTGTGTCCATGTATTTTGTAACAATTTACTATTCCATCATTTAGAGCCGACCACTATTTCACACACCACACAGAAACCAATGTCAGGGAGCTATAGAATAAAATGAAGATAATACAGAACAGCTTCTTCATGCTTGGATAGCACTACACTGGAGTGTTTTGCCTGTTGCTACATTGGAGTGGTAGGATTTAGGATAGTAGCTGCCTTTGGGACAGGCAGTGTGATTCGGGATTGGAAAGTGTTCTGGTATGCTAGTAGTGCTCCAGTTCATCATCTGGCAATTGCACGTGTTTGTGTTTATGGTATTCTCAAAGTTCTCATGTATCTTTTGTGAACATTTCTATTTGTGTTATGATACAGTTGACAGGGAACTTAAAAATTTACATTTCAAAATTATTAACAGGACAGAGAGGAGATTAAAACCAGTTACCTGAGAACTTGAATGTGAAGGCAATCAATCTAGGTTGATGTATTTTTAGCAGGGGTGTTGCAAAATATTAGTGTTTCCATGAAG
Organism: Mandrillus leucophaeus; assembly: GCF_000951045.1. Lineage (NCBI taxonomy): Eukaryota > Metazoa > Chordata > Mammalia > Primates > Cercopithecidae > Mandrillus > Mandrillus leucophaeus. The sequence goes on from NW_012103909.1 coordinate 1,642,549, forward strand.
GCACTTCAATTTTCTCAAAATTCAGAAGCAGAGTAAGTTGAAAGCTCAGATGAAGGGTAGTAATATTTGTAAAGAATGAAAAAGTTCTGACAATCATGGAGATAGAAAATCTGCCCACATTTTTGCCTACCAACCTTTTCCCCCTTCTAAACTGTGGAGCCAATCTCCATCACCACTTAACTATATCCTAACATTCTATACTGACATATATTCATGTTTCAATGTGAAATCGTGGAGAACTTTCTTTCCTATGTAATTTACAACATAATTTTGCAAAGCAATCTCCAGTGTTGAAATCTTTTATGAATAATGGTAGACAATAAAAATTCTTTTAATACCAAAATGTTACGAGTTTGATTTAAAAATCAGAGCTCTATTTATTATAAATATTATTATAAGATGTTAATTTTCTATAAAACAATGTTTCCATGCCTCTGAACTGAACACAGTTAACCTTTTCAATATCTGTCCTAAGAACTAAATAAGATAACGAGAGTAGGTTTCCTTGAAAATTCTAAAGTGATATGCACATAGTGAATATCTGCAGGTGTTTTACGAATGTGAATATAGATGCAGATTTTATGTGGATGATGTAAGCATGTGGAATACATAAGCATGATGTAGGACAAGTCTTCTATGGATTTGGATAATAGGCAGACATATAAAACTGATGACAGACAAATACATAAACATAGAAATACATATAGATGGGTTTTGGTAACCTAAACATTTGTATCATAATTGAGGAAGTTATTTGGAGAAATGTGTTTAAAGAACTGGGTTGTGAAACAGTGAATTGAAACCTCAGAATTTCTTAAAACTGCTTATCTGAAATCAATAGTGTAGAAATGGATTATATTAGATATTATGAATAATGTCCACTATAAAAATATGCTTCTGGAATTGAGTCCTGCTTTTAACTATAGTGATATTTAAATTCTCCAAAAGACAATGGCATGTCATTGTGTTGAAATGCTTGCTTAGGGCATAACTTCAATGTTCTCTCGAAAATGTGCTGATTAAATCTCCATTTTTGCCGTCCATTTCATATTTAAGAGAGAAACAGAAAATCTAGATTAATTAAGGTAAGTAGCATTAAGAAAGATAAAATGATCTTCACGTTAGAGATGAACCCATTAAAATAATTAAAGGGGATGGGGGCAAAAGGGGGAAAAAGATATTGCTAACGAACATGAGCATAAAAATGAATGCATTTTAATGCTTAAAATGATTTGATAAATAAATAGTACCACTTATTTTACTGATAAGGTTTATGTTATTTCACTCTTTGTTCTTTTGATGAATAAACCAAAGAATAATTGCAAAAATGAAATACATACCAGCTAAACTGAGACAAGCATTCAGATAGAATAAGATTTAGGTGATATAAAATTAATGACTTCATATTACTAAAATATCTCATGGAGAGTCAGATCCTCTACTTTTTGTCCAGCTGTCTATTCTGAAATCAATGCAAAAAAATGTTGGCCCCTTAACCAACACCATCGGCAGAACACTTGCTATGTCAGTCTTTTCTATTCACCTTATGTACATTCACCCATCAAAAATTTTTTTTGGTGGGGTGTGTAGAGGAAATTAGTAATCCAGCAAAAAATACTAAAAGTTAAACTCAGGCTTTGAATGAAAAGGACAAAACAAATAAAGACACATAAGCAAACAAAAACTATCTTTTTGTACAAAGTATGGTTTTATTAATTTTTACCTAGTGTCATTATTTATTTTTTCCCTGTTTTTTCCAACTTAAACACAAACAGCCCAGTCTATTTTACTGAGATCAGCCTTCAGCAGAAAAATCTTGCCAATGTATTTCCATCTGCAGTTACATATGCTTTCAGATTTCTTTCTTTCAGGTGACAGAAGGTTAATATATGCTGCTTTAAAAAAGTGCCTTAATTTTGTTTCACTTTTACTGAAGACAAGCAGATAAACACCTATAGCCAGATCTCTGCCTGCAGACATGAATATGCTTTAAGAGAAAATACTTTAAGTTATGCAAGATGCTTTTAGAAGGAATTCTTTAGTGTGTTAGCTAATTGCAACCTAGCTGCAGAAAAAAAAAAAAAAAAATGCTTACTTGGAATACTCTTGGAGGTTTTCCAACTTATTTACTGTATTGCAATCTGTCATTCACATCTTCTGGAGATAAAGAAATAAATACAACATTTTTTAAAAGGCCTATTGTAAGATTTTATTGAAAATATTTTTTCTTGGCTGCAAATCTTAATTGCTGGTTGGTATTATAAATAGGAATTTTTCCTTTAGTCTTATGTAATCTGTTAAAAATAATAAAAAGTAACTACAGAACATTTATTTCAGAATTTCTTTTAAAAAATGATATTGAAGGGGTAAATATTGATACAAAGATATAGCGACTTATTTTGACATTTTATGACAAACCACAGGAAAATACACCTGAGTTTTTTTCATTAGTCTAAATATTGTCATCAAGACTCATAATTGTTATTAAACAATTCAAATTGATGAAAACAACAGAAAAACTATAGGTAGGTTAAAACATGTATTTTACATTTAAAAAGTGTAAATGTACTTATGATACCTCAATTATTTGATGATTAGAGAAAAATATAATTTTACATTATAAAAGTTTGTTTTAATATTATTCTTCTATTCAGAAAATAATTCTGATTCATGTTCTCTGATGCCTGATTTCAGTTTGACTTACAATGTATTAAAAAATACATATATTTTAGTTACTTTTCTACTTGAATATGACTCTCATTTTTGATAATTTAAATTGGCTTAAGTTCTCTTTGTAATTCAACATTTTTAAAAAAAACTACTCATATCAAGAATGAGAATCTTCTAATACTCTCTTGTGGCATTATATTTTTACCTAAATTGTTGATACAATCTTAAAAAGGTTAGTGGCATTGCTAGTCTCAGAGTCAGAAAATTTTCCCTGACTCAGAAAGATGTGATTACTACGGTAAGCTCATGGGAAAATAATTTCCCTTATTACTGAAGCAAACCGTTAACATATGTTTAGCTTTCATTAATCTTCCATGCACCAATGACAAGTTGGGAGCATTTTAACTGTGTCTGGGGCACACAATTATGATGTGAACTACAAGAATAAGAGGTCACAAAAGCCTATAAGTTAAAGGAATGACTAAGATCTGCTTTTGTAATCCTTGATCTAAAAATAAAAGACCTCTCAGTAAGTCTGTTAGAATGCTAAGTGCTAAACTCTAAACATTATTGTGCTGTTCTTTTGTTTCTGTTTTAAATGCAGAGTAGGTCAGAAGTACTGGTTAATTTCATAAGTACTCACCAGGAAATTTATGTATGAAAATAAGATTCCCTAGATAAGGAAGCCTTGACCATAAACTACCTGGATGGTGAGATGAGATCAGCACTAGTAGAATCAGTAGTGAACTCAGGCAGCTCAAACTAAAACCATCTGCTGTAATTCATTCACTTTTTCCATGTTTTCTATTTGTTTTGTTTTTCTTTGTTTGTTTGTTTTGCATGCATTAAACATGATAAAGGCTTAACCAAGGAAAAAGGGAAAAATGCACTTTGCAGGCATGAAGAAGAGTTGGTCAAGATCCTTCAAATAAGTTGATAGCAAAGAAATGAAAGTTACAACAGTAGATGTATATGTTCTTTAGAAGCCGAGTGGACATACTTCCCCAAGTGCCCCTACAAAACAATAAGTAGTTGTTAATCAAGGAAATGTCTGTGCACCAAATGTGTTGTATTATCATGAACTATTACGAATGAGGTGATCCAGTGACTTTGCAGAAAGATTGTGCTATGAAAAATAATACTTAAAATCAGAAACTAGAGGACTGTGGGCAGTACTGAGAATTAACAAACAGAAACCCCCACGCCAAAAGAACCCAAACAAACAAGGAAGTTTAAAACCAAATCCCTCCTTGCCATGCTTTAAAATAGGCATCTGTCGTAACAGTTGTAGATTCAAGGTGGCATGAAAGACTTCAAATCAAAGGGATATGGATTTCAGCAATCATCAGGGAATGCAGTAAACACAGACTATTTTAGTTCAACCTGTGGCAACTAATTGAACCCATTGCATCTCTAAATATTACAGTATTGGACTATGGTGAATTCAGATACAGAACCCATGTACCTATTGATATGAATATATTGGGATATTCCAAAGGAATTTTAAGGGTCAAGAAGAAGGCAGATATATGCCCCAAGCTAGGCAGTACACAGAAAACAACAGTAATAACAAGAATAAATTCTAATCTTTTTAAAGTTCTAGGATACTAGTGCCTACTACCAGAATACATCACATATCTAGTTGCTCAACAATTTCAGAGAACACCATAAACAAGTGAAAGGAGTTACAATGAAAGACATGGAACAACAGGACAGAATGAGAGAGAGAGAGAGACAGAGACAGAGACAGAGAGAGAGAGAGAGAGTGTGTGTGTGTGTGTTGGAAGGAAGAATTATAGATTAGAGTGCAGTAAATAAATGCTGAACTGATACTATATGACTTTTGATGAATGACATAGACAGGTAGAAAAGGCTTGATGGGATTCAAGGTAGAAGATTATGGTTTTGACATAAATGGAAGCCAATCCTTTTAAACACTTTTCAGAATCTCTTCTCGACCTCAGTGATGGAGCTATATGCATGGTAGTGTTACCAGGGGTCCTTGCTCCCAGAGCTCCCAAGATGGTGGTGGGCTCCCTCCAAAATGGTGGTGGGTCACTTCCAAGATGGTGGCAAGCCTCATGTTCTCTGACCTGGGGTTCCTGGCCTCACGAATTCCAAGGAATGGAATCTTGGGCCATGCAGTGAGTGTTATAGCTCTATTAGAAGCCATGGGTCATGGAAGAGAACCGTGGTACCCAGTGACTAGTGTTCAGCTCGATTAGGATGAACCCAGGCACTTAGCCATGCAGGAACAATGGTGAACCTTTAGCCCAATCAGGAGTGGCAATGAGTGCCTGGCTGAATCAGGAGCACAGCAGACACCCTGCCAGATCTGGAGGGATGGAAGTCAGTGGTGGGTCTGTGACAGCGGCAAACAGCAGTGGTGGAAGGCAAGAGAAAGCTCAGCTTAAGCCGTAACAAACACAGACCAGAAGAGTGTGCAGTTGCAAGATTTAATAGAGTGAAAACAGCTCTCATACAAAGGGAGGGGACCCAAAGAGGGTAGCTGTTGCCGGTTTGAATGCCTGGATTTATATCCCGATCCTTGTCCCTCCCGCTGTGCTCTCAGTCAATAGATGATTAGCTATTTCTTTACATCCTGTTTTTGCCTAATTAGCATTTTAGTGAGCTCTCTTTACTATCTGATTGGTCGAGTATGAGCTAAGTTGCAAGCCCAGTGTTTAAAGGCGGAAGTGGTCACCTTCCCAGATAGGCTTAGGGATTTTTAGTCTACCTAAGAAATCCAGTTAGTCCTGTCTTTCAGGAGGGAACAGAGTTAGTCTGAAATTACTACTTTTTTCATTCCCCATACCTTTAATAGGCAGAAAATTGTGGAAACTTTCTTCTATTAAGGTACATTTTTATTTATTTATTTATTTATTTTTTTAGTCTACTTCAGGACAACTTTAACATTCACTGAGCTCCCTTATACCAAGATTCCAGATTTTTCACTGGGCAACGGAGGAAGGGCTAATGAGTTTCACTCATGCTAAATTTTAAGTATTCTTACAATTTATTTTATATGTAGAAGAAATGTAAAATCTACATGCTAAGGATAGAGGAATAACCTTCTTTAATATTCTCAAGGAATATATAGACTATTATGGAGAGTAAGAAGAATAAACATGCACAAAATATTTACAAGACAGTTAGTACAGAAAAAATAGTACTCATATATTCATCAGAATAATAAGGAGAATCCTATTAAAATTACACATACATCAACACAAATGTAACAGAAAGTTCAACAGCCATGAGCCCTGGAAATCTCTATTCTTTTACAAATTCACCAGATGCTATGGTCTGAATGTGTCCTCAAAGTGTTGGAAATTTAATCACCAAAGCAACAGTGATGCAAGGTGGAGACTTTTGGGAGATGTTTAGGTCACAAAGGCTCCAATCTCATAAACAGATTTATGCCATTATAAAAGGGCTTGATAAAGAGAGTTTGGCTTCTTTTTCCCCTTTCATTCTTTCCACCACATATTCCTCCCCACCAGAGAATGCAGCATTATGGCACTATCTTGGAAGCAGACAGCAGCATCACCAGAGAGCTGAACCTCCCAGTAACTTTATCTCAGACTATATAGCTCCAGAAAAATAAATTTCTGTTCTTTATAAATTACCCAGTCAATGGTATTATGTTATAGCAACACAAACAGACTAAGACAGCAGGTAATTCTTTTTCAGTTATTATTATCAAAATCTTTCAAAAAATATTTAGGAATTAAGAATCTATATGGTTTTCAAAGTAATTTTCATAACAAGGACATTTAAATTTTGCTACCACACTACTAAAGGTCTTTCAGTGGTCCTCCACTTCCTTCAGAATGATATAAAATACATATAGCATGATTTTTCTATGTTTAAATAAAAACCCTTGGGTATATACTTGCTCTTCTGCATTCATACATCGTCTATGTTCACAGCTCCAGAGATCCTATAGAATTTTGTGTTTTCCAAAATCTATTGTGCTACCTTCAACTCCATAAATTAATGAATAGTTCTTGCTCATTAAAACTACCAAAATAGTATTATTATTATTTTTTTAACTTTCAGTTAGACATAAAGGGCTTGTAAGTTGTCACTCCAGTCCTCACAGTAAGAGAAAAGCTGAACAAATTGAAAATCAACAACTCTCCTTTGATCCATCAGATAATTGATGTCACAGGAGCAAACTTTTTCTCTGTACTCTCAGAATTCTCACAAAATACTCATGAAAACACTAGATATCTTTTTAGCCTTTGCCACCACAGCTATAGAAAATTGTAACTATGCCTAATCCCTAGCCAGATAAACATAAAGTATCACATTAAAGGTCTGTTTACCTGAGTTTCTTTTACCTGACATTTGGCTTTCAACAACAACTTAACTGATACGCCTCCAACGAGTGGAGGCACACCAAGGTTCTTGGTCATCATGCTGGCTTAGATAAAACGACACAGTCACATGTGGAGTGGTTTTAAGGAGCCGAGTTTAATCGGCAAGATAGGAGTGGGAAGAACAAAAGGAAGAAGCTTTCCTGTACAGAGACAGAGGCAGGGGGTCTCCCAAGCACAGAGCAGGAACCCCACCTGCCATGGATATGAGCCAGGTATATGAAGAGGCTGGAGGAGGTGGTGTTTGATTTGCATAAGGCTCAGGAGATTGGTTTGACCAGGCATGTTCTTCATGTAGCCCATGAAAAAACTGGCCCTCCCACCCTAGCCTTATAATATGCAAATGCAGGGCGCCATGATGTTCTACACACTGGGGTTATGTGGGGGATGCCATGTCGACAGGCACATGTGGGGAAAAGGCAAGAAGAAGAGAGCCAGAGGGCTGGAATCACCATGTTTGGTGATTCCATGTATCTATCTAATATCTAATCTATCTATCCATGTATCTAATCGCTGACATTTGCATATCAAAGGTTGCCCACCAGGCTATAAGAGGCAGGGCTTTACAAGAAACTTTTCCGGAGATGCTTTACAAAAATGAAAACTTTCCAAGGACCCCGTTTCCCCTCCCTATTTACCTATAACAATTTCTTAATAACTACTACGACATTACCAGGCATGTTAAAAGGCAGTATCAGGACTAGAAGAAAATTTCCACTTTGCCCTCTGAAGGTTTGCTGAAAATCAATTGATAAAGGGCAGATTAATAGAAAAAGAGGCATATTAAATGTACTAACATACACATGTCTGGGTCGGAGTTACACAAAAAAAGGGAGCTACATGGTTGATACCTTTATACTATCTTCAGTTTAAAAATAAGGACATGGCGCTCAGCAAGACAGGTTATGGGAGGGAGAGAAGAGAAAAGGCATGGCTAGCAAAGGTGGTCTTGTTATGCACATAAAACCTTACAGATAGCAGCCTTTAGATGGAAAAGAAAGTAGCCTGTGGTTGAATTAATTTTTCTGAGATCTGAACAAAGGCGAGATCTCAGAGAAAGCCGTTTTTGTCACTGTTTATGTCACTGATGTAGATTTTTCTCTACAAATGTAAATATCCTCCACAAAAGTCAGCTTTTCAGGGCTACTGTTGTCTGTCTACGCTCTGAATAGCTATCTCGAAATATGGCAAGAAGGGTATTTGGCGATAAAATACTTCTGGTATCCTTTAGCTGAAATCATAGTCTAAAGAGACAAGCCAAGCATCAAAACCAGACATGGCTATGAGAGAGTTTGGAATTATCAGAAGAGGAATTTTAAATAACTACTATGATTAATATGCTAAGAGTTCTAAAGAATAAAGTGGACAACACGCAAGAGCAGATGAGTAATGTAAGCAAGAGTTGAAAATGTAGAAATGAATCAAAATAAATGTTAGAAATCAAGAATGCTGTAATAGAAACGATGAATGCCTCATCAGTAGAAAATACAGGAAATCATCAGTAAGCTTTAAGATATGTTAATAGAAACTTCCAAAGTGAAGTTCAAAGAAAAATTATCCAAAGGAACATAGCATCCAATAACTGTGGGAAAATTACAAAGACATGTAATATGTATTATGACAGTATCAACAGTGGAAGAAAGAGAGTTAGAAACAATGACAGATGACAAACTACAGAACCAGGAGCCTTAGCGAACACCAAGGAGAATAAATACCAAAAAGTCTACAGCTATGCATATCATAATAAAATGCAGAAATCAAACATAAAGAGAAAAATCTGAAAAATAAATAAAATGTATTTCCTACAAGAGAAATAAGAATAAGGATTACATCAGGCTTTGCTTCAGAAAACATGTAAGAATGAAAGAGCAGAGTAAAATATTTAAATAATTAAAATGATAAAACCACAAACCTAGAATTCTGTGTCCAATAAAATTGTCTTACAAAATTAGAAGAGACATAAAAACTATCTCAAAGAAAAATCGAGCAAATTTGTCACTGGTAGAACTATTTCACAAGAAACATTAAAAGAAGTTCTACAAAGAGAAAGAAAATAATATACATCAGAAACTTAGAAGTATGTTTGTGGGGAAAAAAAGCTTTAAAAATAAAAGATAAAATAAAGCCTTTTATTTTTCTGATGTTTAATTAATCTAAATGATAAGAGTTCATTGAAAAATAATAATCACAGCAATGTATTTTGTGATTATAGCTTATGGATAAGTGAAATAAATGACAAGGACTTATGAGCTGGGAGGGAGAAATTTGATATACTCCATGATAAGGCACTTGCACTACCCGTGAAGTGGTATTATGTTATTTAAAAGTGAACTTGGATTAATCAAAATGTATATTGCAAATACTAGGGCAACCATTATATTTTTTTAAAGACGTATGATAGATATACTAAATAGATAATAAAGAAATAATGAACAATTCTATGCTCACAAATTTGATAAGCTAGCTAGATAAAATTGACCGATTCCTTGAAATGCACAATCTACCAAAACTCACTCAAGGAGAAATAAGATAATCTGAATAGGCTTGTACTTATTAAGGTAATGGAATCAATAATTAACACTTTCCAAAGTAGAAAACATAAGACCAAGTTGTTTTACTGGTAAATTCTACTAAACATTTAAGAAGTAAATGACATTAATTAGATTATCTACACTCTGTTTCAGAAAATAGAAACAAAGGGCACACATTTTAACCCATTCTATGAAGCCACATTGCCCTAACCAAAACCGGACAAAGAAATATGAAAGGGAAACTGCAGACTAACATCTCTCATAAACATAGATGCAAAAACCCTCAATGAAATATTAGAAAACCAAATCCAATAATGAATAAAAAGAATTATACACCATACACCATAAGCAATTTGAATTTATTCCAGCTATGCAAGCCTAATGCAGTATTTGAAAATTAATGTAATTTATCACATCGACAGCTAAGGAAAAAAATCGTATGATTGAGAGGTGAGCCCAGCTTGGCTTCTGGGTCGGGTGGAGACTTGGAGAACTTTTGTGTCTAGCTAAAGGATTGTAAATGCAACAATCAGCCTCTGTGTCTAGCTAAAGGATTGTAAAGGCACCAATCAGCACTCTGTAAAATGGACCAATCAGCATTCAGTAAAATGAACTAATCAGCGCTCTGTAAAATGAACCAATCAGCAGGATGTGGGCAGGACCAAATAAGGTAATAAAAGCTGGCCACCCCAACCAGCAGGGCAACTGGTTCTGGTGCGTTCGGTACTGCGGAGGCTTTGTTCTTTTGCTCTTCACAATAAATCTTGCTGCTGCTCACTGTGGGTTCGCACCACCTTCAAGAGCTGTTAACACTTGCTGTGAAGGTTTGCAGCTTCACTCCTGAAGTCAGTGAGACCATGAACCCACCAGAAGGAACAAACTCCATACACATCTGACACCAGCTTTAAGAGCTGTAACACGCACTGCAAAGGTCCACGGCTTCATTCTTGAAGTCAGCGAGACCAAGAACCCACTGGAAGGAATAAATTCCAGACACGTGATTACCTAAATAGGTTTGACAAAATCTAACACTCATTCAGGATTTTTAAAAAATCAGCAAACTGGAAATAGAGTGGAATTTTGTCAACTTTAGATAAAGGACGTCTACAGTAAACATAACATCATACTTAATGATGAGAAACTAGAGGCTTTCCCTCTAAGTCAGAGAAAAGGAAGCAAGTGTGTCTCTTCTCACAGCTACTATTCAATATTGCATTGGAAGCTCTAGCTAAAGCAATAAAATAAAGTATACAGATTAGAAAGGAAGAAATAAAACTTTTGTGGGTTTTTTTGCCAGTTTACTTTTGACATGATTGTCCATGTAGAAAATCCCCAAAATCAAAACAAACAAATGTAAAAATACTCTTACAACTAATAAGTGATTATAGTAAGGTTTCAGGATACAAGGTCAATATGCAAAAGTCAGTTGCTTTCTTATATATTGGCAATACAAAATTACATGTGAAATAAAAAACAACCATTTACATTAGCATCAAAACCATTGGAATATTTAGATACAAATTTAACAAAAATGCATTACCACTATACAAGGAAAACTACAAAACTCTGATGAAAGGAATCCAAGTTCTAAATAGTTGTAGAGTCTGTATTTGCGAATACAAATTACTCAATATTGTAAATATGTCAGTTTTTTCCAACTTGAACTACAAATTCAAAGAAATCTCAATCAAAATCTCATCAAATTACTATGGAAACAAACGGTTTCTAAAATTTGTATGAAAAGGCACAAGATCCAGAATAGGCACCTTTGAAGAAGAGCAATGTCAGAGGACCCCCACTATGTAACTACAAGTTTACTCTATAGTAACAGCGCTCAAGACAGTGTAGTATTTGCAAAATAATAGGTACACCAATCCAAACTTGATAAAGTCCAAAAACAGACCCACACAAATGTAGTTAACTGATATTTGACTCAATAGTAATGCAATTCAATGGGGTAAGGTTAATGTTTTCAACAAATGGTGCTGGAAAAACTGAGTATCCACGTACAAAAATAAATAAATAAATAATGACTTTGGACACTGCCAAAAAGTAAATTACATACTGCCAAAAATTAAAGTGGATCCCAGGCCTAAGTATAAAGTATAAAAGTATAAAACTTCTAGATGATCCCAGGCTAAGATCGAGGTGACCTTATATGTAACAATGAAAATTTAGATACAACGTCAAATGCACAGTTCAGGAAAAAAATGAATAAGTTGGACTTCATTACAATTAAGAATGTCTGCACTTGAATGACAATTATAAGAAAATTAAAACACAAGCCGCAGACTTAAAAGAAATATTTGTAAAACATACTCATAAAGGAAAGGTGCTCAAAATACACAAAGCATTGTTAAAAGTCATGAATGAGGAAACAAATTACACAATCAAAAAGTGCACAAAAGGACTCAACAGACACCTCATCAAAGAAGATGTACAGATGGTAAATAAGCATATAAAAATGCTTAATATTTTATGTAATTAAGAAAATGCAAGCTAAAACAGCAATGGAATATTACTACGTACCTACTAGAATGGTGAAAACCAAAACACTGACAACAAATGCTGGTATGTGCAGCTACAGGAAGTTTTATTCATTGCTGATGAAAATGGAAAATGATATCAAAATTTCACAAGACACTTTGGCAGTTTCTTAAAATGCCAAGTAGTTTTACCATATGAGCCAGCAATCATACTTTTAGGTATTTAATACCCAAAGGAGTTAAAAACATATGTCCACACAAAAACCTGAACAGTAATTTTCAGTTACTCATCATCATCAAAAATTGGAAATAATCAAACAATTCTTCAATAGGTGAGTCAATGAACAAACATTCATGAAATACATTCATACAATGGAGAAATATTCAGCAATAAAAATAAGTGAGCTATCAGGCACAAAATATTGCCAAGTGAAAAAAGCCAGCCTGAAATGACAGTATCCTTTGTGATTCCAGCTAAATGACGGTCTAAAAGAGGCATAACTATTGAGACAGTAAAAAGATCAGTGCTTCCCAGGAGTTGTGGGGGAGGGAGGATTTTCTGGGCAAAAAAACCTCTTCTGTGTGGATCTCTAATCCTGGATCCAAGAATGCATTTAGCAAAACCCGCAGACTTGTACAACACAAAGAGTGAATGCTAAAGTAATCTATGCATATTAATTAATAATAAACTAGTATTATTAATAGTTCATCAATTGTTACAAATGTAATCCATTAATGCAAGATGTTAACAATAGGGAAAACAGCAGTGGGAGAAAAGTGGGACAATATGAGAAATCTGTACTTTTAAAAAAAAAATTTTTGTAGACCTGAAGCTGCTGTAAAAAATAAAGTTTGTTAATTTTTTAAAATATGCTATGAATAAATATACATTTATGCCAAATGTGTTTTCATCCATTATTAGTTTAATCTGAGTAACCATAAATTTGAAATAAGTTGAAAGTAATATTTAAGGGATGCTAAAGGCTATGTAAGCATTTCAAATGTTCGATAGATATTAAACTAGGTATTTTAAATGTATTTTCAAACAATATATTTGAGTTGAAATTAAAATGTTTTGGCACAATCTTTCTTCTTATTGTTAACAATCTATTAACATTCTATGGATAGATATAGGAATGCAGAATAGGCAGAACAGGAATCCATTAGAGAATAACATACTGTTTTCTCTATTAAATATATATTGATGACTATTTGTAGCTACAATTTTAAAGAAGACTTTTAAATCACTAATTATAAGTTATCCTAATTAAAAAATCAGAGGACATTTTGTGAATCATAGGCAAGTTTCAGTAATATTCATACATTTTTGGTAGGTGATTCTGCAAAAATTGAATAATAGGAGAACACATTTATCCTTATTGTCAAGTTAGAAAGTTTACCTTTATGGAAATTATTCCGCAATAAAACCTTTGCATATGCAGAAAAAAAAATGTATTACAGAATATGGATGTGACTTTATCACTTTCTTTGTAATCTTTCAGCTTTTCTAGGTAAAAGTCATAAAATTTTACACAAACTAACAATTTATTATCTTGAATTGTTCCTGTCTTGGATTGATTTATACAAGAGGGAAAAAAGTATACTTTATCTTGGTTCTATTTAATTTTATGTTTTTCTAAGCAAGTTACTTTTATTGGGTAATAAACTTACTGGCATGTTTCTAAGAACAATTATTATACACAGGTGAAGAAATAAAAATAAGTGAACAGGTTCAACAATTTATGTGAGAATAGTCAACTTTACAGACATAATTTAAATAATAATTTTATAATATATTTTATTTTTATTTAACTAATTTTATTTTAATAATATAAACTAAATTTATATTTATTCAACTAATTTTATTTTAATTCCAATTGTATGTTCAAAACAGATCAAATTAGTTCTTATTAACCATAATTGTTTTAACTAATATGTTAATAATCAACTATAAGAATAAGATGAATGTAAGTCATTTTTTCATGGTTTAGTAATAAAGCTACTTCCAAGTCAAATCTTACTTGTCAGCACTTGTGCAATCCGTGAGTGCGAGTAAGAGAATATATTCATTTTCTTTAAGGTTTACTGAAGTGGTTCCACCAAGATTGGGGTTGAAAATGCACACCTTAAAATTTGATTTTCCACTGTATGATGATTAGGTACCTAAGAGCTTATAGATGTTATGTGCATTCATCCTGATGCTCTCAAAAATTACACTCAGCTCTAAAAATATATTAGGTAGCAATAAACTTGATTTTTAAAAGATGACTATTAATAGTAAGTAAAAATAATAAGGTATGTCATGCAAAACCACACACTATTTTTGGCTAATACATTTTAAAAGCCACTATGGCATGGTAAATTGATCACTAACAGTCCATAAATTGGGATTCCATTTGTAACTCGGACACTGAAACTTGGCGTCACCACCATGGGCTAAACAATGGGGTTTCAAGTTGTTCATCTGTAATGAAAGGTTATACGTTGATCAAATAAAACACAGGAGATCAACTTTCAAATACCCAGAGTTTATTTATGGAAGCTGAACAGTTCAACCTCAGTTTTTTAAAAGATGTCATAAATTTTTAGAAAAAAAATTTGACTTTCTGAGTGAAAAGAGAAGTATCTTTATTTTTTTCTGGACTCATTATATTTCCTCTATTCTGAGAAACACCTAGAAAATATGTTAAAGTTGAATAACTCGTTTCATCTAGAGATGAATTATTGTTTCCACTTACCATCTGATGTGTTTGTCAGCAGTTTTTTGTTTGTTGGTTTGTTTTCTTTTGGCTTTTTGATTTTTAGTAAGTACAAACTTTCTCATACAGAAAAGGAGATGCTGAGGATAAGAACAAATTTGAATGAAAGATCACACAAACAACTAAAGGTAGTTTCTTTACGAAGGTTCTAAAAAGGCTAGGATCAGCAAGGTAAATGGACTGGGAAAAAATATACTAGCTAAACAGAATTAGAAGTAATTAAATTTTGATTAAACATAATATTGATTGGTAAAATTGATTCATATTTGATAAGATTGACAATGCTTATTCTATATTTGGTCAATATTTACCCCATCTTATAAATACCACTTTTTCTCAATTATTTTCTCAAACCGTGAGTAACACCCTTTAACATTTCCAAGGTGATGATCTGGTTTTTAGTGTCTATCAATAGGAGCAGAGAATTTTCTTTCAAAATATATCCTTTTTAATAAGCAGAAATGTACATACACACAAATGTTGATCTTATTTTTTTTCTGTTTGAGAGTCACAGCCTTATTAATACTCCAATAATATTCTACTTAAGATATTCAGTGGAATGTGTAACATAGAATAAGCTAAAATTAAATGCTCACACATTTACATTCATTCATTTTTCTAACCAGTTATTTATTAAATGGTGTCAAGCTGTGTTCTAGCCCTGGTGATACACTACCGATCAAAATAGATTAAAAAAAAAAAAAAAAAAACACCCTTGTGAAGTTTGCATTATACTGGAGATAGTCAGTAAACCATAAACATACACTGATAAATTATGTGCAGAATGAAATAGTTTCAGGAAAATGGATCAGATTCATAAGCATGATAGGGTACAAGAGAGATTATAATTTTAAAAGAGATAGAAAAAAAATTCATGGGAAAGTGACATTTAAGAAATGGTTTGAAGGAAGCGTGGAAGTGACCCCCTGGGTCTGTCTGGCAGAGAGAACTTCGGGGTCCAGAAAGAACCAGAGCATAGCCTCGGGAGGGGGAGGAAATGTGCCTGCCTTGCTATAACAGAAAAGGGAAGTGACTACAGCTGGAGTGGAGTGAGCTATAGGAAGAGTAAAGACAAATAAGATCGGAAGTAATAGGGGTCAGACTACATAGGGCTGTGTATGTCATATTTGGAAACGTGTCCTTTACTCAGAGAGGAGTAATGTGTCCTGGTGGATTTTGAGCAGAAAAACAAAGTCTTCCATTATAGCAGATTTGCTCTGACCGTTCTTTTAAGAATAGACTGGGTGGAAGCATGGGCCCCAGTTAGGAATCTATAATATCAGTCACAATAGTGTGCTAATGGACCAAACAATTTCTCTCTCTCTTTTTTTTTTTTTTTTTTTTTTTTTTTTTTTGAGACGGAGTCTCGATCTGTCGCCCAGGCTGGAGTGCAATGGCAGGATCTCGGCTCACTGCAAGCTCCGCCTCCCGGGTTCACGCCATTCTCCTGCTTCAGCCTCCAGAGTAGCTGGGACTATAGGCGCCCGCCACCACACCCGGCTAATTTTTTTTTGTTTTTTTAGTAGGGACAAGGTTTCACTGTGTTAGCCAGGATGGTCTCCATCTCCTGACCTCGTGATCCGCCTGCCTCGCCCTCCCAATTTCTTAGGCTCAGCGAACTACCAGAACAAAAGTTACTTCTAACACATATATGTCCAACATAGATTTCAGGGGTCCTTCGCTCACCATGGTCACTAAGGCGCTCTAACTGGCAGAATCTCTGTCTTGGTGGCTTCTTCAACACATAAGAAAGGAAAAAGGGATGTAGTGAAACGTGAACCTGCTCTCAAAGCTTCCACAGGGAAGTTTCTCATATCACTACCATTTACATTTTATTATCCAATGCAAGCCACATGGTCACGTCTAACTTCGAAGAAAATAAAGAAGAGCAATCCTCACGGGAGCCTGGAAGAGGAAAATGTCACAGAAAAATTTTCAGAAACTCCAGCAAGTGGTGTCTTGGACTAGGGTGAATGGTGGAGGTGGTGAGAAGTGATTGGATTATGGATATTTTTGGAATGTATAGCCAGCCGTGTTTCCTGACAAATAGGATACTGGGTTGAGATTAAGGAAGGAGGGAGGAATGATGGGTTTTCAGGATAAACAACTGAAAAGAAGGAGTGGCCACGATTTATATCAAGGAGACTGAAGGTTAAGCAGAATTTTGTAGAATTTTGTATTTTAAGTATTAGACATTCAAGTGGAGAGCACAAATAAGCCATTGAACATACAAGCTGATACCTACAAGGCAGAGGTCTGCACAGGACACAAAAAGTAATAAATGTGAGCATCTAAGTGTCTTTCAAATTTAAATTGAGGTTGGAGATCACCAAGGGAGTCAATAGAGGTCCCAAAACAGAGTTTTCTCACTAGCTGCTACAAAGTTGCAGATTTTAATATCTGATTTTATAATTTAATGTATCTCTCTAGATTAATCAGATATAGATAAGTCCGGGCCTATATAAATACACCATGTTTTCTTATATCTAAGTATATTTAGACATATTTTTCCATTCCCCATAACTAGGTGAGATATTTGAAGTACATGCAACAAGTACTACATGGGTACTGAAAGCATATTTATCAGGACACAGTCAGCCCTGTAACACTCTTACCATCTTTTCAGAGTCCACTGTCTACTCTGTAACACTCAACTCTATTTTTCACAGGCTGAATTTCATTATTTGCCTTATTATTTTATATCATATTGGACCAAAAATGTAGTATAGAATTTATTACTTTGTGCAAGTATTTTCTTTCTATTATTATTTGTATATATTTAAGAGGGACAAGTACAGGTTTCTTACATGCATATATTGCATCTTGGGGAAGTCTGGGCTTTTAGAGTACCCATCACCTGAATAGTGAACTTGTATGCAACAGGTAATTTTTCATGCCTTACTAGCCTCCGATCCTCCCAGCTTTTGAAGTCTCCAATGTCCGTTATTCAATTTTTTTATGTCCATGCATATCCATTGTTTAGTTCACACTTATAAGTGAGAATATGAAGTATTTGAATTACTGTTTCTGTGTTCTATTACTTAGGAAAATGGCCTCCAGTTCTGCCCATGTTGTTGCAAAAGATATGATTTAATTCTTTTTATGGTTGAGTAGTATTTCATATTGTATATACACCATATTTTATTTATCCAATCATCTGTTGATGAACACACAGGTTCATTTAATGACTTTGCTATTGTGAATAGTACTGCAATAAAGATATGAGAGCAGATGTCTTTTTTATATAATAGTTTCCTTTCCTTTGGACAGATACCCAGAAGTGAGATTGCTGGATGAAAGGGTAGTTATATTTTTAGTTCTTTGAGAAGTCTCCTTATTTATGCAAATATTTTAATTGGCTATTTTCTTCATAAAACCATGAGTACCTTTCCAGTATTTTTATAACAGTGTGACATAGAGATCTGGAGACAGAAATGGATCTGAAATTTTGTGTATTGAAAAATTAAATTTAATATAATTATAATTATATTGTAATAACCAAATACGACTTTTTTTTTTTTTTTTTTTTTTTTTTTTTTTTTTTTTGAGATGGAGTCTCACTCTGTTGCAAAGGCTGGAGTGCAGTGGCATGATCTCAGCTCACTGCAACCTCCACCACCTGGGTTCAAGTGATTTGCCTGCCTTAGTCTCCCAAGTAACTGGGACTACAGGCACGTACCACCACACCCAGCTAATTTTTTTGTATTTTTAGTAGAGATGAGGTTTCACCATGTTGGCCAGGCTGGTCTTGAACTCCTGACCTCAAGTGATCCACCCGTCTCAGCCTGCCAAAGTGCTGGGATTACAAGTATGAGCCACCATGCCTGGCCACCAAGTATGACTTCAGTGATAATCTTATTTGACGTCATAATTCATTATTTATCAAAGGCAGCTTTAAGAATTTAAAACAAGAAAAAAAAAAAAAACAGTTTGGCAGAGAGTGGATAATGGTTTATTTTGTTTGTTTCAAAATTTGAAATTGCAGGACTTCTTAGGGCCTCTACACAACTAAGCATTGTGAAACTGCGAAAGAGTGACTCAGAACATCGTATTGTGGGAGATGGTGATCACTCGAAAGTCTGCTATTTCCCCCACTTTTTTGTTGTTGAGATGGGGTTTCACTGTTGTTGCCCAGGCTGGGGTGCAATGGCACAATCTTGGCTCATTGCAACCTCCACCTCCCGGGTTCATGCAATTCTCCTGCCTCAACCTTCTGAATAGCTGGAATTATAGGTGCCCGCCACCATGCCTGGCAATTTTTTTTTTTTTTTTTTTTATTATAAGTAGAGACGGGGTTTCACCATTTTGGCCAAGCTGGTCTCGACTCCTGACCTCAGGTGATCCACCTGCCTCAGCTTCCCAAAGTTCTGGGATTACAGGCATGAGCCATCGCACCCAGACTATTTTCCTTTCTCTAATGCAAAATCAACATAGGTAACTGTCTACTGGGTCCCTTTCAGGAAGGCTGGGAGAAAGACTATAAAATCTAAATTAGTTTAGAGAATACAGCTTGGGAGAATCTGCCCTAACACGTCTGAATTTCAAACATTTAAGGGTATTCCTTTTTCGTTTTACACAGTTTCTAAAACTATTTTACCTAATACATCTTCTGCCATCATTCATTTTGCCTTAGATTAATTATTATGAGATTTATTTTTTAATATATGCACAGCTGATATTTCACTTTTTCTATGGTGATGAGACACAAACCACCTGTTTTTCTATTAATTTCGATATTATACTTAACTTTAAAAGAAGTAGAAATAGCTTACCTATTTGAACATGATCTTAGATT
Source organism: Mandrillus leucophaeus (assembly GCF_000951045.1). Lineage (NCBI taxonomy): Eukaryota > Metazoa > Chordata > Mammalia > Primates > Cercopithecidae > Mandrillus > Mandrillus leucophaeus. Next base: position 1,662,172 of record NW_012103909.1, read on the forward strand.
TTAAAGAATTATTTGTCAGAAAAGTGTAATATTCTAAGTAAACATAAATAAAGCAAAACAATCTATATTTCCACTTGCTTCAAGGTGTTGCTGATGACAAGGAACTTGAGGAAAATGGACCGCATTGTTCATGATAGCTGAAGAGATAATGTGCGAAATTGAAAATGCTATTTTCATAACTCAGAGGCAGGCAGAGACAAAAAGCATCAACAACTTATTTTGTCATTTTGCGAGAAAGCTAAGCAAAAATCTTCCTGTAGTTTCATAAGATTTTTCTCCTATTTTAGTATACACAAGTGAGACTGCTGCAAGTTCCATATGCTAAGACCTTAATTAGCAATTCGGTGTACCTGAGACTGCATCCTGATGCCATTGTTTCAACTGACTTTGACAATGAAGGCAGCCCCCACTTTGTTCAGTGATTCCTATTTCCACTAACTGCCTTGTGAAATCTGGAAGCATCACCCGAGTTTCCCCTTGTTAACCCAGAGCATATCACAGGGCTCAGGTTGATGTCTAGGGCCCCTGTGCTCTCTGTGCTCTGCCCACACAGCAGCTGTAATCACATTCTGAGCACAGGGAGCCTGGTTTTATCTAAGTGCTCCAAATCCGTTGTCTCAAAAAGGGACAGAGTGTCTTTTATTGAAATGAGCTGAAAGCATTTACATTCTCCAAAAGAGCTGTGCTTCCTAAGGATACTCAGAAATTACTAATTGTATCTGGTGCCAGGTGCACAAAGCAAATCATTTGATTTTGCTTTCACAGTTTTTAAGAAAAAGGAAGGTACATTTACAGAGAGAATCACCATGTTGCTTCTCAAGATGTATTTATTGTTTCTGGGGATGATATCTGCTTTTTTTTTTCAATGTATTATTCTAGCTTAATTTCCTTATATTCTTTTCTTTTTCTCTTTTATTTTCATATTGAATTGTGATCAGAAGAGCAAATGGAATTTCATTTTGCTAAGTTCTCTGTTGATTCCTATATAAATTTCAGAAACTGTAGAGACTATCATGAGATTGGTGTTTCTTTCTTAAGAATTTGTTGGTTTGATATCCTTCGAACTGAGTGAGATTTGTGGGCATGGATAGCTAAGAGCTCATGAACATGCATATTATGGCTCATCACTTCTTTTGTTAATGTAAGAACCATAGTTATTCATGATGTTGTGTTATTCTTCTTTTCAGCTCTAATTTTTACTCTCCTGCTATGTCTTTTTTATCTCATGAAGGGTATCATAAAATTATCATTCTTAATGTTGTGTGTGCCACATTGATGTGGTTCATTGTTTCTAATCTCTAAAGATTAAGAACAATTTTCACTTAACTTGTTTAAACCATTTCCATATATCCCTCAGTTGCCTTAAGTGGGTTCAGTTAATATTTCTCTAGAACAATTTTTTAAAGCAAATTAATGATGTCAGGTTTATTCGAATTCATGTTGATCTATAAATTTGTTGAGGTTTTTTCTGGTATAAAATAATTACACAATGAGTTTAAATGGGCCAATGCACAGATATGTCTATCTATATAACTCAGTCTAAGACTATGAAATTTTTGGGGGGAGGGTAACTTTATTGTATGTTTATGTTGTCGTTTAATCTTAGATGTGCCACCAAATATATAACTAACATTTTCAGTCATAGTTCAGCCAGATAAATGGAACCAGTAGAAAGATATAAATTAAGGGTTTTATTGTAAAGTGCTGGCTTAAACTATTCTGAAGCCCCCTACGCAGTCAAAGATCTATAGAGTAGTATCAGGAAGAAAAGATTGAAATTCTCAACCATAAGTAAAATCTTTACTCTAACAGTAAAATTCTTTTTCTTCCAGGAAAATTCAGTACCATTCTAAGGACTTTCACTGACTGAATCAGACCCACCAGATTATCTAAGAAAATCTTTTAGTCCACTGACTGTGAATGCTAATTATACTAATCTAGATTAAGTGTTTGATTGAATAACTTGGTATGGTAAGACAGCCAAGTTGACTCATCAAAATGACCATTAAAGTCCAACACTTGTCAACTTGACATTCATGTATATCTTTTGACACCAAGCTTAATCTCCAATAAAAGACAGTAACAAAGTCATACTTTCAAGCTAACATAATATAACTATCTGGGTATAACCAAAAGTACACTATGACTATGGCTTTGTGTTTTGTTGGTTTAGACGTCTTAGTCCAAAGAGAGAAATGCTTCCACCAGGAGGCACAATAATTATCCCATTGAACTAAAAATTGGGATTGTCACCAGCCTCTTTGGTCTCCTAATGTCTCTGAAACAACAGGTGAAGAAGGCCATTTCCTCAGAGAAGGATCATAGTCCTTATGCAATATTTACTTTTCTCCCTGATAGCCTGTAACTTAAATACTGTTGTGTAAAGTTAACTGTTAGTAGTATATCTCATGTTAGATGGAAAGAGATTTGAAAGGAAAAGAAATTTTTCATATATATATATATATATGTGTGTGTGTGTGTGTGTATATATATATAAATATTCATTAAAAACAAGGAATAAATGCTCATAAATATTACAGTCCTCCTGGCTACAACTGATTGCGGGTTCATAGCTAATATTTATAACCACTACTGCTACTATCATTCCAGTATCTCAGCTGATTGTGGGTCATTGCCTGGTGAGCTAATCTGAATCTTTATTACTAAAGGGTGTGAGCCATCAGCAGTACTGCTGGAGTTGAGTTGTTATGGTTTTCCACTGACTTTCATCATAGGACACAACAATGCTAGGAAATAAGTTAAGAGATCTCCTGTATTTCAGACATATTTTTCCTTACTTTCACTGTGTAGCAATAGCAAACCAATGTTTTCTCAGAAGTCAGGATCAATCACCGTAGTCATTATACAAAGTCCCTTTTATCTATTGATTCAGAGACATGAGGAGACCAAAGTGACAGGTGACAATCTCATTATTGTGCCTCCTTGTGGAGGCATTTCTTTCTTTAGACTAAGATATCTAAACCAACAAAATATAAAGCCATAAGGAAATAAAGTAAAAACTTTCTAGGGGTAATAGTGAATGCTGCCATACTCAGTTTGACTATTTGATTCCTAAACCTGTGAGTTCTGGCTATGTGAGAAACAGCACCATATATTGATGCTGACTCAGAGCACATAGAGCTTTCTAGAGAAACTTGTCCCAGCATTGCAAAATTTCTGACTACCTTGTTCTATAACCGAGCCTCCAAAAGGCCATTTCACTGTTCTATCAAGTCAGCTCCATTCATCTGGTAAAACCAGTGAATTCCATGAGTTTGGGCTCACTGTTACATTTCTTTTGCTCTGAAGTGAGTTTCTCAGTCAGAATCAATGCCTTGTGTAATATCATGACAGTGGATAAGGCATTCTGTAAGTCCACAAATGGTAGTTTTGTCAGAAGCATTGAATGCAGGAAAGGAAAATCCGTATCTATCAGGTTGGTAAAAAAGCAATTGCAGTTTTTGAAGTTATGGTTTGTGCCAACCTAATAGAGTTAAGTGTCTATTTCAATAAGAACAATATGCTGCCCCCTTCCATGGCAGAAGTGGCTCAATATAATCAGCCTGCCAGGTAGATAACTGATCATCCTACGGAATGGTACCATATCAGGAACTTAGTGTTGGTCTTTGCTATTAGAAGACTGGGCACTCAGAAGTGGCTGGAGCTGGTTCTCCTTGGTGAAAGGAAGTTCATGTTGCATAACCTCCAACTTTGCCACTGTAGCCACTTTAAGAACCTATTGACCAGTGGCAGTTATGGCTAAGAAAAGAGGATGGCAGGTAACTATGAAAGGTATCTTATCCATGTAATTTTAAAACAAATTTGAAAATTACTAAAATTATTAAAATCCCACTCTGTTAAGGTCACCTTTTCATAATTGTTCACATGGATACAAAATATTTCACAGTATTTGCCTACTAAGTGAGGTTGATCCACATATTTCCTCCCCAGACCTGTCACCACTTTTTCAACTAAATACCTTCCAAGTCCTTGACCATCCAGCCAAACAATTGGCTAGATCTCATGAATCAACATCTACTAATATCTCTGGCAATTGTTTCTTCCAAGCAAAATGTATAAGCAAGTTCTAACAACTTTATTACTTTCCTTCAGGGATGCACCAGGAATGACCCATCATGCTCAGCTGTCCACTTTCAGATGTTGCCCGCATATCATATAAACTAGGCCAGAGTTTTATGTTGCTCGGTCAACTGATCATAAGAAACTTCCCAGGGAGCCACAGGTATAGGCTCATATCATATATATCACTTCCATATGTGAAAATAGAGAGCTGCTGAGCAAATTATGGCTTGGTCAGAAAATATCCAATTCATGCTGGGCAACTCTGGTTGTTTGCTAACTCAGTGGCTCATGGGTAAACTTTTAGTCTCTAGTCTCTATTAAGGCCTAATAGGAAGTCAAAGACGTATCTCAAAAAGGTCCAACAGTTATCCACAGAGGATAACTGAGCTTTGCTTCAAAATCCTAAGGATCGTTTCCGTGATTAATCAGTAAGCACCTGCCAAAGGATCCAACCAGCATCTTGATCTGCCACTGACATTTAAAGCATCATTGGATCTGCTGGATCACATGGCTCAAGCATAGAATCAACCTGCATGACAGCTTGGAACTGTTGAGAAGCCTTATTTTTTGTCGACCCCACTCAAATTCAGCAGTTTTTTAGATCTCTCAATAATGAGCTGGCATAGCACACTGAAATGGCATACATGTTGCCTTCAAAATCCAAAAAGACTTACTTGGCATTGTGCCTCTTTTTTGGTTCAGCCAGATGCAAGAATTTAAACTTTTATTAAAAAGTATATCTTGACATGCTACATACACATCACTGATCTCCTAGAAATTTCACTGAAGTGAAAGGTCTTTGTATTTTTGTCAGAATGATTTTCCACTTTCTGTAACATAAATTTCTTATTCATAAGTCTAAAATAACTGTCATTTCTTGCTCAACAGGTCAAATTTGCATAATACCATCAAGGTAATAATGGATCAGCATAATGACTTGTGGGGGAAAAAAAAAAAAACACACCATGAATGGTCCTGTAAAATAAATTATGATATAGGAGTAGAAAGTTGATATACCTTTGAGACAGGGTACTGAAAGTATACTTCTTGTGGTCGACCAATAGGTAGTGAGAAAAAAGCCTTTGCCAGATTAATAGCTGCATACAAAGTAGCAGGAAATGTGTTAATTTGCTCAAGCGATGAACCCACATCTGTAAGAGCAGGTGTAGTAGCTACAGGATTGGTGTGGGGACACACTGAACTCTGTGTAAGACACACCTGAGCAACAGCTTTAATGCCTACCTGGTCTCTGTAAACTCCTGTTCTGACTGGTGAACTCTGCTAACATTTTGTGTCTCTTGTAATTAATGTCAGTTCACACCCAGTATCAAATAATTCCCCAGAATTCAGATTATTTTCCTTTCCCCATTGCACAGTCACCTTGATAAATGTCCATAGTTTCCTTTTGGGAAGACTGAGAGAAAGATTAAAGTATAAACATTTAGCAATGTAGCAGAGTTCTCCCTCAACAGGTCCCAACCTCCCCTTTAATCAAGAGGCTCTGGGTCTGTAAATTGACTCATATCTGGAAACAGATTAAGGACCCATCATTCTCTGTTTTGGTGATTTAAGTGAAACTTTTGCTCACTTGACTTCAGGGGGCTTTTAGAGGGCCAAGGTTTTGTATAGGTTCCTTGGTTGCAGACAGTTTCCCGAGGTGGGTTTCACAGGTGTGTACTGAAGCACTAAATTTTTGTTTGGTGTAATTCAGGCTCTAGTACAGTAGATGGCACATGCAGGTAAGAGCCAGCAGATAGGCTCTTAGCCATGTTCTCTCCTCTTGACCTGGACATTTTCATTTATATACATCAATTAAGAATTTAGTATACTGGCCAGGAGTGGTGGCTCACACCTGTAATCCCAGCACTTTAGGAGGCTGAGACAGGTGAATTGCTTGAGCTCAGGAGTTCAAGACTAGCCTGGACAACAAGGTGAGACATCTCCCATCTCTACAAAAAATACAAAAGCAGTAGTGAGGCACAGTGGTGCACACCTGTAGTCCCAGCTACCTGAGAGGTTGAGGTGGGAGGATGACTTGAGCCTGGGGGGCAGAGGTCTCAGTAAGCTGAGATTACACTACTGCACTCCAGCCTGGGCAATAGAGCCTGTCCAAAAATAAATAAATAAATAAATAAAGTAAAATTAGCATATTGCTTATCCATCTGTTTTCTAGTTGCATCAAGATCCAGAAGCAAGCATTATAGGTTTAGTGAGTCAGACTAAATTCTGATTGCTGCTTTGACTTTCCTGTCCATCATGGTAACCATAACCACACTGTCTTCGGTAATTAGGTACCCCCACTTGGCCTGTGTCATCCTGGGGTGCTATTAACCCTGTTACATTTAAGGATCTCAGCTCATTAGTAGAAATTTCCACTGTTATCTTCGACCTATAGAGAAGAGCTACCACAGAGTTCTTCAAAGATACCGAGACTCCTCTCACAACTTACGTTCTAATGGTCATAATGAAAGATTTATTCTCTGGATGCTCTTGGTATGGGTGAACAGATCTTATGTTATAAATCATCTATAACATTCCAATATCCCTAAACCTTTAGACATCTTCTTTGCAGTATAGCAAGGCAGTTCTGGCATTTAATCTCAATTTACTGTAGGCTACTTTTTGCTCCATGTTTCAGATAACCAAACAAACTGTTAAAGACCTATTACCTTCTCAAGCTAAAATACAGAATCCAGAATCTCTTGTAGTGGGCTCATTTCTGCTCATGTATTCCCATTCCAATTATCAGGCTCCCATTCCTTTTCATTTAATGCCTGCATTTAACTGAAGATGCACTGCCAGGTTGGGAATTCAATGTCTGATGCAATTTAGCCACTCTCAGGATGAGGCTGTGGGTTTGGTCTTCAATAATTTCAGCCCTGTGGCTATAGGAGATAAGGGTTTTATTTATGACAGACATAAAAGCTTTTAATTCATTTATGCAGAACTTGAGATGGGAATTTGAAACCTTGAGTTTATTCCTTTTCTACTTTCTCCAGTGCAGTTGTGAGCAACTAATCAATCTCATTATACTCGTTAGTTTGACAAAAATGTTGTCAAATATATGGTCACCCAGAACCTTTTATAAGTATTTGATTAGGAGTATCCAATGGTGATATTTTGCACATCTGTATTATCACATCATGCCATGGACTTTCAGTGCTCTCCTTACTCCTGGAAATAGAGTCATTATTTCTTTAAATCTAGTCAGAATAGAATAACAATAACAGAAACCAAGAATTCAAGAAACTTAAGATTCTGTTTATCTAGAATCACTACTGATATCAAAATCTGTATCGACAAGGCTTCATACACAGAAACAGAATCAGCAGGAGATACATAGATTAAGGGACTTATTAGAAAGAATTGACATAAGTGATTTTGAAGGCTGGCTAGGAAGTTCATAAACCATAGGTAGTCCATAAGGGCAGGATGAAACTGAGTATGAGTTGAAGCTGCAGTTTGCAAGTAGAATTTCTTCTTCAGTGAATTCTCAGCTTTATTTAGGAGGCACTTCCATTGGTTAAATAATGAGCTCCCAGCTTATCTAGGATAATCTCTTTTATCTTTATTGCCGTGTTGGCCAGGTTGGTCTCGAACTTCTGGTCTCAAGTGATCTGCCCACCTGGGCCTCCCAAAATGCTGGAATTACAGGTATGAGTCACTGTGCCTAGTCTAAAGGAGATTTATAGAATTTTATTACTCATTTACCTAATGTGGTAAACATTTAGCTCCTCTAGTTTCCCGGAAAACCATGGAAGTTCTATTTAATAAAATACTAGAGAACTTAAGATAATGTGTAAATATATATATATAAATATATATAAATACTTCTCTCAAAGAAATTATTTTTTTCCTAGCAATAATATGATTATTAAACTAACTAATATTTTAAATGCTTAGGGCAGTATCTGTTCCATTTAAAATGCTGAATATATGTAAGATACTCTTATTTAAGAGGTAGCAGAAAATAATACTGAAGACTGCAGGCTGTGAGGAAAGAGTACTTTAATTTAAAACCTAATTTTGCCTCTTATTAATTATATTATCCAAAGTAAATTTTTTAACTTAGTTTCATCACCACATGAATACAATATAAAAAATATATATATTTCCTGTCTCATAGTATTGCCAATAGAATTATAAGCGATTGTACGTACAAAACCTTTAAATTACTAAATTTATTATTAATATCAGCAGAATGTTAATAAATTTCAGAAAACAAAGCAACAAGATATAACTTTATTTAATTTATACTTGATAATAAATTTTAAAACTTTCTGATAATTACTGACATCATCATAAATCTGGATTTCAGGTTAAAAACTCCAAGTATTCTTATTTAATTTCATATTCTTTACATACCGAGTCTTATGCTTCCAAAATTACTTCACAATTGCTCTTAAATTGCATTCCCCTGCTAGATCCCTTTTCCAGATTGTCTTCACTTAATGTCATTTATTTAAAAATTCCATAATTAATCATCCTTTTGAAACTCATATTTTAGAAATCTAGTTTTCTTATTAAACGTTAGGCATTCTCCAGTTTATAACACTTGCTTATGTGCAAAATAAAATCCATGCTTTTTCATATCTCATAGGCATGCCACAATTTTCTACAGCTGATCCTTCCAATATTGCTCACTAAAGTTTGTATCTCAGTTTCATCAGAGCAACTTCTTTCCCAGTCTAGTTGTCCTTATGAAATAATAACTATGAAAACTATTTTCCATCTTATTCTATTAATCTCATGCTCATTTAAAAACCAGCTAAATGTCAGTCGCAGTGGCTCACGCCTGTAATCCCAGCACTTTGGGAGTCTGAGGCAGGCGTATCACGAATCAGGAGATCGAGACCATCCTGGCTAACACGGTGAAACCCTATCTCTACTAAAAATACAAAAAAAAAAAAAAAAAA
>NW_012103909.1:1673875-1674706 GCF_000951045.1 Mandrillus leucophaeus
ACAGGTCCCAACCTCCCCTTTAATCAAGAGGCTCTGGGTCTGTAAATTGACTCATATCTGGAAACAGATTAAGGACCCATCATTCTCTGTTTTGGTGATTTAAGTGAAACTTTTGCTCACTTGACTTCAGGGGGCTTTTAGAGGGCCAAGGTTTTGTATAGGTTCCTTGGTTGCAGACAGTTTCCCGAGGTGGGTTTCACAGGTGTGTACTGAAGCACTAAATTTTTGTTTGGTGTAATTCAGGCTCTAGTACAGTAGATGGCACATGCAGGTAAGAGCCAGCAGATAGGCTCTTAGCCATGTTCTCTCCTCTTGACCTGGACATTTTCATTTATATACATCAATTAAGAATTTAGTATACTGGCCAGGAGTGGTGGCTCACACCTGTAATCCCAGCACTTTAGGAGGCTGAGACAGGTGAATTGCTTGAGCTCAGGAGTTCAAGACTAGCCTGGACAACAAGGTGAGACATCTCCCATCTCTACAAAAAATACAAAAGCAGTAGTGAGGCACAGTGGTGCACACCTGTAGTCCCAGCTACCTGAGAGGTTGAGGTGGGAGGATGACTTGAGCCTGGGGGGCAGAGGTCTCAGTAAGCTGAGATTACACTACTGCACTCCAGCCTGGGCAATAGAGCCTGTCCAAAAATAAATAAATAAATAAATAAAGTAAAATTAGCATATTGCTTATCCATCTGTTTTCTAGTTGCATCAAGATCCAGAAGCAAGCATTATAGGTTTAGTGAGTCAGACTAAATTCTGATTGCTGCTTTGACTTTCCTGTCCATCATGGTAACCATAACCACACTGTCTTCGGTAATTAGGTACCCCC
>NW_012103909.1:1679256-1682640 GCF_000951045.1 Mandrillus leucophaeus
GGATGCTGCTACTCGGCATCTTATAAAAAGCAAATATTTCAATGATTGTGTATATGATACTTTTAAATATGTTGCCAAACTAAGAAATATAATGAGATTGGCTAGTTGCATCTACAGTTGCTAGACAGAGTGAGGAAAGAAATAATGAGCTTGGAAATTCCAATTCCAGCTCAAGCACTCAATGACCTGAATCTAATGTGTATGCCCTTAAGGAAACAGTTCTCCTATAACCACTGGACTGAGAATGCTAAACATCAAATTCAGGGTCTTATCCTGAAACTTTCTGAATTACAATGAAAGTTGAACTTTTACAACTTCATAGTGTTTATATTGGTAAGTGAGGGCTTTGATCAGGAAAGAATGAAACATTGAAAGTTGAAATGAATATGTGTGGGAAAACATTGTTTAGAAAAATAGAGCCCCTAAATTTTGATTAGTCTTCTTCTTTTTTTATATATACTTTAAGTTCTAGGGTATCTGTGCACAACCTGCAGGTTTATTACATATCTATACATGTGCCATGTTGGTGTGCTGCACCCATTAACTCGTCATTTACATTAGGTATTTCTCCTAATGCTATCCCTCCTCTATCCCCCCACCACATGACAGGCCCTGGTGTATGATGTTTCCCGCCCTATGTCAAGTGTTCTCATTGTTCAATTCCCACCTATGAGTGAGAACATGTGGTAGGTTGGTTTTCTGTCCTTGCGATAGTTTGCTCAGAATGATGGTTTCCAGCTTCATCCATGTCCCTGAACAGGACGTGTACTCATCCTTTTTTATGATTGCATAGTATTCCATAGTGTATATGTGCCACATTTTCTTAATCCAGTCTATCATTGATGGACATTTGGGGTGGTTCCAAGTCTTTGCTATTGTGGATAGTGCTGCAATAAACATACGTGTGCATGTGTCTTTACAGCAGCATGATTTATAATACTTTGGGTATATAACCAGTAATGGGATTGCTGGGTCACATGGTATTTCTAGTTCTAGATCCTGGAGGAATCAACACACTGTCTTCCACAATGGTTGAACTAATTTACACTCCCACAAACAGTGTAAAGGTATTCTTGTTTCTCCAAATCCTCTCCAGCATCTGTTGTTTCCTGGCTTTTTAATGATTGCTATTCTAACTGGCATGAGATGGTATTTCATTGTGGTTTTGATTTGTGTTTCTCTAATGATCAGTGATGATGAGCTCCTTTTCATGATTGTTGGCTGAATAAACGTCTTCTTTTGAGAGGAGTCTTCCATATCCTTTGCCCACTTTTTGATGCTTTTTTTTTTTCCTTGTAAATTTTAAGTTCTTTGCAGATTACAGATATTAATCCTTTGTCAGATGGGTAGATTGAAAAAATTTTCTCCCATTCTGTAGGTTGCCTGTTCACTCTGATGGTAGTTTATTTTGCTGTGCAGAAGCTCTTTAGTTTAATTAGATCCCATTTGTCAATTTTGGCTTTGGTTGCCACTGCTTTTGGTGTTTGAGTCATGAAGTCCTTGTCCATGCCTATGTCCTGAATGGTACTGCCTAGGTTTTCTTCTAAGGTTTTTAGGTCTTCTTTACCAGTGGAAGAGGCCTCTTCATGCCCCATGGAAGTGGAATCTGACCTCTGAAGGAATTAACTCTGTATTTCCTAAGGAAACTATAATGACCTTACCTGAGGCAGTTGCTATGCAAGACAATGCTGCGTTTCCTCAAGAACCACCCCTATCAACCATCTTGGCTTCTAGACCTATAATTAAACTGAAATTCCAGAGATGATATGCCAAATGTAATACATTAGGAGGTGTGTTAAGAGTCCAAAATAATTACTTTCCTAATTGATACAGACAGAAATCCAGGGAATATGCATAAGAATGGTTATTAAGAGTGCAGGATAATAATGGAAGAAAGATAAAGCTGGATCAGAGAAAAGTTACTGATATGGGCTCACCAACCAGAGACTCAGTATTTATTATTACAGCCAAGGAAGTTAGAAAGTGCTCTCACAGTGTGTTTGTTTGCTTGGCTGCAACAAGATCAAAAGGTAGCCCACAGTGAGCAAATTAGAAATATCAGACATGCCTTGGTTTAATGTTGAGGAAAAGATTCAAAGGCCTAAAAATTGTTAGAGTGAATTTGTAATTTAAGACTTACCTACAACAGGAGGATTGAGAAGACATACTTACGACTAATAAAGTGAAAAATAAATTTGTGAGGGAGCATTAGCAACCTTGAGGAACTATGTGATGACTCTTTTCTACCGGTCAGACCTCACAGTGCATACTGCAGTCACTGAATTAAGGCACCTAAATGCAATAGAGGTAATTAAATCTGAAAGTGATGGGGGCCATGTGGCAGCCCTCAACTGACAGAGATAAGATGGGTGTGATTATCATAATAGACAGCAGAGTCAAAGCAGCAATCAGAATAGTCTGACTCAAGCAGACCTATAGCATTGGTTAATTTATCATGGTGTTCCTAAATTAAAAATGATAATGAGCGTACTAAATACTTTCTTGATTAGTATCCACAGAATAGTTCTAGGTCAAGTGAACAAAAGTTTAACTTGCATCATAAAAACAGAGTCATGGCTCCGCAGTCAATTCCTGGCTTGAGCCAGTTTATAAACCCAAAACCCCTTGAATGAAGAGGAGGCTGGATTTTCATGACAAAGGATCCTGATTTGCTGCCAAAAAATTATACTACTGTTAATCTTTCTCATGGCCATTCCCAAAAAGATTTATAGCTTTTTACCTGAGAAACTGTTTGCTGGGGAAAAGGAAACAATAATAATACCTTTTGAAAACTACTGGACACTGCCTCCGAACTGACCAGGAAACCCAAAATTTCACTGTGGTCCACCAGAGTAGGGACTTAAGAAGGTCAGATGATCAATGGAGTTTTAGCTTAGGTTCATCTCATGAAGGACCCAGTAGGTCCCTGAACCTATACTACAACTATCTCCCCAGATCTGGCATGCATAATTGGAGTAGGTACACTTAGCAGCTTGCAGGATGCCCGTGAGGTGCTATTATGTTGTGAGGACTATTATGTTGGAAAAGGTCAAGTTTAAGATATTAAAACTGTCTTTACCTAAAAATATTGGAAAACCAAAATCAGCATCACACTGCTGGAGAAATTACAGATTTATGCCACTGTTAAGGATTTGAAAGACATAGGGTGCTAATTTCTACAACATCCTCATTCAAATCTTCTGTTTGACCTCAGAAGACAGATGGACCTTAGAGAAAGACATTGGATTATCAAAGTTTAACCAGATGATGTCTACTATTACAGCTCTGTACCAAATATCTTATCATTGCTTCAGTAAATTAACACATCCTCTAGCACCTAGTTTGTAGTTGTTGATCTGGTATGCAGCTATTGATCTGGAAAAG
>NW_012103909.1:1684555-1686997 GCF_000951045.1 Mandrillus leucophaeus
AAACAAACAAACAAACAAACAAACAAAAATACAGCTAAAATACCTGAAATTTAAAAACACAAAAATATTAATTCAAATCAAATGAGTTTTAATTTACGATTATATTTTAAAAGTTTATTATTTTAAACAAGTCAAGATATACCTCTTCTTTTTTAATTAGTAAAATAACAATACCTACCTTTTTTGTAATGTAATTAAATTAAGCAGATACAAGCACACTATATTGGGTTTATAGTTGTGATTATCAATGTTATAGGTTAATGTTATATACTAATGTTCATTTACCTGGGCCATAGGGTGCCCAGACATTTGATAAAACATTATTTTTGGTGCGGCTGTTAGGGTGTTTTTAGATGAGATTAACATTTGAATCAGTATACTGAGTAAAACGTATTGCCTATCCCAATATGAATGATTCTCACTCAATTAGTCAAAGACCTGAGTAAAACCAAAAGGCTGACCCTCCTGTGGATAACGAAGAGTTCTTCCTGATTGATGGGCTTTTAGCTGGACATTTACTTTTGTTTTTTTTCTTTTTTTTCAGCCTGGAGGTTTGAGCTGAAACATCAGCTCTTCCTGCGTCTTGAGCCTGCCAGCCTTTTGACTGGAACTACACCATGTGCTGTTCTGGATATGCATAATTATGAATGCAGATATTGGGATGCCTCATCCTTCATAATTAGGTGAGTCAATTCCTTATAAAACTATACAAATATTTATTCATCCTACTGGCTCTGTTTTTTCTGAACAACCACAACTAATACAGATTTTGATACCAAGAGTGGTTCTAGGGAAACATAATTTTAAGGATGAGTTTTCTAATTGATTCTGGGGTTTTTGAAATTGAAACTCCGATTAGATTTAAAGATGATCATTACTCTATTTGCAGTAGTAAAGAGTATACTAATAGTCCATAATGAAATTTGAAAATAGAGATAGGCAACATACTAGAATTGGATGCTGCTACTCGGCATCTTATAAAAAGCAAATATTTCAATGATTGTGTATATGATACTTTTAAATATGTTGCCAAACTAAGAAATATAATGAGATTGGCTAGTTGCATCTACAGTTGCTAGACAGAGTGAGGAAAGAAATAATGAGCTTGGAAATTCCAATTCCAGCTCAAGCACTCAATGACCTGAATCTAATGTGTATGCCCTTAAGGAAACAGTTCTCCTATAACCACTGGACTGAGAATGCTAAACATCAAATTCAGGGTCTTATCCTGAAACTTTCTGAATTACAATGAAAGTTGAACTTTTACAACTTCATAGTGTTTATATTGGTAAGTGAGGGCTTTGATCAGGAAAGAATGAAACATTGAAAGTTGAAATGAATATGTGTGGGAAAACATTGTTTAGAAAAATAGAGCCCCTAAATTTTGATTAGTCTTCTTCTTTTTTTATATATACTTTAAGTTCTAGGGTATCTGTGCACAACCTGCAGGTTTATTACATATCTATACATGTGCCATGTTGGTGTGCTGCACCCATTAACTCGTCATTTACATTAGGTATTTCTCCTAATGCTATCCCTCCTCTATCCCCCCACCACATGACAGGCCCTGGTGTATGATGTTTCCCGCCCTATGTCAAGTGTTCTCATTGTTCAATTCCCACCTATGAGTGAGAACATGTGGTAGGTTGGTTTTCTGTCCTTGCGATAGTTTGCTCAGAATGATGGTTTCCAGCTTCATCCATGTCCCTGAACAGGACGTGTACTCATCCTTTTTTATGATTGCATAGTATTCCATAGTGTATATGTGCCACATTTTCTTAATCCAGTCTATCATTGATGGACATTTGGGGTGGTTCCAAGTCTTTGCTATTGTGGATAGTGCTGCAATAAACATACGTGTGCATGTGTCTTTACAGCAGCATGATTTATAATACTTTGGGTATATAACCAGTAATGGGATTGCTGGGTCACATGGTATTTCTAGTTCTAGATCCTGGAGGAATCAACACACTGTCTTCCACAATGGTTGAACTAATTTACACTCCCACAAACAGTGTAAAGGTATTCTTGTTTCTCCAAATCCTCTCCAGCATCTGTTGTTTCCTGGCTTTTTAATGATTGCTATTCTAACTGGCATGAGATGGTATTTCATTGTGGTTTTGATTTGTGTTTCTCTAATGATCAGTGATGATGAGCTCCTTTTCATGATTGTTGGCTGAATAAACGTCTTCTTTTGAGAAGAGTCTTCCATATCCTTTGCCCACTTTTTGATGCTTTTTTTTTTTCCTTGTAAATTTTAAGTTCTTTGCAGATTACAGATATTAATCCTTTGTCAGATGGGTAGATTGAAAAAATTTTCTCCCATTCTGTAGGTTGCCTGTTCACTCTGATGGTAGTTTATTTTGCTGTGCAGAAGCTCTTTAGTTTAATTAGATCCCATTTGTCAATTTTGGCTTTGGTTGCCACTGCTTTTGGTGTTTG
>NW_012103909.1:1691962-1695386 GCF_000951045.1 Mandrillus leucophaeus
TTTTTTTTTTTTTTTTTTTTTTTTTCTCTAGTAAAGTCATGTGTAACAAAAGAAAGAGGATACATTCTGAGAGATGCATCATTAGGTAATTTTGTTGTGTAAACACCATAGAATGTATTCACACAAACCGAGATGGCATAGCCTATGACACACCTAGGCTATATAGTATACCCTGTTGTGCCTAGGCTTCATATCTGTTCTGCATGTTACTATACCAAATACTGTAGGCAACTGTAAGACAATCATACATATGTGTGTATCCAAACATATCTAAACATAGAAAAGGTACAGTAAATATATATGATGTCATAATCTTATGAGTATATTATTATATATATTGCTTTAAAGACAGATATGTTTTCATGCAGTGCATGCCTGTACTTGCTATAAAAGATCTCCAGAAGCAGTTTTCTTTCAACTGGCAAGGCCAGCAATGTACCTTCATGATCCTGCTTCAGGGGAATAGTAACCCTCCTTCCCTATGTCGTAATTTCATTCACAGGGATCTTCATCACCTTTTCTTCTATAAAATATTACACTAGCCCCAAAAATTGATTAATGCTGATAGGGTCTAGTGAGCAAAAAGTTGCAATTATTCTAGACTTAAAGGTAAGTCATTAGCATTTCAGAGGATAAAGATAAATATGATAAAAATTCAGGGTGATCCCAAAGTTGATGACCCTTAATGGGTGGCAGGTTGATTGCATTGGACTGCTTTTGTCATGGAAGAAGCACCATTTTGTTTTTAGAGAAATAGATACTCTCTGGATATAAATTTGTCTTTTCTGAACACAATGCTTCTATCTTCTGTGGACTTATGCAATGCCTTATCCATTGTGGTGGTATTCCACACAGCATTGCTTCTAAGAAAAAACTCATTTCATAGCAAAAGAAGTGTGATAATGGATCATGCTCATAAAATGTGTCAGTCTTCCCATATTCTCCACATCATAAATTTTCTGGCTTGACAGAAGAATGAAATGACTTTTTGTAGTCCCAGTTACAGTGTCAACTAAGTGACAATATTTTAAAGGACTGGAACTAGGTTCCCCAGAAGGCTGTACATGCCCTAAATCAGAATCCCATATATGATGTTTCTCCTATAGCCAGGATTTGTGGGTCCACGTACCAATGGGTGGAAAGTGGAGTAGCTCACTATTACCCCTCAGGGATCCGTTATAGTAATGATTGCTTCCTATAGCCACAGTCTTATACTCTGCTGGCATGAAGTTCTTAGTTACAAAGAGGGAAGTGCTTCTACTGGAAGACACAACACTAATTCCATTGAAGTGGAAGTTAAGACTGCCACTCTGCCACTTGGAGCTCCTCAGGCTTCTGAATCAACAAGCAAAGATGGAAGCTACCGTGTTATTCTATTTTCTGTTGCTTAAAATATAATATCTAAAACTCGGTAAATGTTAACGAAAATAAATTTATTTCACACAGTTATGAAAGTTGAGAAGTCCAAGAAAGAGGGACTATATCTGGTGAGAGCCTTTTTGCTGGTAAGGATTTTCTACAGAGCCCCAAGGCTGAGCAGGGCATCACATGGCAAGGAGGTTGAGTGTGCTAATGTGTTAGCTCAGGCCTCCTTTCATTTTCTTATAAATCTACCAGTTACCCTCTCATGATAAGTCATTAATCCATTAATCCATGAATAGACTAATTAATTCACAAGGGCAGAATCCTCATGACTCTTAAGGGGCCCACCTCTCAATATTGCCATAATTGGAAATTAAATTTCAACATGAGTTTTTGTGAGGATACTCACACTCTAGCAGCTACTATGCTGGCTGACGTAACTGATCCTGAATAACTAGGGGAAACTGGACTACTCTACTCCACAATGAAGATAAAGAGGAATATGTCTGAAATACAGCATATTCCTTAGGGACTCCCTCTTAGTATTACCATACCCTGTGATTAAGGGAATAGAAAGCTAAAACAACCCAATCCAGACAGGACTACTAATAACCCAGATCCTTCAGGAATGAAGATTTGGGTTACTCCACTGAGTAAAAAAATCATGATCAGCTGAAGTATTTGCTGGAGGCAAAGGGAATACCAAATGGGTAGCAGGAGAAGGTACTTCTAAATACCAGTTATCATTGCACAACCAGTTATAGAAATGAGGACTGGAATTATGAGTATTTCCTCATTTTGTTATAGATATGTTTGTGTATTTGTACACGTATCAAGCCAATATCTCTGTTTCCTTTTTTGTCTTATTCTTTTATGTAACATAAGATGTGTTAATTTTACATTGTAGTATTTAAATATTGTTAATTTTCTTCATAATATTTAAGTTGCAGAATATTGAGAGAGTATAATTTACTCAAAGACATTGTATTGTCTTCTAGGAAAAGGGTTAGTAACTTTTCAGTTGTCCACGGGATAGTTGTATAATGTTGGTCATGTTATTGTCTTTATTTGGAAATCGGGTATGGTTTAAAAAATCCATGTAGGTGCCCCATTGACAGTGGGTGAACTTATGAAATATTTTTATGATTCAACTTGATTAGGCCACTGGGTACACAGACATTTGATTAAACATTATTGTGAGAGTGTCTTTGAGGGTCTTTCTGGATGAACCTGACTCTTCAAAGTATTGTCTGTGTCATTTTGTCTGTCTCTCTTAGCTCATTGGAATCTAAATTGCTTAGCAGATGATCAACAAATTTTATTTCATTTGTTTGCTTACAATATCATAAAAGCACTTGTGGTGTTATGAATGATGTGGACATATATTTTCCTTCAGTTCCTGGCTTCTAGTTCCCGTAAGCACTTATTACAGTCTTTTGTTAGACTAGTGGGTGTGTTAGGTCTCAGGGGCAGGCCTCCGGAAACAGAATCTGTCTGACTTTCTCCTGTCCTCCTTTCACTTGCCCCAAGGCAGGACTTTAATATTCCCCTGCCTTTCTAATTATGGGTCTTAAAACCCTCCCCACAGAAGAGCTCATCCTATATCCCGGGGGAAAGAAATGCTGACATCATGAAGCTTCCACAAAAATTCAAGAAGACTGGTTTTGGAGAGCTTTCCATAAGCTGAACACAGGAAGGTTCCTGGAGGATGGGCATGGAAGGGAGGTCATGGAAGCTCCCAGTCCCTTCCCCCATACCTCATTCATCTGCATCCTTTG
Organism: Mandrillus leucophaeus; assembly: GCF_000951045.1. NCBI lineage: Eukaryota > Metazoa > Chordata > Mammalia > Primates > Cercopithecidae > Mandrillus > Mandrillus leucophaeus. Next base: position 1,695,103 of record NW_012103909.1, read on the forward strand.
TAATATCCTATCTAATAAACCAGCACATGTGTTTCCCTGAATTCTGTGAGCTCCTTCAGCAAATTATTCAAATCCAAATAGGGTATTGTGGGAGCTCCAACTTGAAGCCAGCTGATCAGAAATTCTAGAGGTCTAGGCTTGTGACAGGTGGGGCAGGGGCAGGTCTTGGGGACTGTGCCCTCACCCTGTGTGATTTGACGGAATCTTCAGGTAGATAGTGACAGAATTTCATTGGAGGATGCCCAACTGGTATCTACTGCTTGGTGTGCAGGGGGCGGGGGGGG
>NW_012103909.1:1696186-1704131 GCF_000951045.1 Mandrillus leucophaeus
CATCCCTACTAGCCAATACATCTTTTTGATGTCTTCTGAATTGGCTGTTTGGAATTGAAGAATAAGAACAGAGAAAAGAGATTCTTCTCTATTTAGAATCAAAGGCAGATTTGCTTTATCCTGACCAGCTAATGCAAAAGCTATTTCTAGCTTTTGCAATAATTTTTTTCTTCCATGAGATGATACACATAGCAATTGTCTACATTTGTTTTGTTATAAAATTTGATTCTCATAAATTTAGTTTTGAGTTTAAGCCAGAAATACAAAAGAAAGCATTTATATCTAAAGCAAAGAAGAGAAAGAGTTAAAAATAGTTGATTGATATCCAATATCAAAAGAAGAGCATAGCATGACTTTTAAGGACTTAAAAAATATTTCTTCATATTTCTGTAATAATGACATGATCTACTACGGGCTTAAAACATGATTTTTTTTTTTTTTTGCTATTTATTTTTTCATAGTTCAAGCTTAATTATTTTTCTTTTGAAGGGGTGAAAAATATTAAAGAATATCTTGCACTATTTCTATTACCATAGTTATTATCTAGGCAAATGAAGCAGGGAAATTTTAGAATGAAATCCTCTTTGTATATCTCACTACAAAAGATTCTTCCACTAGAACTCAAAACTAGAAAGTGGAACAATCTTTTTGTAGTGAGGTATACAAAGAAGATTTCAGTCTAAAATTTACTGATTATTCCAATCAGTAAATATTCATTTCAAAGAACGTTTTACAATGTCAGAAGAGATTTTTTTGTTTGCAAACTGGAGTAGGTGGGTAGAAATTATGCTATTGGAATCAAGTAGGCAGAAGCCAGTCGGCTGTAGTAGGTGAATGATGCCTAACATTCCACCAGTGCACAGAAAAGTACTCTACTAACAATAAATTATCCATTCCAAATGTCAATTATGCTGAGATTAGTTTCCTTAAATGAATGAAATAAAGCTTATTGATGTGTATTTATAAAATTGAAGAATTATCATCATACTGATGAAAAAAATGCTTATTAAACACTCTTCAATAAGAACAAAATAACAGTTGAATGTATTATTAATACCACCACACTCCAGCCTGGGCAACAGAGCCAGACTCCGTCTCAAAAAAAAAATAAATAAATAAAATAAAATAAATAAATAAATAAATAAATATTTTTCCAAATAGATTCTATTGTTATTTTTAATAATTCCAAACTATTCTTATTTTACCACATTTTTATTTCTTAAATCTACTATGAATGATTTCATAGGTCCTTATTTCCTAAATATACAATGACATTTTAAGAAACACATGTCTAAAACCTCCCTTTGCTTATGTTTTCCTTTACTATTACTTCAATTATTTTATGAATGGAGGTTAATTTTCTGCTTCTAAATCTTGTATGAATAAGTTAAAAATAATTTCGTAGATATATTTTATTATGGAGGATTTATCTACATATACATATTAATTATCAATGAAACAAGAATAGAGTATTATAAGAAAGTCTGTAACTTGGAAAGAATTCACAGTAAATCAACTATGAAATAGTTGCTGAAGTTGAAGTCATAAAATGGAAATGCAAAGAAGGGCAGATATTAAGTCAGAATGAAAGTGTAAGCAAAGGATGAAAGCTGTGAATTAGTGATATCCATTAGAGAAATATAAACAAATGAGCTTGAATGAATACATTTTTTTTTCATCAAAGCACACAGAAAGATAAATGTGTATATGCTGATAATGTCCACACTGAAAAAGGTGCTTAGTGCCAAGCCAAGAGACCTGAATTTTTTTGGTTTTTGTTTTCATATAGAGAAGTGTCACAGGAAGGAAATGTTCTAGAATGACTAATTTTTTGGAATATATAGAATTAATTTTACATTGGGGAAGGGGATGGAAACAAATTAGATATTGGAGAATAAATTTTAAGAGGAATACCAACTTTGAGATAAATATAGGAAGTCAAGACATTAGATTTTATCTCCTTGCAGAAAATATAGATCAGTCAAGGAAAAATATCTAATGACTGAATGTTGATGTATACTATACTTAAGAAGTGAGAGAAAGAATTGAATAATGAAGAATTCAAGTAGTTATATAAAAAAAGAACCAATACAGAGTGAAGTCAGTTAGCTAAGTCTAAGATTATGGTGTCTTAATTATTATAACATCATATTGGTTATAACTGAGAAATATTTTATTTATAATTGCTTTTCCATGTTTATAAACAAAATTGGTTTAGGGTTTGCCACTGCGTATAAACTCTCTGTTTATAATAGACTGAGAACGGAGTGAGAAAATGTGCACGTTTTAATCCATGTTGGAAATTTTTAGAAGGAAAGAAATTATGTTGCTCTTGATTTTTCTTTAATTTTCACAGAAAATCTTCAGGCAGATGTGTGCAGAAGTTAAAAATTTAGAAGAGCTTAAACTCTTTGTATATACATACACTGGTCAATTTAGCTTTTCTAAGAGAGTTTAATACATATATTCATAATTCATTTATTCCTTCAAAATTATAATTCATCTAGAATTCAAAATTAATAGGTATGTAATTGAGCATACTATCCTTCAGTCTGATTCAGATTAGTGGGCATTAATACACTGACACTATTCTGTATGCATGTTATAGTTCATCAATTTTTTGTTATTGTAACTGCTATCAAAATCGAGCATAATAGTTTCATTAACCCTTTTCCTGTTTAGAAAAAAAAAAAGTGCAGCTTGCTGCCAGTGCTCATTTAAATTTACATAAACATACTCTTTGAGGCTGAAGAAAATCCGACTAATTTTCAATGTGGAAATAAAACATAAAAACTGTTTTTGGAGTTATTTCTAAACAGAGCTAACATCAGAATCGTCTGAATCATCAGAATTGTCTATTTTGGAAAAATTGGATTCATCAAATGGATCTTCGCCCAACAACCATTTGAGAACGATGTTAACATAATGCATAGGAATGCTACATTTTCTAGGATACGACATTTTCAGGGACCAAGAATTACTATATTTTGTAAATGGAAATACCATCGCTAAAAACAGAATGTTATAAATAGAATTGTATCTTTTGTTTCCAAACGACATACTAGAGTGATGAGAAAATAATAATAAAAGCTAAATAATTTGTGGCAAAGTTATCTCAAAGTAAATGCTGCAGCCACAAGCACTACCAGAAAGCATTCGCAGGGCAAATGAAAAAAAGTTAATACATGAATCTTCTTTCTCATTCTTGTTATGGTCACTTGTCAAAAGAGTATATTCAAGTGACTATAATTTTACATCTCTCTGAGCTCCTTTTCTTCCTTTTCCTTTAAGAAACTTATTTGCCACTCAGTGTTCCATTTTATTCTAAATACTTAAAATTTTCTTTAACTTAGAGAAACTGCCCTTGTTTACATGATAAACCACCTCACTTGTTCTTGTTCATGTTCTCTTTTTTTGAAATGTGTCTTAAAAGTTTTCTCAGTTTTATCTCATGAATTATATTTTATATGCTTCGCTTAACACAGTCAAGGGAGAGAAACAAATTTCTATGTTAATTGAAATTGCCAACACATCTTTTAGTGAGCTCCATTCTATCTGAAGGTTGGCCTAAGGTGGTCTTTTCTGCAAATGGGCCAAGTAGGGTATAAACTATTAGAGTGGGAATAGGTTTAAATTAATATAGTAAAACTATGTTATCATGGTAGATAAATTTAGGAATTTTCTACTATGCCCAGCATCTAGAATGTAATTTTCTCCTCTTAGCTATTTTATGATGAGATAGAACTGCCTGAGTCTGGTCCAGTATTTATACCACCAAAATACCTGTATTTGATGCTTATATGGCAGACGGCAATGTAGAGAAGAAACTACTCCTAACAGTTTAGATCAACAATCACAGTCACATTCTCCGAGTATATCAATTAGTTCCTGGTGTTAATTAAGTTTAGCATAAAGTTTCCTCCTTACATATTTAAATTCAGCCTGAAGGTTTTTCTGTACATCATGAACTATAACAAGTGGAACTAAAAACTGACCATAGCCCACACCTGTGCAAATCACTGAGTTTTGGTCAAATGCAGCCAATTGTTTGAACTGTGTTCAAATAAGGCAAAGGCCAATCTGTAATTAATCCAACTGTTTCTGTACCTCGCTTCTGATTTTTGTATGTCATTTCCCTTTTTTTGTCTACCGATCTTCTTCCAACACATGGCTGCTCTAGAGTCTCTCTGAATCTGCTGTGATTCTGTGGGCTTCCTGATTTGTAAATCATTCATTGCTGGATTAAACCCTTTTAAATTTAATTCGGCTGAAGTTTTTATTTCAACAGGTGGTGCCAAAAGCGGGGTCCAAAGTAGACCTTTTCACAATCCCCAGGAGCAGTGAGCGAACAAGCAAGGTACCTGCAGGACCCACTTGTATCCATTGATCTTTCATAGCAGCTGGGAGATTGTAGGTAAGTTCTTTCTTGGATTTCAGAGCTCCATAGATTTGTGTTTTAGGCTCTCCGAGTTTCTTTGAGCAAATTTCTCACCCAAACTGGGTTTGGAAGTTGGAACAGAAACTGGACTGGGTCCAGGATGGGATTTGGTTTGGTAATTGACAGGTTTGGATCCAGTTAGAGGCTTCTTACATCTGACTAAGTCAGAAACTGGTATTAAATGTTAAAATTGTAGGGGTTGTACAATTTGGCTTTTAAAAACTCACAGGGAATTTTGTGTTCTACCCATTTGTTTCACTTTCCTTTCATGCTTAGGTAGAAAAAAAAAAAAAAAAAAAAAAAAAAATCATTGGCTAAGTTAATCAAGGGAACCTGAGAGAAAAAAACAATATTTTAAGTAAAAACGAGATCCTTAATTTCTGAAAAACTGAGTTATTTCCAGCTTATACATTAGGCCCAGGAAGCAGTGAAGTCTTAGAAAAATGACAAAATCTCACTAAAGGTAACTTATAGTGGAATGTTCTGAATTTAAAAAAAAGAAGGTCCCAAATTAGTCTCATTTAGGGATGCCGATTGATATACAGAAGCTTCTAAGAATTTTCAATATTTTTATTTAAAGCATACATATTTTTATCTGGCTGGAATGGAAATTATTAGAATTTGGGTTCCCCATGAAGCCAGTTGGGGAGCATCTTGCAAAATTGAGAGGATTTTGCCTGTGGTTCCGTGATTTTCCTTTGTGATGCGGCTTGGCCCCAGGAGCTATGGTGTGGTAAGCAGGGTCATTAGGGCAACTCAGGGAAGGGGAATCCAAAAACTTGACATGGCAGCAAAAGTGTAAGCATTTCTTACCAGTCAGACTCTGGCCTCTCTTTCTCTCTGTGCAAACTGATTGAATGAATGGTAAAAATCACTGTTTATTTCCTGCAAAGTTTTGATTAACAGAAAAAGTATTTGTAAGGCTACTCTTAAGCTGTACCCAATCTCGTGTGCTTTGTGTGTCTTTCTGTATGGTTCTGTCATAAGGAGAAACACCTTAGGATAAAACACGGCTTAGGACCCCATAAGCCATCCAGTAAACCAGTCAGTTACAAACTTTGCTACAGGTCTCTGAAGAAAAAACAGACAGACAATTAAAAAAAAATAATAATAAAACTGGGTGAAGTCTCTATCTTATTTTATGTCCTTGGGAGCTTGACCTTGTAACAACATGGCAGTACTTTCTTTTGGTTTTTGCCATTTTACAATGGATGCCTGGGTTCAGTCCTGGCTTAGGGAATGAGTATTTTCTGGTTAATAATATCTGTGTGACCTTTACCATTTTTTGATTTTCTTCCCCTCCATGAACAACTTATAGCTTCATTTATTAAAACTTATTTTTCCTGAACTCTCTGTAAATATTCCAGATTTTGGAAAAACTGCTTAACACCCTCTTGGAAAATGCCTCATACACTCATGGTAAAGTCATAACCTTAGTTGAGGCTTGTTAGTTTCACCTGTGAGGTTACTTCCAGTAAAATTTAAAAGCCAGAAAATATTGACCACTTGTTGTGGCTAAAGTCAGGTAACAAGAGCATTAAAAGGATTTTTTTAAAGAGCACTATGGTTAAAAGTCAGCTTACTTAAAAGTGGATATCAAGGCTATAGGTATATTTAAAAGGCCTTTGTTTTTCTCTTCTAGGATCTTTTTTTTCTGGAAAAAATTTTTTTTCGTCTCAGTCAACTAAATTATTTTTCTCCATTTTGTCTTGCTACTCTTAATACATACATGGGAGGAGCTAAGATAATTTCTGATGGCCTGGGACTTTTTGGGAAAAACAGAGGAGGTGCCATAAACCCTGTTTTGGGAAAACCTCTGTTTTCCTGATGAAACCACAGGAATTGAAAGTGAATAGATACCTCTCAAATTCTAAGGCTCTGTTCTATTTTGCACTGTGTTATCTAATGTTTTGACTTTGGGGGGGTGTCAGAGATTACTTTGCATTATAAGAGCGTTTTAGTATATAATAACTAGGTAGGAAGTAACTTTTAGGAATGGGCTAATGCAAAATGGGCTGGCTGGCTTGGGGTTGCCATGCAATAAAATGCACAGTAAAAGCATTGCACTATCTTCTCCTGTAGCATTTCCTTATTTTTGGGGATCTAAGATCTAGTATAAAAATGAGATTCTTATTTTTGGGAACCTGTTTTTGTCTTCCAGGTGTGCCTTCTTATAGGGCCCTAGAAACTGCATGTTTTCTTGGCTTGTTTCTTGAAGGGCTCCACCCTGAGACCAGTAATCTAATTAACAAACTGGCAAATAGGCTGGGCACGGTAGCTCATGCCTGTAATTACAGCATTTTGGGAGGCCAAGGCGGGCAGATCATAAGGTCAGGAGTTCAAGACCAGTCTGACCAACATGGCGAAACCCCCATCTCTACAAAAAATACAAAAATTAGCCAGGTACTATGACATGTGCCTATAATCTCAGCTACTGGGGAGGCTGCGGCAGGAGAATCACTTGAACCCAGGAGGCGGAGGTTGCAGTGAGCCAAGATTGCGCCACCACACTCCAGCCTGGGCGACAGAGCGAGACTGTCTCAAAAAAAAAAAAAAAAAAAAAAAAGAAAGAAAAGAAAAAAGAAAAGAAATGAAAAGAAAAAAAGAAACTGGCAAATAAAAAAATCTTAGAATTCTGAAATACTGAGTTCTTAATTTCTGAAAAACTGAGTTCTTTCTAGCTTATACATTAGACCCAGGAAGCAGCAAACTCTTAGAGAAATGACAAAATCTTACTAAAGGCAACTTATAGTGGAATGTTCTGAATTAAAAAAAAAAAGATGGTCCCAAATTAGTCTCATTTAGGTATGTAGCAGTGATAATTGATTCGTTATCAAAAGTAAGTTGCAAAGTATTTCCTTGGTATTTAATTAATTTTTGTTCTACTTGGATTAGCAGTTTTATAATCCTGTCAGTCTTTTCATTAAAGTTCCAGAAATTTTTAACCAGTTCAAATTATGTGATTCTAAAGTTATTATTCTCAGTCTGTGTAGTTACATATATGGTTTGTATGTGATGCTTATATAAAAGAGCTCTAATTAATTGGCTTAAAGAAAAATAAGTGCTTAAATCATATACTTTGAAAGGAAAACGAAACTGTAATGTCTTTTATTTCATGTAACTTTAGTATTCTTTGGGAAATAAAAACAGCTTTAAAGATTGTTGGTAAAATAGTGGCATTTAGTCTAAATTAGGCACGTCAGATATTAGGTTTGCTAAATTCTTTAAGGTCATAAACTGCTTTGACTTTTGAAAATTGTTCAATTTACCTACCTTGGAAATGTTAGATTCTAGAAACGGCCTGGGGCATGCCCCCTAGCTATGCAAAGAAGGTTTTAAAGAAGAGACACTTTATATAAGTAAATATGGTAAATTCTTGTCCTAAAGTAAAATAATTGGTTGTTTAAAAAGAGAGATGTTTATGACAAGTCAGAAAGTCCAAGCATGCTGTAGATGAACTGTGTAAGTCATGAAAGGATTCATGAAACAAAATTTATGCACCAAAAG
>NW_012103909.1:1704941-1707204 GCF_000951045.1 Mandrillus leucophaeus
ATTCTTCTTCAGATTATATTTTAGTGAATAATATTAATATATGTTCCAAAATTGTAGGAGATGTCTAGAATTCTAATATGTCTGAGTATATGCTAATCATAATTATGGTTATTAAGTTATTGTAGATCACAGAAACAACCAAATTTCCTTGCCAATTGTGTTTTTAAACTATGACTATTTAAAGTCATTTCCACCATTAATTGCTTAACGCTGATGCAGTTTCTGAAAATTTCACAAGCACGCAAAACCCTAGAATGTGGTGTCTTTTAGGAGGTTCATGAAAGGATGAAAAGGACCCTGAAAAGCACTCTTCAATACAGGTTTCTGATAACTTTAGAATCACATAATTTGAACTGGTTAAAAATTTCTGGAACTTTAATGAAAAGACCAACAGGATTATAAAACTGCTAATCCAAGTAGAACAAAAGTTAATTGAATACTAAGGAAAGACTTTGCAAGATTTTCATGCTAAATCAGCTAATATTTAAATTGTTTAGATATACAATTTGAATGAATTCCGTGGTCTAAGTCAACTTACCTTTGATAACCAATCAATTATCACTGCTATGTACCTAAATTTGAGAAACAACTGGTATTAAAGAGGATATGTCTAATTTTAATTAAGCATGAACTCATAGAGAACCACAACAGCCACCTTATCTTTACTGAGTCCTTAAAGTTTTTATTATTAAAAGTTATGCATTCCATGACTCACAGTGGAAAAGATTACATGATCTAAATTAAACATATCGTTATGGTGACTTATACATTGCTAAAATAGTTTATAACCAATGTTTGGTTTCTCAAACCCATATTCCTGGGAAAACAATCAAAGATTCATGTATATTTGGTTACCTGATGGGCAAATTTTATAAAGGAATGTCATTCAATTGTCATTTTAAATGCAGGTTTTCTGGTTGTATAAAATCTTTCCCATGCAAGAGGGCTGTTGTTATAACAGTAGGTTATTACTCTACAGTGTATTTTTACCAGGTAACAAAAAAGCTTTTTATGGTTCACTGAGGACAGTCAACCTCTTTACAATCTAGAACCTTAAGATTGTATCTTCTGAGAACATCAGAAAAAGATTTCCCTTGCTATCCACACTACAGTAAAACTTTGAAACCATGAATTTGGAGTTTTTATAATCTCACAACTGAGAAGGGTCCCTCCAAACTCTTGGAACTGTATCCCCACTGGAACTCTTAAGGAAAAGCTAACCAGAGAAAAATTTCCCCAGAAGAAGATAGCATCCTTGATGTGAAAAGCTTTTTCCAAGATCACAGACCCAGACTTCTCTGCTAATATACGACTCTTCCTTTGAATATTTTATTGTTTATGATTCTATGAACAATAGAAATAAATAGGGGGTCTGTTGTGTGTACTTAGAGGGTATACTTTTATTGGTGAAGGATTTTGCAGCCAGCCTTATACATCGATAACCTCATACTTTGAGAGATAAAAGATGAAGGGCCAATGCATGTGAGAAACTTTTATGGTACATATGTTGCCTCCTAATCAGTCAGAAACAGAACATTGATTTACTCCTCATAACCCACATCATGGGTTAAAGACAACATTGCCAGGAGGCCTTTACTATTCTAGAAGGGCATCATTTGTTAGATCCTTTTCTCATAGTTTGGAATAAGAGAAGCAATGATTAAAAATGTATCCTTCATGGTAGGCTCTATAGCAGATTCCATGTAAAGTCTATGGTGACACAGCAGACTTTAAACTCTCTTGTGAAAATTATGCTAAATAATAGAATTAACTAAACAGAAAGTGATCTTTGCAGCTGCTGGTAGTTATAGCCTATGGAGAAAACATCAGGTATTATAGAGATTTAGTTGTAGGGAAGTTGTAGTAAGTAGACCCTTTATCTAACTTATTCTTTGGTCTATTTGATTTTAGGTGGTTTGGTTTCAAGGAACCTTGGGTAAGGAGCATATTCCAAACTCTCGGTACTACCCTTGTGATAGTCATAATAGTAGTTTCCCTGGTGTGCCTGTATCCTCTCAAATGTTTTGAATGTTTCATGCAACAAACTCTAGAATGTCAAATGGTCTCTCTTCAACTGCAATGACAAGATCTGAAAGAAATGCATGACCATGAGGATGTCTTAACCTATGAATGTGGGGATGAAAAACTCAAAATGATTGTAACTGAGAGTTACAAGGCCTCAGGTTTTGGTAACACTCTCACTTAAGTGAGAACCTGACCAAAAAGGGGGAATTAAAATATATATGTGTATGTGTGTATGTAT
>NW_012103909.1:1707969-1713578 GCF_000951045.1 Mandrillus leucophaeus
AGAACTCCACTCCATGCTATGCTAACATTTCATTTTATTTTTTCAAATTTTATTCTTGGTTTTAGGGGAATATCAATCAATGGCCACTTTTAAAAGATTACCTCTCTCCTATCTGTTTTGTCAATATTTTTTGACTTCTTTAAAACTAGCACATTTTCTTAAGATTTCTGTAATAATTACAATTTTGTAATAATACGAATTAGTTTATATTTTTATATTTCTTTAATTATCTTGTTGTTTTGGCTTAAATGTCCCCTCCAAAACTCATGTTGAAATTTAATTACCATTGTAACAGTACTAAGAGGTGGGGCCTTTAAAGGGTGATTATATAATGAAGGCTCTGTCTTCATGAATGGATTAATGTCATTATTGCCAGGGTGGGTTAATTATTGTGGAAGTGGGCTCCTAATAAAAAGATAAAATTTAATCTCTTTTTCTTGCTCTGTCTCTCATACTCTCAGTCTTTCACTTACCACTATGAGATGATCTTTGTCAGATGCTTGAACTTCCCAGCCTCCAGAATCATGAGTCAAAAAAAAAAAAAGTTTATCTTTATACATTATTCAATCTGTGGTATATGCTGTGGCAGCAGAAAAAGGACTAAGATGGAAAATTGGTACCAGAAGTGGAACTGTTTCTGTAACAAATACATGAAAAATGTGGAAGCAGCTTTGGAAGGCAGTAATTTGCACAGGCAAAGATTTGGAGAAGCAGACTAAAAATACCCTGTACTGCTGTGAGTGGAACATTGAGGATACATCTGGTAAGCGTTCAGAAGACTGAATAACTAGGGAGAAGCCTGAAACTTCTTAGAGATTTCTTTAGTGGTTGTGACCAGAACATTGGTAGAAATATGGACAGTAAAGGCAATTTTGCAGAGGACTCATGAAAATGAGGAACAAGGTACTGGAAACTAGAATAAACCCCATCTTTGTTATAAAGTAACAAATCACTGGCCAAATTGTGTCCCTGTCCTTTTATGGACTACAGAACTTAAGAGTGATGAACTAGGATATCTGGCAGAAGAAACATCTAGGCAGCAAAACATTCCAACAGCTGCATAGCTACTTTTAATTACATACTGTGAGATGTGTGAGGATAGTAACAACTTGATAAAATTTATAATTAAAGGAGAAACAGAACAAAAAGATTTAAAAAATGTGCATCCTGATCACATGAAGAGTGAAGTGTGTTCAGGAAAAAAATACTACACGTGTGGTCAAACAATTCTTTGTTAAGTAAATTATTATGTATACAAGAAACTCAGATGTTATTTATCAAGACACTGGGTGAAAGTCCCTGAAGCACCTCAAAGATCTTTGAGATTATTCTTCTCATCACCAGCCCAGAGCTCTGGGAGGACAGAATGGTTTCAGGGGATAGGTCCAGGGTGCCCTCCATGGGTCTGCTGCTGCCTGTTTTCTGGCACAGAATTCTTCAGTCACCCCAGCTGCCACTCAATGTGCCACTCTGGATAGTACAAGCCATAAGAATCCATACAGTGTTAATTCCATAGGGATACAGAATGCAAGAACTATGGAAGCATGGCTTTCTTCATCTATATTTCAAAAGATGTTGTAAACCTCTTGGAAGTACATAAAGAAACCTGCTACAGTGATGGAGCTGCCACATGAAGTCCCCACTATGGTAATATTTACTGTAACTACAGCAGTGAGGCCACCTTTGAGACTCCTGCACTACCAGTGTGCAATGCCAACATGGGAAAACTACAGGCACAAGATGTCAAACCATGAGAGCTTCTGCCTGGCTAAGCCCAGCTAAGTTCAGCATACTGAACATAGAATCAAAAGGGACTATCATTCGGCTCTATGACAGGTTGTTTTCTTTCTCTATCTTTGGGAAAAACACTACCACTTTCTCCTTGTCCATTTCTTTCTTTTGGATTGGAAATTCCAGTCTCATTCTGATCTCACTATTTTATTTCCAAAATACAATACCAACAAGTAGATAGCTTGGTTTAATTTTACAGGTTCACAGATTGAGGAATTTTCCTTAGGATAAATCAGACCTTGCATCTCACCAATATCTGATTTAGATGAGACTCTGGAGTTCAAACTTTTGACTTGTTGCTGAAATGAGTTATGATTTTGGGTTTAATTATATAAAATAAAGGTATTTTATATCTGAGGAGGACATGAATTTGGGGCAGTAGGGAAAGAACTTTATGGCTGGAATGTCCCCTCCAAAACTCATGCTGACATTTAGTTGCCATTGCAACATATTAAATGATGGAGTCTTTAAGAGGTGTTTAGGTCATGAAGACTCTGCTCTCATAAATGAGTTAATGCCATTATCATGGGAGTAGGTTAGTTATTATAGGAGTGGGCTCCTGATAAAAGGATGAAGTTTGGCTCAATGTTCTCTTTCTCTCTAGTGTGATCTTGCACTTTCACCTTCTACTATGATGCTTGCAGCATGCTCTTGGACTTTCAGCCTCCAGAATTGCGAGCCAAATAAATCTCTTTTCTTTATAAATTACCCAGTCTGTGGTATTTTATTATAGCAGCAGAAAATGAAATAAGTCACTTATAGATCATATTTCAAGGAAAGATAACATTAGTTTAAAACAAATGTCTTGACTTAGAAATCTTATCTTTACTATTCAATATTGTAATGGATATTAAAATGCTATACATTCAAAGAAATCTTGCTTTCTTTAGTTATCTCTTTCATGTCATAATATCCCAAATAAACTGTATGTTTTAACCATTATCTGAGGTATATATAACTATTCTAATATTTAATGCCTATATAGCTTGGATTTTTTTAAGTCTTATTTTTCTAATATTTGACTTTAAATCCAATGAGTACACAGTTCTATTTATCTAAGCTGGTTATTGGTTGGAAAATGTGTCCACCAATTAAGTCAGATCATCCATGAAGTTGTCCCAAAAGTTAGAACACAACTCAGAGGGAGAAAAATTGTTGGAAAGACCATCAGAATTCCCATGGGGAGATCATTTATAAACCTTCATAGTAGTTAAAATATTGTTTTGGAATATAAAAATATCATTGTTAAAATTAATAAAACTTCAAAGTTTCAATTTTTCCTTTCAGAAAGCATCTGCTAGGAACTGAAACAAGTAGAAGTCACACACCAATGATTTCAGCATGAAGCTGACCATTTAGTGAGAGCAAGGCATATAGAAATAAATAATATTTATTTTAATCCTGAGTTCTAGTTAAAGTCCTGTCAGTTAATAATTGACAGTGTTTGAAAAGAGGCCATCAGTTATTTGATGAGATTCAGCTGAAACTCTCAAATCTTTAATTTCTGGTAAATATGGTGATGGTGTCTGTACTTTCTGCATGAGATAACTAGAAAGATCAAAAGAAAAATTACAGAAATCAGTTTTAAGTATGTCAAGATATACAAATGTGAATATAATTTTTTAATGAATATGTTTTTATTTTACTGAAAACTTTCTGAATCAGATCTACTTTTGCACTGGATTGTGTCTGACAACTAAGAGAACAAACAGCAAAAACACCTTAGACATTTAGGAGAATGCAAAGTTTTATTTGGTTACTGAGAAGCAGAGATTCAGACAGACGTTACTGCATTAATGGACCAAGCCTATGAACATGAAAGAATACTTTAACTTTTTTTTTAAATTGATAAGCCTAGCATTAGCCATGGATGTGCTACTTTAAGCTCTCCCTCATATTTCAGACAAAAGTTTCCATATTAATATACCAAGCCTATTAACACAAAACCATAATTTACCTTTTTTTGTTAATAAGCCTAACATTGACTATGGATGTACTACTTATTAGTTCACCTTCATGTTTGTATAATTTATAAAAATTTTAAAAAATCAAACAGAATGGTATTGAGACACTGGTATCTTTGGATTTTACCTTTGCATTAAAAGGAGCAGAGATAGGTTTGGAGAGTACAGACAAAATATTGAAAAGTGCTTGTCTGCTTACTCCTGTAAAGACAAATTCTTCCAAAACCATCTGCCATGTAATCAGATTCTCTGGTCATCACAGAAAAACTCAGTCAAATCAAAGTACAGATGGTCGTTTATTACAAAACAACACGGGAGGCTTAGAATAGATGATACATTCGGTCATTTTTGCACATAAAGTCTCTGATTAACTATGAAAAATGTGAACATTTGTTTATCTTGGAAAAACTGCTATTACTTGTCAGGCATGACCAATTCGTTACTTCTAAACTGTTATCCATATAATTAAGAAAAACAGCCATCTGTAAAGTCAGAAGTTTGTGTCTCTTTTCTGATCCACATGTAAATGTAATTTCTGTAGTCTGATTTACTTAAAAGAAAATTAACAGGCAGAATACAAGACAGATGATAGAAACTGATGTATTTTTTATAATTTTTGTTTTGTCACTATTTTTCCACTTAATGATAGTATGTAGCAAATATAGCTGGGTTTTTTTAAAGGGCATTAAAAATTTTCCCAGCATATTTATCTTTCAAAATTAAACCACTGGAGTGGCTAATTAAAGAAATGTGTAAATATCACATAAGAAAGTTTATATCATTTATCACCCTTTTGTATTATAAGTACTGTATTAGTCACAGTTCTTCAGATAGAAAGAACCAAAACGTATATGTAGATATGTTGTAGAAGTTAGTTTACGTGATTATGGAGACCCAGGAAGCTGATGTGTAAGTGCCAATCTGAAAGCTGGCAGGCTTAAAACAAAGATGGGCCAAAGTTTCCATCTGAGCCAGAAAACTGGGAAAGACCAAGATCCTAGCTCATGTGGTCAGGCAGAAGGAATTCTCCCTTATTCAGCCTTTTTGTTCACTTCAGGCCTTCAGTTTTTTGGATGAGGCCCACCCACATTGTAGAGGGCAACCTGCTTTAGTTAGTCTAACAATACAAATGTTAATCTCATCCTGAAACACCCTTACAGTCACAACCAAAATAACGCTTGGCCAAATGTCCGGATATCATGTGGTCCAGTTGAGTTGACACATGAAATTAACTTTTACATATACTTAGGAAAGAAAGTGAAATATGACCATGTTTTAAAAAATAGCTTTACTGGAATACAATTTTAATGTACATTCTATGTGTTAGTAGGTACATGCATTTACTTGATGTTAATGAACAAAATTTTAAAGGGACAGAGCAAGACTGTGGAAGTGAAGCCTACATCATTCATTCCCCTCTATGGAACACCAAATTTTAACCATTATCTGCACATTGGAAAAGCACCATCAGAAGAACTGAAAATCAGGTGAGAAATCATAGTACCTGGATTTAACTTCATATTGGTGAAAGAGGCATGGAGGAGAACAGGAAAGACAGCCCTGAATTGCTAACGCAAATACCACATTCCTATATCCTGGCTGCATGGCATGGAGAGAAAACCTGTGCTTTTTTGTAAGTGAGACTGCAGTGATTGGAGGGACTGTATGTTAAACTCAGTGCTGCCCTATCACAATGGATAATAAAGCCATATTGGGTTCAGCCAGTGCCTGTGCAGGGAGGGATCATTTGAACTAGCCCTACCCAAAGGGGAATCACCTATTCTAGCCATTCGATATTGAGTTTCTAGTCAAGCCTCACCACCACAGGCTGAAGTGCTCTGGGGTTCTAGATAA
>NW_012103909.1:1713733-1716217 GCF_000951045.1 Mandrillus leucophaeus
GCAATGACAAGATCTGAAAGAAATGCATGACCATGAGGATGTCTTAACCTATGAATGTGGGGATGAAAAACTCAAAATGATTGTAACTGAGAGTTACAAGGCCTCAGGTTTTGGTAACACTCTCACTTAAGTGAGAACCTGACCAAAAAGGGGGAATTAAAATATATATGTGTATGTGTGTATGTATATGTGTGTGTGTGTGTGTGTATATATATATATACACACACACATTAACCCATTGTTTTGGACTGAGCTCATGCACTAGGCCCCAACAGACCAAACCAAACAAAAATGGAGTTGCTAATGCTAAATGTGACTTAATCACATGCTATACTGTGACTTAAGTATATGCTGTGACTTAATCAAACTAAGACTTTAAGGAAACACATAGATCCTAGAACAGACCAGGTTTTGTTTTTCTCCTGCAAACAGGAACTTCCAGTATAAGAAGGTATGCTATGCTAAGTCCTTGTTTCTACCTTACAGAACCCACTGTTCTACTGTTCCCCAGTGGGTTTCAAGATCAATAGTGATAATAGCAATAATAGCAAAAGTTTTGGTAAATCTCTCAAAATTCAAAAAATTGCCAAAAGTGGGGAACTGTTAATCATGTTTGGCCTTAAGCTGCCTCCTTACATATTTAAGTTCAGTCTAAACGTTTCTCTGTACACTGTGAACTATAACAAGTGGAGGTATAGACCATAGTCTACACTTGTGAGAATCATTGAGTTTTGGCCAATCAAATGTAGCCAACTGTTTGAACTGTGCTCAAATAAGGCAAACACCAACCTGTAACTAATCTAGTTGTTTCTGTACCTAACTTCCAATATCTGTATGTCATTTCCCTTTTTTTGTCTATAAATTTCCTTCCAGCATGTGGCTGCGCTGGAGTCTCTCTGAATCTTTTGAGATTCTGGGGGCTGCTTGATTCACAAATCATTCATTGCTCAGTTAAACTTCTTTACATTTAATTTGGCTGACGTTTTTCTTTTAACACTGGCTAGTTCTTTGCTTATTTCATTCACTCTATGAATAAAGTGAGAACTCCACTCCATGCTATGCTAACATTTCATTTTATTTTTTCAAATTTTATTCTTGGTTTTAGGGGAATATCAATCAATGGCCACTTTTAAAAGATTACCTCTCTCCTATCTGTTTTGTCAATATTTTTTGACTTCTTTAAAACTAGCACATTTTCTTAAGATTTCTGTAATAATTACAATTTTGTAATAATACGAATTAGTTTATATTTTTATATTTCTTTAATTATCTTGTTGTTTTGGCTTAAATGTCCCCTCCAAAACTCATGTTGAAATTTAATTACCATTGTAACAGTACTAAGAGGTGGGGCCTTTAAAGGGTGATTATATAATGAAGGCTCTGTCTTCATGAATGGATTAATGTCATTATTGCCAGGGTGGGTTAATTATTGTGGAAGTGGGCTCCTAATAAAAAGATAAAATTTAATCTCTTTTTCTTGCTCTGTCTCTCATACTCTCAGTCTTTCACTTACCACTATGAGATGATCTTTGTCAGATGCTTGAACTTCCCAGCCTCCAGAATCATGAGTCAAAAAAAAAAAAAGTTTATCTTTATACATTATTCAATCTGTGGTATATGCTGTGGCAGCAGAAAAAGGACTAAGATGGAAAATTGGTACCAGAAGTGGAACTGTTTCTGTAACAAATACATGAAAAATGTGGAAGCAGCTTTGGAAGGCAGTAATTTGCACAGGCAAAGATTTGGAGAAGCAGACTAAAAATACCCTGTACTGCTGTGAGTGGAACATTGAGGATACATCTGGTAAGCGTTCAGAAGACTGAATAACTAGGGAGAAGCCTGAAACTTCTTAGAGATTTCTTTAGTGGTTGTGACCAGAACATTGGTAGAAATATGGACAGTAAAGGCAATTTTGCAGAGGACTCATGAAAATGAGGAACAAGGTACTGGAAACTAGAATAAACCCCATCTTTGTTATAAAGTAACAAATCACTGGCCAAATTGTGTCCCTGTCCTTTTATGGACTACAGAACTTAAGAGTGATGAACTAGGATATCTGGCAGAAGAAACATCTAGGCAGCAAAACATTCCAACAGCTGCATAGCTACTTTTAATTACATACTGTGAGATGTGTGAGGATAGTAACAACTTGATAAAATTTATAATTAAAGGAGAAACAGAACAAAAAGATTTAAAAAATGTGCATCCTGATCACATGAAGAGTGAAGTGTGTTCAGGAAAAAAATACTACACGTGTGGTCAAACAATTCTTTGTTAAGTAAATTATTATGTATACAAGAAACTCAGATGTTATTTATCAAGACACTGGGTGAAAGTCCCTGAAGCACCTCAAAGATCTTTGAGATTATTCTTCTCATCACCAGCCCAGAGCTCTGGGAGGACAGAATGGTTTCAGGGGATAGGTCCAGGGTGCCCTCCATGGGTCTGCTGCTGCCTGTTTTCTGGCACAGAATTCTTCAGTCA
>NW_012103909.1:1717072-1718318 GCF_000951045.1 Mandrillus leucophaeus
CCCTGTACTGCTGTGAGTGGAACATTGAGGATACATCTGGTAAGCGTTCAGAAGACTGAATAACTAGGGAGAAGCCTGAAACTTCTTAGAGATTTGCATGCTGTAGATGAACTGTGTAAGTCATGAAAGGATTCATGAAACAAAATTTATGCACCAAAAGTAAAAGTTGCTAAGAGATAGCATTATAACATATAATTGAGACTACTGGAAAAAAACCAGTTTTACATGCAAGTTGTGTAAGGAAGTAAATGTGTTTTTATTAAAAGATTATAGGAAAGCAGGGGAATGTAAATTTTTACCTAGTTTAAAAGGTTAAAGGATTGTTTTAAATTAGATAAGACAAAGCTAAAGGTTTAAAGAAGTTGTGGAAAGTTGCAAAAAATTAATTTTGTAAAAAGAAATTCTCTGTGGACATTGGCTAAAGTTAAATGGGTATTCTTAATTTTTTCTTTAAATTGAACATTAAAATACAAACACAACAGGTTTTTCTTAGAGCTCTTTAACAAAAATTGTACAGGGTTGTAAAAGGTTTATGAGAATCTCACTTTATATTCAAACTGAGTAAAATTGAATCAATTTATGTATAGGGTTTTATTAAGAACTGGGATTGACATTAATGATACACTAATGAAAGGGTGAAATCTGACTTTCTTGAACAAGACTTTTATGTAATATTAAAGGATAATGAAATATTTTTGTTTGCCTTTTGAATAAACTACTGAAAAAAAGAAGGGAAAGATAAGAGACAGATTGTTTGGAAAGCTTAGTCTTCTATCAACGAGTAAAGGTTTTAATATTTTTAGAAATTTTTGAGTCATCATTTTGGATGCATGAATGATTTATAGTGTTCTGAAATTTTACTTCATAATCTCAAATGTTTTAAACCTTTAAAATATTCAATAGACCTTGCTAAATCAAATTTCAGCTTCAAAATGGTCTTTTCTGACATCTTTGAGATGCTACAGAGGACCCCTGAAGCATTCATAAGAGAGGTAAACAGGATTATTTGACATGTTCAGTTACATGAGAAGCAGTGTCAAAATAAAAGTAATGTTTATTCTTCTTCAGATTATATTTTAGTGAATAATATTAATATATGTTCCAAAATTGTAGGAGATGTCTAGAATTCTAATATGTCTGAGTATATGCTTATCATAATTATGGTTATTAAGTTATTGTAGATCACAGAAACAACCAAATTTCCTTGCCAATTGTGTTTTTAAACTATGACTATTTAAAGTCATTT
>NW_012103909.1:1725033-1730552 GCF_000951045.1 Mandrillus leucophaeus
CTTTTTTTGTTAATAAGCCTAACATTGACTATGGATGTACTACTTATTAGTTCACCTTCATGTTTGTATAATTTATAAAAATTTTAAAAAATCAAACAGAATGGTATTGAGACACTGGTATCTTTGGATTTTACCTTTGCATTAAAAGGAGCAGAGATAGGTTTGGAGAGTACAGACAAAATATTGAAAAGTGCTTGTCTGCTTACTCCTGTAAAGACAAATTCTTCCAAAACCATCTGCCATGTAATCAGATTCTCTGGTCATCACAGAAAAACTCAGTCAAATCAAAGTACAGATGGTCGTTTATTACAAAACAACACGGGAGGCTTAGAATAGATGATACATTCGGTCATTTTTGCACATAAAGTCTCTGATTAACTATGAAAAATGTGAACATTTGTTTATCTTGGAAAAACTGCTATTACTTGTCAGGCATGACCAATTCGTTACTTCTAAACTGTTATCCATATAATTAAGAAAAACAGCCATCTGTAAAGTCAGAAGTTTGTGTCTCTTTTCTGATCCACATGTAAATGTAATTTCTGTAGTCTGATTTACTTAAAAGAAAATTAACAGGCAGAATACAAGACAGATGATAGAAACTGATGTATTTTTTATAATTTTTGTTTTGTCACTATTTTTCCACTTAATGATAGTATGTAGCAAATATAGCTGGGTTTTTTTAAAGGGCATTAAAAATTTTCCCAGCATATTTATCTTTCAAAATTAAACCACTGGAGTGGCTAATTAAAGAAATGTGTAAATATCACATAAGAAAGTTTATATCATTTATCACCCTTTTGTATTATAAGTACTGTATTAGTCACAGTTCTTCAGATAGAAAGAACCAAAACGTATATGTAGATATGTTGTAGAAGTTAGTTTACGTGATTATGGAGACCCAGGAAGCTGATGTGTAAGTGCCAATCTGAAAGCTGGCAGGCTTAAAACAAAGATGGGCCAAAGTTTCCATCTGAGCCAGAAAACTGGGAAAGACCAAGATCCTAGCTCATGTGGTCAGGCAGAAGGAATTCTCCCTTATTCAGCCTTTTTGTTCACTTCAGGCCTTCAGTTTTTTGGATGAGGCCCACCCACATTGTAGAGGGCAACCTGCTTTAGTTAGTCTAACAATACAAATGTTAATCTCATCCTGAAACACCCTTACAGTCACAACCAAAATAACGCTTGGCCAAATGTCCGGATATCATGTGGTCCAGTTGAGTTGACACATGAAATTAACTTTTACATATACTTAGGAAAGAAAGTGAAATATGACCATGTTTTAAAAAATAGCTTTACTGGAATACAATTTTAATGTACATTCTATGTGTTAGTAGGTACATGCATTTACTTGATGTTAATGAACAAAATTTTAAAGGGACAGAGCAAGACTGTGGAAGTGAAGCCTACATCATTCATTCCCCTCTATGGAACACCAAATTTTAACCATTATCTGCACATTGGAAAAGCACCATCAGAAGAACTGAAAATCAGGTGAGAAATCATAGTACCTGGATTTAACTTCATATTGGTGAAAGAGGCATGGAGGAGAACAGGAAAGACAGCCCTGAATTGCTAACGCAAATACCACATTCCTATATCCTGGCTGCATGGCATGGAGAGAAAACCTGTGCTTTTTTGTAAGTGAGACTGCAGTGATTGGAGGGACTGTATGTTAAACTCAGTGCTGCCCTATCACAATGGATAATAAAGCCATATTGGGTTCAGCCAGTGCCTGTGCAGGGAGGGATCATTTGAACTAGCCCTACCCAAAGGGGAATCACCTATTCTAGCCATTCGATATTGAGTTTCTAGTCAAGCCTCACCACCACAGGCTGAAGTGCTCTGGGGTTCTAGATAAACTTGAAAGGTGGTCTAGATCACAAGGATTGAAATTCCTAAGCAACTCTTGGTGCTAGGCTGGGCTTAGTGCTAGTGGACTGGAGTGGCTCATTACCTAGGGAGACATCAGCTGGTGTGGCTAAGGGAGTGCTTACACTATCCCTCACCCAACCCAAGGAAGTGCAGCTTACAGCAACAAAAGTGACTCATTGCTTTGCTCAAGGAGAGCAGAGGAAAGAGTAAGAAGGACTTTGTCTTGCATCTTGGATACTGGCTCAGTCACAGTAGAATGGAGCACTGGGCAGAGTCACAAGGACCCAATTTCAGGCCCTCGCCCCTTGATGACATTTCTAGACACACCCTGGGCCGAAAAGGAATCCATTACCTAAAAGAGAAGGAGTCAGTCCTGGCAGGAGTTATCCTCTGCTGACTAAGGAGCCCTTGGGCCATGAGTAATAAACAGTGATATATAGGCAACAGACTGTGGACCTCGAGCTATGGAATGTGCTGGCTTTGGGGGTGACCCATCACATTCTAAGCTGTGGTGGCTGTGGTGAATGATTTCTTCTATTTGAGAAAAGCAGAGGGAAAAGTAAAAGGGAGTTTGTCTTGCATGTTAGGTACCAGCTCAGACACACTAGGGTAGAGCAACAGCAGGTTCTTGGGGTCCCTAAGTCCAGACCTATGCTTTTGGATTGCATTTCTGTACCTATTCTGGGCCAGAGAGTAGCCTACTGTCCTGAAGAGTGAGTCCCAGGCCTAGCAGCATTCACCACAAACTGATGGAAGAGCCCTTGGGCTTTAAGTGAACATTAGCAGTACCCTGGCAGAGCCTCTGTGAAATGGTAGTGGTGGTGGCCAGAGGGAGAGGCTTCTGTGCTTGTGCAAAGGGGAGGGAACTGCAAAATGATGTTGTATTTTGGTCTCAGTTTCAGTTTAGCCACAGTAGAATAGAATATCAGGTAAACTGCTAAGACATTTTACTTCAATATCTGGCTCCCAGACATTATCTCTGGGCATGCTCAGGACCTGAGGGAATTTGCTGCCCTGAAGGAAAGAACCTTGGGCAAGACTCAGTGCTATACTGGCTTCAAGTGTGATCCAGCACAGTATCAGTGGTGGTGGACACACAGAAGGACCACACCCCTGGTTCCAGGAGGCTTAGCATAGAGAGAGAGACTCTATTTGTTTGGAAGAAAGTAAGAGAAAAGAAGAATAGTCTCTGACTAGTAATTTAGAGATCTTATCCAAGACCACCAAGGTAGTACCAGTACAAATCTTGAAAAACCACAGCATTATCAGAACGCTAAGTCCCTTCAAATACTTGAAAAGCCCTCTCAAGTAGAAAAGGCAAGGGCCGGATGTGGTGGCTCACGCCTGTAATTGAAGCACTTTGGGAGGCCGAGGTGGGTGGATTACCTGAGGTCAGGAGTTTGAAATCAGTCTGGCGAATATGGTGAAATGCCATCTCTACTAAAAATACAAAAATTAGCCAGGCCTGGTAGTGGGTGCCTATAATGCCTATAATCCCAGATACTTGGGAGGCTGAGTCAGGAGAATAGCTTGAACCTGGGAGGCAAAGGTTGCAAGGAGCCGAGATTGTGCCACTTCACTCTAGCCTTGGTGAAAGACCAACATGTTGTCTCACTAAATAAATAAATAAATAAATAAAATGAAGGACAGGCACAAACTAGCCCACACTGTGAAGACTACAATAAATACTTTACTCTTCAATGCTCAGACACTGAAGAACATCTACTAGTAACAACACCATCCAGGAAAACATGACCTCACCAAATAAACTAAATAACACAACAGGGATTAATCCTGGAGAAACAGAGATAGATCTTTCAGACAGATAATTCAAAAGAGTTCTACTGGTAAAACCCAAAGAAATTCAAGTTAACACAGAGAAGGAATTCAGAATTCTGTAGGATACATTTACTAAAGAGATTGAAATAAAAAGAACCAATCAGAAATTCTAAAGTTGAAAAATGCAAAAGGGCAAATCTGAGAGTTACTGGCTTGGAAAAGGAGCAAAGACATAGTGGTAGAAGTTGATTTGAAAGGATAATATTAGAGAATTTCCCAAATGCAGAGGAAGATATCAACATTCAGTATAAGAATATTATAGAACATAAACAGATTTAACCCAAATAAGACTACTTCAACATATTTAATAATAAATTACCAAAGCTCAAGGATAAAGAAAAGATTCTAAAAGCAGCAAGAATCTGCTGCCAATATCACTGATGAATGTTAACGCAAAAACCCTTAACAAAATACTAGCGAACTAAATTCATTCCATATGACCAAGTTGGATATATTCCAGAGGAAAAAAAAAAAAAATTAAAGCCATTTTTTGCCGTTAAAACAAAAACAAAAACAACAACAACAACAACAACAACAAAAAATGGAAATACTGATATGACAGGGAAAACTGAATTCCCTTCTTCATGATAAATACAGGTGCTGTGGAAACAGATTAAGACATTTTCCACAAGTATACTTATTTATTATAACATCACAACAGATCTCAAGTCCTTGATGTAACAGTCCATGTGCTTCCCAATTAAATTAAATTCCAGGAAAACTGAGAAAAAATATTTGTGAACTTTTATGTATAACTGAAGTCAAGTTTTATGTAAAAGTTGTAAAATGGGTATTTCTGACTAAGAAATTACTATTTAAAAGAAAAATTCAATGATAGAAGAAATAATCATTTTAATAATACATGAACAATTAAGAAAAGACAGTTGTTATTATTCTTTATCATTAGTCAGCATTAAAATAAAACTCCTAAAACACTCATCTATTTGACTGGCTTTTAGATTAGCTTGTTTGAAACATTTTGGTCTCAGACATTTTTCTTTCCTAAAAATCATTAAGGGTACCAATGAACTTTTTTTTCTGTGTGTGTGTGTGTGCGTGCGTGTGTGTGTGTGTGTGTGTGTTAGAATTATATTTTTCCAACTTTACAAATGAAACTGAATGTATTTAAAGTGTGCAATGTAATATTTTGAGATGTCTATACATTGTGAAATAATTACCAAAATCAATCACATAGTTTACCATTTTGGTGTATGTGGTGAGAATATTCGTAATGTGTTCTCTTAGTAATTTCAACTATACAGTACTTATTAAATACAGCTCATATGCTATACAATAGGCCTCCAGAGCATATTCATTGTCTAACTAAAGTTTGTATTCTTTCATCAACATTTCCCTATTGTCCCTTACCCCCAACCAGGTTCAGGCAACCACTCTACAACTGTCTGCATCTATAAGTTAGACTTTTTTACATTCCACATAAAAGTGAAATCTTGTGTGAGATCTTGTGTTTTTTGTCTTTCTGTGCCTGGATTATTTCACTTACTACAATGTCCTTCAGGTTATTCAAGGTGTCACCAATGACAGTAATTCCTTCTATTTTAAGGCTTAATAGTATCCCATTGTGTTGTGTGTGTATAACATTTTCTTTACAGTTCATCTATCAATGGACACTTAAAGTTGTTTCTATATATTGTCTATCGTGAATAATGCTGAGAGTGAAGAATAGTTCTTTGACACATTGACTTCCTTTCTTTTGGACAGACGTCTAGTAGCAGAATTGCTGGCTCATATAGTAGTTCTACTTTTATTTTTATTAGAAATCACCATACTGTTTTCCATAATGG
>NW_012103909.1:1731297-1732143 GCF_000951045.1 Mandrillus leucophaeus
TTTCCCCAGCACCTTGCTGTTTTGATTACTATAGCTTTGTAATATATTTTGAAATTGGGTAGTGTGGTATCTCCGGCTTTATTCTTCTTGCCCAATAAAGTTTTGGCTATTAGGAGTCTTTTGTGATTACACATGAATTTTCAGATATTTTCTCTACTTACGTAAAAATGGCCTTAGAATTTAGATAAGTATCACAATGATTCTAAAGATCATTTTGGCTAGTATTGATATTTTTAAAATATTAATTCTTCCAGTATATTGACACAGAGTACCTTTTATTTATTTTTGTTCTCTTCAATTTATTTTATCAATATTTTACAGATTTCAGTGTGCAAATCTTTTAACTTCTTGATTAAATTCATTTCCAAGTATTATATTTTGATGCTACTTTAAATATGAGGTTTTCTTGATTATTTCTTGGCTAGTTCATTGTTAGTGTATAAATTCATTTCTAATTTTTGTGTATTGATTTTGTATCCTGTGACTTTACTGAATTTGTTTATTAATTCTAATAGATTTGGGGGTGATTTTTGTTTTGTTTTGTTTTTGAAATAACACCTCTGTTCCTCAGGCTGACGTGGGGTCCTTGGTCTCAAGTGATCCTTCTGCCTTGGCCTTGCCTCTTGAGTAGCTGAAATTTATATATGTGTGTTTATAGATACATATGTAAGTATATATACACGCATATGACATAAATATATATATATATGAACTCCTAAATTGGGATTTAATTTTTTATTGATAGTTGAATTGTATATTTCATATCATCATATATATGATGAATGTGAAAAATATACATATATACACAAATATATTTAATGAATGTGAAACTGTTCAACTTTAAAT
>NW_012103909.1:1733936-1734487 GCF_000951045.1 Mandrillus leucophaeus
ATGTTAACCATTCTTTCATATGCCTGGTCATCATTTGTATTTCTTCCTTGTAGAAATGTCTATTCAGGTCATTTGCTAATTTTTCAGTTGACTTGTTTTATTGCTATGGAGTTGTTTAAGTTTCCTATATATTTTGGATATGAACTTATCAGATATGTAGGTTATTTTTCCCATTCCATAGGTTGTCTCTACACTGTGTTCATTGTTTCTTCTGTAATGCAGGAGCTCTTTAGTTTGATGCAGTTTTATTTTTGCTTTTGTTACCTGTGCTTTTGGGGTCAAAAAAATCATTAATCAGACTAATATCAAGAAACCTTTTTGCTATATTTTCTTCCAGCACTCGTATACTTTCAGGTCTTTGCTTAATTTATTAATTTATTTTGAGTTGATTCTTGTTTATGGTGTGAGATGAGGTTTCAATTTCATTATTTTGGATTTCTGTATCTGGCTTTCCCAAAAGGATTATTAAAGAGTCTTTTTCCCATTATGTGTACCAGACACCATTGTCAAAGATCAAGCATGGATTTATTTCTGGGTCCTCTATTCTGATC
>NW_012103909.1:1736431-1778189 GCF_000951045.1 Mandrillus leucophaeus
TTAGTTTAATAAGTAATTTTATTATTTTAAATTATATATATTATTCTAGCCGATGTCTTGTCAATTTTATCTTTTTAGAAAATCAACTCTTAATTTCATTGATCTTTTCTATTGTTTTTTCCAGTCTCTATTTTATGTATTTCTGCTCTGGATATTATTTTATTATTTCTTCTGACTTTCGGCTTAGTTTATTCTTCATTTCCTAGTATCTTGGTATTTAAATTTGAATTGTTTATGTTTATTTATCTTTTATCTTCACCTAGGCATTTATTGTTATAAAATCCCTACTTACGATTGTTTTTGCTCCACCAAGGAGCGTTTGCTTACATGGCTTATATTTACTATGCCAGAAATTAAAACTAAAAATTTATAATTATGTGTTTATTAATCTATTAAAGACAACAGTACTATAAAAATAGCAACTTAATAAAAATAACTATAATATCATAGACAATAAAAAGTTAAAAAGCAACATTAGTTTATTTTTTTGCAAATTTTCTTAATGTCTGGGTTAGGAGAAGTGAGCCAGATTTGCTTCTCTGATTTTTCTTTTCAATGTATTATGATGTAACATATCATGTAGCATCTGTAAATATACAGTTGTGAGAGAATGAAATTTTAAGAAGCAAATAACATCATGATATTTCAGTAAAAATAATAGATTTGGCATCAGAGCAACAAAATAATTTCAGGAATCCCAGAGGCTTTAGGAAACACTATGAAAATCACTGTTATAAGGTATATACAGCAAACATACCTGAGTTTCAGGTATAAGACAAATGTTATATTCAGAAGTGTAGGCCAGCCATGGTGGCTCATGCCTGTAATCCCCGCACTTTGGGAGGCCAAGGGTGGCGGATCACGAGGTCAGGAGATCGAGACCATCCTAGTTAACATGGTGAAACCCCGTCTCTAATAAAAATACATAAAAAATTAGCCAGGTGTGGTGGCGGAAGCCTGTAGTCCCAGCTACTCAGGAGGCTGAGACAGGAGAATGGCGTGAATCTGGGAGGCAGAGCTTGCAGTGAGCCAAGATCGCGCCACTGCACTCCAGCCTGGGCGACAGAGTGAGACTTTGTCTCAAAAAAAAAAAAGTGTATAGTTATCTATTATATACATTAGCCATTTAACCATTTAAAAGTGATTAGACAAAGATATTCAAAAGTTTAAATGTTTTAAGTTGAACAGTGATAAAATATACAAAAAATATTTTAATTTCATGATTATTTAAAATACTAAAAAGGTATTGAATTGAACATTATAGTAATGATCTGAACTATAAAACAGCACATTATATTACATAATATTTTTGGTTGTGTAAATTGATACAGTAGTTTAAATCAGAGGTGCCCAACCCTGGGCAGGTGAGCGAAGATTCATCTGTATTTACAGCTGCTGCCTATCACTTGTATTATTACCTGAGCTCCGCCTCCTGTCAGATCAGAGGCATTAAATTCTCATAGGAGCAGGAACCCTATTGTGAACTGCATGTGTGACTGTAACACTGTCAACAAAAAGAAAGCTGCTTTTAAAAGAAAATACCAGGAGTCCTACTTAAATTATGATTTCATTGCAACAAGTGATTCACATTCTCCAAGTTTGCTTTGTAGAGTATGTGGTGACCAGCTATCCAACAAGTCCACAAAACTTTCAAAACTGCTTTGTCACATGGAGTCCAAGCATGCTGCATTAGAGACAAGCCTTCGGAATTATTCAAAAGATAAAAAGCATGAACATGAAGAACAGAAGCAATTATTGAAATGTGTCTGCACTGAGAGCATCATTCTTATATCGCTAAAGCTAAGAAACTCTTTACTATTGGTGAAGAGTTGACCCTGCTTGCTGCCAAGGACATTTATCACAAACTTTTAGAATAGGTCTTTAAAAAGGTGGCACATGTTCATTTTTTGGCTAGCACCATAACTAGATGAATTGATGAAATAGCAGATGAGATTGAGGCACAATTGTTAGAGAGGATCAATGAGTCACCATGGTATGCAATCCAGATTTATGAGTCTACCAGTGTTGACAACCAAGCAACAATGCTTGTTTTTGTGAGATATATATTTACAGCAGGATTTAAATGAAGATATGTTGTATGTGCTTTTGTTGTCAACCAACAATACAGCTGCAAAACTATACAAGACTGAATGATTACATATCAGAAAATCCAAATTGGTCATGTTGTGTCATTATATGCATAGATGGAACAGCTGTCATGACTTGATGGGTTTCTGGTTTCATTACTCCTGTCAAAGAGGTCACCTGTGAATGTGAATCTATGCACTGCTTTATCCATAGAGAAATGCTGGCTAGCCAAAATAATGTCACCCGAACTTAACAATGTTTTGCAAGATGTGATTAAAATTATCAATCATATTAAAGTACATGCCCTTAACTCATGTCTGTTTGTTGCAGCTCTGTGAGGAGATCGATGCACAGCACACAGGTCTTCTCTTATACACAGAAGTGAGATGCTTTGTAAAGGTAGATCACTGGTCAGAGTTTTTGAGTTATGAGAGATGCTCCAGATATTTGTTTTAGAAAAACAGTCACCATTGGCAGCACATTGCAGTGACGCAGAATGGGTGGCAAAATCTGCTTACTTGTGTGACATGTTCAACCTGCTCCGTGAACACAATCTGTCACTTCAGGAGAGTATGTGTCCAAGTCAGTTGAGATGGGTGTTGCATTCAAAGCCAAACTAGACATATAGGGGCAATGAGTGAACATTGGAATTTTGACATGTTTCAAACATTAGCAGAGATTTTGAAAGAGACTGAGCTAGGGCCTTCTTTCTCCCAGCTGGTACATGATCACCTATCTCAGCTTTCAAACAGTTTGAGCACTATTTTTCAACCAGAAAAGGCCCCCGTACTGGCATGGAAAGGATGCATGACCCATTTGTGAATAAGATAGGTGAACTGACTTTGTGATAGAAGAGGATCAACTGCTTGAGATCTCAAATGACGGGGGCCATAAAAGTATGTTTAAAACAACTTTAAATCTCCATGCATTCTGGATTAAAGTCAAGGCAAAATATCTTGAGATTGCCACAAAAACACTGAAAAGCCTGCTTCCATTTCCAACAACCTATTTTTGCGAGGCAGGGTTTTCTGTAGTGACAGTAAACAAAACAAGATTATGGAGTTGCTGGACATAGCAACACACTTTGAGTGTCACTGTCTCCCATCAGCCCCGGACGGGACCATCTAGTTGTAGGAAAACAAGCTCGGGGCTCCCACTGATTCTATATTATGGTGAGTTGTATAATTATTTTTCTTATATATTACAAAGCAATATTAATAGAAATAAAGTGCAAAATAAATGTAATATGCTTGAATCATCCAGAAACCATCTTCCCACACTTCTCCCAACCCCATTCCGTGGAAAAATTGTCTCCCATGAAATTGCTTCCTCTGCCAAAATGGAGACCACTGGTTTAAACGATATAATATGGACTACACTGTCAACTCTCTAGTGAACTACCTTAGCTTAAAACATTAACACCTGCTGCTTGTCTTTTTCAGAACCATGAAACATTGACACACTTTATTTATTGCTATAACATTAAAAATAATTTTGCAAAACTCTCAGATATAATCAGCTAGGGTAAAACTACAATACAGAGCACTTACAGTTATAGTACTCATTACATTCAAACAAATAACAGACATCACCTATTCTGTCAATCAACACTATTTTACTGTCTGTTAGCGTGCTCGAAAGCAAGGAAATGTTGCCTTTAGGTTTTAAGAGAAATGAATTAATTCTTCAGTGATGAAGGAAAGTAGAAAATAGAATGCATGACTAAATAATATTCATAGAAATCCCATAGAATAATCCTTATATTAAAACTATGCAATAATGCCACACTCATCAAAGAAGAGTAAGAATGCTTTAAAGAGTAAATAATTAGTGAGGAAGGTGGTGAACCAAAGAAAAACAAATATGAATTTACTGACTAGGTCTGGAAACATTTGATGAGTAACTGAGAATTAAATCAGTATGGGGGAAAAATATAAAGCAGCAAAAGATCTGTTATGGCATCTAAAAAAATGTAAAATGTGCTAAACTAAGTGAGCCTTACCAAGTAGGAACTATTTAATCCAGCCAAAGGACAGCAAAATCCTCCTGAATTGAGGGTTCACATAATAGACAAAATATCGTTTTCTAAATCAAAACTCATCGTTTGCACCACCTAATTTTTTTTTCCATTTTATACAATCTTTAACTACAGGATATTTTCCCTTGCAACGTACTTTACAAATTAATATGGCAAAATGCCAAAACGATACGTATTTTTTTTTTCATTAAAAACTAAATTAAAGGGTCTTCAAGATGCCTGACACGAGATGCTTGGTACTAGACTGCTCGATGAAGAAGAATCAAAAGAGTGAGTAGATAATCACACTTAGAATAGATCATCTAAAAAAGAACACTGGAATTCAGTAGAGAAGTGACAGAAAACACCTAAAGCAAGGGAGGAGAGAGAAAGGAGTCAGCCTGTTTGGGATCAGCTAGAAGTTTGGAGAGTCTACTCAATGACAAGAAAAAGTAAGTATAAAGCCCCAGCTGTCTATATTCCCTCCATGGACTCCTGTAATCCTAGCCATGAGAGCGCCCCTAGACCCTTACAGACCCTGAAATGAACTGCTTGGGGACCATACAATGGCAATGCTCCAGAGATGGCACTCAAGCTGGGTCCCACATATCACCAGAGTCATAAGCAGCTACAGAAAGGTGCTATACTGAGGCCCTAGCCTTCATCAGACTTCAATCCTGCCTGGGGGACCCAACACCTTCTGTGCCTCCAAATCTCTAGGGCTTCATTGATATTCCCTACTCACAGCCGTTGCTGTAGCTGGCTGCCACTGCTAGGGCCAAAGCATGAGTGGATACATGCTCCCCAGCTGCCTATATATGACTGCTGCTACTGAAAGCAATTTTTACCCTCCCCAGTAACAAGGTGACAAAGCATCTGCTGCTGCACTCACCTGAGTATTGTACCAAGGGCTTGGGGATCACCCCATCCCTACCTATTAAATCCAGTACCTGCACATACCACCATGGGGCTTAAGGATAGGTTTGCATGACCTCACCCTCACTCTCCTCCTCCCAGTGCTTGAGCAGATGATCTGGGGACCTGAGCACCACCCAGCCCACTTCACTACCACTGGAACTTAAGTATTCCTTCCAGATCCTTGCAGTCAGGTCCCCAACCTGCCAGAACAGCTGGCACCCACCTACCCATGCCACCTGTAGGTAGGACTGGTTCACACATTCCATTGTAGGCACCATTAACACCAGCATTGGCCACTCAGGAGCCAGAGGGTTTGCCAGAAACTGCAACTGCTATTGCCTACATCATACCTGCTATTTGGCGGTCCACCTGGCCCACCACTGTCACTAATGGCAATTGAACAAGTTGCCAGGAGGCCAAAGGATTTGACTTCCTGAACCAGCTAACACTGGTGTCAGCATACACCACTATGAGGCCCAAAGAGAGGTCTGCTTGGCCCTTTGCTACCACTACTAGGGCCAAAATACAGGCCAGCTGTCACTTTGTCCCCCAGTAAAACTTCACTACAGCCTCCACTATCAGTCATATCCCAAGCTACTGTGGAAATCACAGACACAACTGATGCTGTTTACAGTTGAAGAAATCATACAAAGACTACACTACTACATGCACCAAGAATCTTAGCCAAAGTGCCATATCCAGCCAACACTATAGATAAATCTTCAGAAAAAAGGTTTCTCTTAAAAAAGCAAATTCCAAAAATTAGAAGCAGCAACTGTTATGCCAGATGTGTAGATGTTAATATAAGGACACATGAAACATGAAAAAGCAAGGAAGTATAACACCTCCAAAGGATCACAATAATTCTCCAGCAACAGATTTCAATCAAAAATCAATTTATGCAATCCTAAAAAAAATGTAATATAGTGACATGAAAGAAGTTCCCTAAGATATAAGACAATACAGAAAAACAATATAAATAAATCAGAAAAACAACTGAGAATATAAGTGAGAAACTTACCATAGATAGATGTCATAAAAAGGAATCAAACAGAAATTATAGAACTGAAGAATTAACTAAGTAAAATACAAAATACACCTGAAAGCTTGAACAATAACCTAGATGAAAAGGAGAGAAAAATTGCAGAAATTGAGGACAGGCCTATAGAAATAAGCCAGTCTGACAAAAAATTTAAAAGATAATGAAAAATAATTAACAAAGTCTGTGTCACATATGGGACACCATAATATAATCAAATATTCAAATTGTTTGATGTCACATAAGAAAGAGAGAAAACAAAAAGAATAGAAAACTAACATAATGAAATAATAGCTAAAAACTTCCCAAGTCTAGCAATAGATTTAAACATCCAACACTGGAAGCTCAGAGATCTATAAACAGAAACGTTTCAAAAAGATCGTCTTGGAACATTAGAGTCAGACTATGAAAACCTAATTCAAAGAGAGTTATAAAAACAGCAAAGGTGTCTACTAACTCTTAAGGGACCTCCATTTAACTAACATTATAGTAGAAAACTTACAGGCAAGGAAAGAACAGGTTGGTATATTCAAGCTGCCAATAGAAAAAGAAAAAACTGACAGCCAAGGATACTATATCTAGCATAGTTATCTTTCATAAATGAGCAGAAAATCTTTCTTAGACAAGCAAAAGCTAAGGAAATTCATCAACAATAGATCAACCCTATAAGAACTGCTTAAGGGAATCCTACACCTGGAAGCAAAAGAATAATATCTGCTGTCATGGAAACAAATGAATTTATAAAACTGATGGTGGAACAAACAGATCAGAACAAAATGGAATCAAGTCTTACCTGTATTACTCTTTTGTTTTGCTGCTAATAAAGACATATGCAAGACTGGGTAATTTATAAAGAAAAAGAGATTTAATGAACATTTCCACATGGCTGCGGAAGCCTCATGATCATGATGGAAAGTGAAGGAGGAGCAAAGGCACATCTTATATGGTGGCAGGCAAGAGAGTGTGTGCATGGGAGTTGCCCTTTTGTAAAACCATTAGTTCTCATGAGGCTGACTTATTTACTATTATGAGAAGAGCAAAGAAAAAAAAAATGCCCCCATGATAAAATTACCTTCCACCAGCTCTCTCACATGACATGTGAGGATTATGGGAACTATAATTCAAGACGAGACTTGGGTGGGGACACAGCCAATCTATAGCATTACCCTTACAGAAAACTACCAAAATGCAATGACAGAAAAAAAGAGAGAAAGAAAGGAACAAAAATATACAAAACAACCATGTATCAATGAATAGAATAACAAGAATAAGCTCCCATATTGTAATAATATATTTGACTGTAAATGGATTAAACTTTCCTCCTAAAGGATACAGATTGGTAGAATGAATTTTTTAAAATTATCCAACTATATGCTGCCTACCAGAAACCTCACCTGTAAACACATGTAAACTGATAAGAAAAGAATGCAAAAAGATACTCCATGTAAATAGAAACAAAAAGCAAACAGAAGCAGCTATACTTATGTCAGATGTAACAGAATTTAAGGCACAAAGAGAAAAAAGAGAAGAAGAATGTCATTACATAAGGATGAAGGAATTAATTTAGACAGAGGATATAATAATTTTAAACATACATGCACCAGACTAGAGCACTGAAACATATTAAGAACATATTATTAGATCTAAAACGAGAGATAGATTTTAATACAATAATCGTTGAGGACTTAATCAGCACACTCTCAGCATTAGACAGACCATCTCAAGAAAAAGTTAACAAAAAATTAAACTACTGGATTTAAACTGCACATTAGAACAAATGGACCTGGACCTAGTAGACATTTACAGATACACAGATTGACCCATACACATTCTTATCATTATATTAAACACTCTCCAAAAAAATGACTACATGTTAGTACACAAAACAAGTCTCAGAAAATTTTTTGAAATTAAAATTATATCAACTATATTTTTGACAACAATGAAATACTATTAGAGACTAGTCAATAGCAAGAGACTTGGAAAACATACAAATACACAAAAATTAAACAACATTCTGATAACTTACCATTGGGTCAAGAAAGTGAGGAGAAAACCAATTTTTTCTTTTTTGAATAACTGAAAATCAAAACACAAAATACTAAAACCTGTGGGAGTTAGCAAAACTCTGGGAAGATTTCAAACAAGCAATCTAATGATACATATAAAGGAACTAGAAAAGCAAGAACAAATCCAACACAGTTTCTAGAAAGAAAGAAACAACAAAAATCAGAGCAAAAATAAAAGAGAGACTAAGGAAGAATACAAAAGATCCAGAAAGTAAAATATCTGTTTTCTTTAGAAGATTTTAAAAAATTGAACAACTTTTAACTGAGCTACCCCCCCAGAAAAAGAGAGATAACCCAAATAGAAAAATAAAAAATAAAAAAGGAGACTTTACAACTGATACCACAGAAATATAATAGATCATAACAGACTATTATGAAAATGTATACACGAATAAATTGGAACATGCAGAGAAAATGAATAGATTTCTGAATACAGCCTATTGATTTTGAATCAGGAAAATAAATAGAAAATCTGAAGAGACCAATGAACAGTAATTAGATTGAATCGGTAATAAAACATCTCCCAAAACAAAAGGTCCAGGACCACATGACTTTGCTGTCAAGTCATATCAAACTTTCAAGAGGAACTAACACCAATTCTCCTCAAACTACTCACAAAAATTGAAGCAGAGAAAATTCTCTGAAATTCATGCCACAAAGCCAGCATTACTCTTAGACCACACCAGACAGGGTCACAGAAACAAAAACAACAACAACAACAACAAAACAAACTATGGGTCCTGATGAACAACATTGATGCAAAATTTGCAACTAAATACTGGCAAATAAAATTCAACAGCATGTCAAAAAGTTAATACCCCATGATCAAGTGTGACTTATACCAGGGCTGCAAAGATGGTTTGATACATGAAAATCAGTAAGTGTGGTACATCATTTCAACAGAAGAACAAAAACTATATGATCATCTCAACAAATGCAGAATAAGCATTTGATAAAATTTAACATACCTTTATGAAAAAAACTCTGAACAAGCAAGGCATGGAAAGAAGATACCTCAATATAATAAAGCCTGTATATGACATGCCCACAGATAACAATCATAGTGAATAGGAAAATGCTAAAAGCCTTTCCTATAAGAACTGGAACAAGACAAAGATGCTTACTTTAACCACTCCAATTTAATATAATGCTGGAAGTCATAGCCAGAGTAATTAAGCAAGAGAAAAAATAAAAGCCATCTAAACTGGAAAAGAGGAAGTCAAATTGTCCTTCTTTGCAAATGATATGATCTCATTTCTAAGAAATCCTAATGAATTCCACAAAAAACTCTTAGATTTGATAAATAACTTTAGTGAAGTTTTAGAATACAAAGTTGACATACAAATATCAGTATTATATCTATTCACCAATAAAGAATTAGTTGAGAAATAAATCAAAGTGGCTATTCTGCTTACAATAGCTATAATAAATAAGCAAATAAATGAATAAATAAGTAAATAGATAAATAAACAAAATACCTAGAAATACTTTTTACCAAGGAGGTAAGATACCTTTACAAGGAAAACCATGAGACATTAAGGAAAAAAAAATTAAGAGGACAAAAATAAATAGAAAGACATTCCATGTTCATAAATCAAAAGAATTAATATCATTTAATGACCATACTATCCAAAGCACTCTACAGATTTGAGGCAATCCCTATCAAAATAACAATGTCATTTTTCATAGAAATAGAAAAATAATTCTAAAATTTGTATAAAACAAACACACAAAAAGCCAAATAGCCAAAGCGATCTTGAGCAAGTGGTACAAAGCAGAGGGCATCATCATACTTGACTTTAAAATATATTATAAGGCTATAGGAACCAAAAGAGCATGATACTGGTACAAAATAGAAACATGGACCAATGGAACAGAATAGAGAACTCAAAAATAAATTCACATATTTACACCGAATTGATTTTTGACAAAGCTACCAAGAACATATAAATTATTGTGGGAAAATCGAATATCAATATGCAGAAAAATGAAACTGGACCCCTATCTCTCAGCTGATTCAAAAATCAAGTCAGGATGGATTAGAGGCTTAAATAAAAGACCAGAAACTATAAAACTACTAGAAGAAACATCTGGGAAACATCTCAGGACATTGGTCTAGGCTAAAATTCTATTGCTAAGATATCAAAAGCGTAGGTAACTAAAGTAAAAACAGACAGATAGAATTTAATTAAACTAAAAAGGTTTGTCACAGCAAAGAATACTATCAACAGACTGAAGGGACAATCAGTTAAACTCATGAAAATATCTGCAAGTGATTAATCCAATAAGGAAATAATATACAGAATATACAAGGGACTAAAGAAACTCAACAGTTAAAGAATAGACGTGAATAGATATTCTCAATAGATGATGGAAAATGGCCAACATGTATATAAAAATTGATCACCAATCATCAGGGAACTACAAATCAAGACCAAAATAATATTTCATTATCACCTAACCCTAGTTTGAATGGCTACTATTAAAAAGACCAAACATATCAGATGCTGGTGAGGATAAGCAGAAAAGGGAACTCTTATACACTGTTAGTGAAAATGTAAATTAGCACAGCTATGATAAAAATAAGAGTGGAGATTCTCATAAAACCTAAAAGTAGAATTAACATGCAATCCAACAATTCCCCTAGTGGGTATTTATCCAAAGGGGGCAAAATAATAATAATAATAATCAGTATATCAAAGGGATATCTTCACTCCTATGTTTATTGCAGCACTATTCAAAATAGCCATAATATGGAATCAACCTGTGTCCACAAGTGGACAAATGGGTAAAGAAAACATGGTAGGCAGGGGAGGGTGGCTCATGCCTTTAATTCCAGCAGTTTAGGTTGCCAAAGTGGGAGGATAGACTGAGCCCAGGAGTTTGACAACAGCCTGGGTAATATGGTAAGACATAGTCTCTACAAAAAACACAAAAAATTAGATGGATATAGTGGCATACACTTGTAGTCCCCGCTACTTGGGAGGCTGAGGTGAGAGGATGGCTTGAGACTAGGATGTGGAGGTTGCAGTGAGCCAAGATTGCACCACTGCACTCCAGCTTTGGTGACAAAGTCAGATCCTGTCTCAAACACCAACCAACCAACCAAGCAACATCAACAAAATGGTGGTATATATTCACAATGGAATACTCTTTCACCATTAAAATAAACAAATAAAATTGGCCAGGCGTGGTGGCTCATGTCTGTAATTCTAACACTTTGGGAGGCCTAGACAGGTGGATCACCTCAGGTAAGGAGTTCCAGACGAGTCTGGCCAAGATGGCAAAACCCTGCCTCTACTAAAAATACAAAAGATTAGCCAGGCGTGGTGGCGGCTACCTGTAATCCCAGCTGCTCGGGAAACTGAGGCAGGAGAATAGCTTGAACCCAGGAGGTGGAGGTTGCAGTGAGCCAAGATCGCACCACTGCACTCCAGCCTGGGCAACAGAGCGAGACTCCATCTCAAAAAAAGATAATTATGATAAACAAATAAAATAAAATCATTTTATTTGCCACAACATGGATGGAACTAGAGGTCATCTTGTTAAGAAAAATAGCCAGGCCCAGAAAGACAAATATTGCCTGTTCTCACACATATGTGGAAGTTACAAAGTTGATTTCATGAAAGTATAGAGTAAAATAATAGACAACAGAAGTTGGGAAGGATGTGTGTGTGGAGAGAGGGAGGGATAAAGAGAAGTTGGTTAATGGGTGTAAACATACAGTTAGATAGAAGGACTAATTTCCAGTGTTTGATAGCTGAATATGGTGACTACAGTTAGTAACAATGTATTGTATATTTCAAAATAGCTAGAATAGAGGATTGAGATGTTCCCAAAACATAGAATTTTACTTGAGTGATAAATGTCCCAAGTACTCTGACTTGATCCTACAAAGTCTATGCATGAAGCAAAATATCACATGTACCATATAAGTATGTACAAATATTATGTATCAAGAAAACTAGATGGACTATTCAATACACTCATTTCATTTATTATTTTCAAAAGTTAAGTTTTAGAGTAGACAAAGTGACCAAATTAATTATCTTTAAAAGTGAGCTACTGATCCTAATTAAAATGCCACAATTTGTTCCTATCAGTCTGATTATTATACTTTATATGTATCATTGCTATCAAAATTAAAATCAAAGAGAAAACTGTACTTTAAATATAACTCAATGAAATTATATTATTTGTTAATATTTAATATTATTCACCATAATTTTTATTGTTCAAACACGCTCTCTTTTTCTCTTCCATTAATGCTTATTTAAAAATCCTGAAATTAAAAGGTTGCCAAAAAAGTAGTGCATCACTGAAATGGATAACAGAAAACCAGACCAGTAAGAATCTGGCTGCAGTGATTTCTAAAAACTCTCGACATGATCATGGGTAAGAATTAGGCTTAGTTATTCCAGAAAAATGCATGATTATAAAGAAACAAACTTTAAATAAGCCTATAGATGACAGAATTTCCTCATTACTTCTTACTAATATTTTAATTGACACCTTTTCTTTGCTATATATGCATTGAGTAAGGCAGATCAGACATCTGCTGTGCTTAGGATAGATGAAAAGAAATGAGGAGAAAATAAATGTGATTTTAGGAGAGAGAGAAATGAAGTCTAGTCTCTATTTTCTATGTCATGTGGGCTTAGGCTGTATAGTTGGTCAAAGAGGTCAAGGAAGATGCATGTCACTAAACTGAAATTGCAAGTCTTTTCGACATGTAACTAACTTCAGAACCCAGAATTTCTTAACTCTCGTGTTTCTGCCACACTGACCATTTTTCTTTTAATTTTAATGTCACAACTAAGTTTGATACTTCTGCTTTTTTTCTCAAAACAAAAAAACTCCCAACAGCCTACTGTGGCCATTCTAGCTTAACTACTTTTATGAGATGGCAGAATTCCTTCTTTTAAAATCATAAGGATTCTTACAAATTTGGGTTTGGAAGCTAGAATATTGAATTTATAGTTATATCTGAGATGTAAAAATTTATAACATCTCAGAGATAAAAGGCATGACTCATTACAGCCACACATCACTTAATAAGTGGAATACATTTGGAAAAATGTATCTTTTGGCAATTTTGTTGTTGCATGAACATTACAGGGCATACTTACACAAACTCACTATACACCTAGGCTATTTAGTACAGCCTATTGCTTCTAGGCCTCAAAACTGTACAATCATTATCATACTAAATACTGTAGGCTATTGTAGTATAATGGTAAGTATCATGTGTTAACTATTTAAACATAGAAAAAGTAATGTGTTGTGCTATGACATTATGACAACTACAGTGTCATTCAGGGATAGGAATTTTCCGCTCCATTATAATCTTATGTGATCAAAACATTGTCATGCAGTACCAAGTGTACTCTAAAATTAAATTTTTTAAAGGACTGATGCCTGTGGATGAAATCTTAACTGGATGTTCTGATCTCTAGGAAAGTTAAAAATCAAATTTCCCCCAAAACTCACCAACAATAGAAAAAATTGGTTTGAAATGTCTTCAAATTTTTATTTCAAGCTATGTATAAGGTAAAAAGCAAAAAAAAAAAAAAAATCAAATAATACAGGCATTTATTTGCTAATATAGGCATTTATTTGCTATTAGCAACATGTTGACTCTATCCACTCCTGCTGCTCCCAGCTGGGGAAGACACACCAAGTGAGAGTAAGTATTTGTATCAACTAAAGTGTTAACTAAAAGAAGTGAACAAGAAAGCAAATAAGCATTTTTAAATATTTCCATAATATACACCAATCTATCTCGTTTAATTATGGTCAATATTTATGGAGGAATATTGTTTGCCATATTTCTCGATGTATATCATTATTTTAGACTGGTTGGAAAGCTAATGCCACAAATACCAATATTTGCACAAAGCATAAACTTTGTTAACACGTAAGGATTCATTTCTGCTTTGACAATTACATAGTTTGAAAAAGTATGATAAAAAGACACACTTTGCAAAAACGAAATGCAAAATTGTAACCTGGTTACCTGCAGAACATTATATGCTGACATAAAAGACAAATATTGTTATTGAAAATATTTCTGTATTCCAATCCCTTTAGGAAAGCAATTGTTCCATTTTTATACATTGTCAATGTTTTGAATGTATAGTACACAATGTGATTTCAAAGGCCTCCAGAAGACTACTTGTAATCCACAAAACAGCATCATAGATCTGCTCAACCTCTTTATAAATGTCTCATGTTCTACAGACAAATTTTGGATAGAATTTGAGACTCATTAAATGTTGCTACCTCGGGTGATAGCAAAAACTGATGTCATTCATACTCAAGTATAAGCCAATTTATGATTTTTTTTTGTTAAGATTTGCATTTAAATACTATGAAGAGTAAAAGTAATGATCTATATTTATTTTAAGGTTATTTATCTCCACTATATGTGCTTTCCTTGAGTGAAACCTTTAGCAGTTACAAATGCTATATCTTTCCTTAAGACTGAGGTATGATAAAGATAATAAAGAATAGATACCACCTTCAAAGGACATTTAATTTTGTCTGCTTTTTAGAGTAATCTGGGTGTCACATCTATAATAGTCTGTTTAAGTTGTAACAGTTATGTTAATATTTTAGGCACACTGCAAAGAAGAAAACCATTCACTTGAGAGGGAAAAATGTGATATATATTTCATGCTTAAGCTTACTTGTTTGTTTTATCCCTTATGAGAATCTATATAGCAATCACAACCAATCAAAAGAGGGGGCTGGTGAGAATAAAGAAAAGGAAAAGAGAACACTTTGTATTATGCAAAGAGTAAAAATGAGGAAATTAGTTTGATGTAGTCAGCTGTTTTCCATGAGCCTACTAGAGAAGTAGCATGAACAATTGTTTTTCATGCCTGTCTTACATCCTTATATAAACCCCCATCAAGTGACATGTCATAAATGCAGCATGTGGCTTTAAGGCAGATTGTAGGGCGTGTCATTATGATTCTGAAAGTTCTAATGGCTGGAGAAGAGTGATGATAAAGGTTTCTCATCACTCCAATTTAAAATGCTAAAATACTCCTGTAAAAAAACACTTTGGTTTCAGTATTTAGCAATATTTAACAGAAAATATCAAAGACTTGGAATCAACCCAAATGTCCATCAGTGGCAGACTGGATTAAGAAAATGTGGCACATATATACCATGGAATACTATGCAGCCATAAAAAAGGATGAGTTTGTGTCCTTTGTAGGGACATGGATGCAGCTGGAAACCATCATTCTTAGCAAACTATCACAAGAACAGAAAACCAAACACCGCATGTTCTCACTCATAGGTGGGAACTGACAATGAGATCACTTGGACTTGGGAAGGGGAACATCACACACCGAGGCCTATCATGGGGAGGGGGGAGGGGGGAGGGATTGCACTGGGAGTTATACCTGATGTAAATGACGAGTTGATGGGTGCTGACGAGTTGATGGGTGCAGCACACCAACATGGCACAAGTATACATATGTAACAAACCTGCACGTTATGCACATGTACCCTAGAACTTAAAGTATAATAATAAAAAAAAGAAAAGAAATATTAATTTACAATTTTAGCATTAAATGCTGGAAATAGCATTCTCTCACTGTTGAATATTTTGGACATTGCAGAATACAATTTTTGTAGTATGATTTTGAAAATGTGGACACTAGCACTTAATCGTTCAGTGCTTTAATTATAAATAGACAGGTGTATAGTTATCTTGAAACTGTGTTTCATGGGCCTGTCATTTTGATAGCTTTTTTAAGGAACATTTCTAAATCATAAATTCAATAATTCTAAATATTCACATTTTAAAGTATATCTTATTTTACCTGATTATGCCATACCTGCCATTAATTAAGTGTCCTGAAAAGAATTTGATATTTTAAAATTCATTCATTTGTAGCAATAAGCAAGATGGTAGACTAGAAGTGAAGCGGCATCATTCTCTGGGGTAAATACCCGGGGTTCGTCATCTCATGCCAAAAAGATTAAGGACATGGACACACACAGGAGTGAGTTTAAGAGTGGAGGTTTAATAGGCAAAAGAAAGAGAAAGGAGAGCAGCTCTCTCTTGTGAGAGAGAGGGGCGTCTGAAAGGGAAGAGCCAGCCCTCCATGGACTGCGTGAGATTTTATAGGCACACTTGAGGAGGTTGTGTCTGATTTACGTAGGGACTGCAGATTGTTGGGACCAGCTATGGCGTTTACACAGCACCCAGGCAAGGCTGGTTATCTCATCCTAATCTTATTAGGCAAATGGGGTCTTTGCTTGACCAGGGCCCTATTGTCTTCTTACTGTACACGTGATTTGGCAAAAAGAAGGGAGGATGGAACCACCATTTTGAACATGCCTAATCACAGGTGGCCTTTGACTATTGGCACAACTGCCAGCAATCACCCCTGAAAGCTTCCAGCTTGCTTGTCTATGTCTGCAGTTCGGTTTTACAGGCTGCTCCTTGTTAGAAAAGAAAATGATTTGCGGGCTGCTTCTCATTAAAAGGAAAACCTTACCGAGGATTCCTGTATGTACCCTATCTGCCTACGTATTTTTTTCTTCTTAATTCCTATATCAGAAGCAGCTAGTGTGTGCTGCTCCTATGGAGAGGAAACAAAGTGGCGAGTAAACACTGACCCTGAAAGCTATCTAAGAAACCATGTCAGGGCCCATCAAGGGGGCAAAAAGGCACAAACAGAAAACCATGAAGCTGGCAGCAGCCCACTGCAGATCAGCACCAAGCCAAAAGAAACCCCCCAACACACGGAAGGGATGAGTGAGTGACAGCCTCTGTGGAATCCACATTTCTCACAGGAACCTGAGAAATCCTGGAAACAGGAGAATACCCTGACCCCACTGGGCCTCTAGACTGATACAGAGAGCTGCCATTCATTTCTGTGAAGGCAATCTTGAAGTCCATGAGGACCCCCGCAGGCCTTGTTCTCCAGAGCAACACAGCACCAGCTGCCACAGCCCCCGTAGTGGCCCCAGACATGGTGTTTGAGTCTGTAAGATTTTTTTTACTCCCCCTCATCACACAAGGGTCAGCAACAGCTTCCAGCACAGCAGCCCTACTTCTGCCTGAACTCTGCCAGAGGACACGGCTATGTTCCTCAAGAAGCACCTGGTCATTTGATTGAGTGACTCCACCCATCCCCACTCTTACATAACTGGGAAAAACATGTCTGCTCAAGCTTCCAGCACAACAGATCCACTTCTGTCTGAACTCTGTAGGCAGGCACAGCTCCGTGTTTCCCCAAGAAGTACCTAGACAGCAAAATGT
This sequence comes from Mandrillus leucophaeus, assembly GCF_000951045.1. Taxonomy (NCBI): domain Eukaryota; kingdom Metazoa; phylum Chordata; class Mammalia; order Primates; family Cercopithecidae; genus Mandrillus; species Mandrillus leucophaeus. The sequence continues at coordinate 1,753,849 of NW_012103909.1, forward strand.
TGACTCTATCCACTCCCACTGCTCCTAGCTGGGAGAAGACTCACCAGTTGTTGCTTCCAGCATAGTTCCCCATATCTGCCCGAATTCTGCAGGTGAGTGCAGCTCTATGTTCCCCTGGGACGCACTTGGACAGCAGGCCAAGTGACTCTATCCACACCACTGCTCCTAGCTGTATAGGACTCACCAGCATGGGTGACACATAAGCAGGGAGGGAGCCCTCATTCTCAGAATGCTGAGGAAGGTGACACCCAGGTTTGTGAGCCAGTGGGGAAGTGGGAAATACCTCCCTCCACAGGGCTGGTCTGGGAAGGGTACAGCCTGTCTGCCAACCACAGCCCCTGCCTGAGGCAGCCCTACAGCCCAGAAGATCTAACAAAGGAAATGTGAGCATGGAGCCAGTGATCACAGAGGGCTCCTCCAAAGCTCAGGACCAGACCAAGTGAAAGGGTCGTCTCTCTTTTGTCCACAATACACTATCACCAATGTACCAAAATACAAAAAAGTCATGCAGCTAAGAGCCTATCCATGGGCCATCAGACTTAAGTTCCACCTGCTGGATCATAGGCCAAATTATACCACCAAGATATTTTGCCAGTATACAGTGCCTGTGAAAACTCAGGTACAAATGCAGCCACACATAATGATTATGTATAGAGTCTTGGCCCTTGAGCAGCACCTAAAATGAAGCCAACTAACTACCCTCAAGTTACATAATAGTTAAAGGAGCACCAGCCGTCATACAAGAGAAAAAACCAGTGCAAAATTTCTGGTAACCCAAAAAGCCGGTGTGTCCCCTTACCTTCAAACAAACACACTTGTCTCCCAGAAATGATTTGTAACTACATTGAGTTGAGTAAAATGACAGACACAGAATTGAGAATTTGGATAACAAGGAAGCTCATCTTGATCCAGGAGACAGTTAAAACCCAATTCATGAATCCAGTACAATGATCCAAGAGCTGCAAGATAAAATAGCCTTTTTTAGAAAGAACCATGATGGCCGGGCACGGTGGCTAACACCTGTAATCCTAGTATTTTTGGAGGCTGAGGTGGGTGGATCACCTGAGGTCAGGAGTTCGAGACCACTGTGGCCAACATGGTGAAACCCTATGTTTACAAAAAATTCGTAAAAACTAGCTGGACATGGTGGGGGGTGCCTGTAATCCCAGTTACTCAGGAGGCTGAGGCAAGAAAATCACTTAAACCTAGGAATCAGAGGTTGCAGGGAGCCGAGATTATGCCATTGCATTCTAAGCTGGGCAACAGAGTGAGACTCTGCCTCAAAAAAATAAACAAATGAATAAAAAAGAAAAGAAAAAAAGAAAGCAAAAGAAAAGAAAGAAACACGATGAACTTCTGGAACTGAAGAATTCACTTCAGGAACTTCATCATATAACTGGAAGTATTAACAGCAGAATACATATAGCAGAGAACACAATTTCAGAGCTTGAAGACCTTTTTTTTTTTTTTTAATCAAATCAGTCATACAAAAGTAAAGAAAAAAGAACTTAAAAATGAACAAAAAATGTTTTTTTCAAAATCAATTCAGTCATACAAAAGTAAGAAAAAATTTTAAAAATGAACAAAACTTCTGAGAAATAAGAGATGATGTAAATATATGAAATCTATGACTATTGGCATTCTTGAAAGAGGAGACAGAGTAAGCAACTTGGAAAACATATTTGAAGATATAGTCATGAAAATTTCCTCAATATTGCTAGAAAGGAAGACATATAAATTGAAGAACTATAGAGAACCCCTGCTAGATACTGTACAAGATGACCATCCCCAAGGTACAGAAGTATCAGACTCACCAAAGTAAATGCAAACAAAAAAACCCCAAAAAACAAACAAACAAACAAAAAGTCTTAAAGGCAGTTAGAAAGGTCAGGTTACCTACAAAGGGAACCCCATCAGGTTAGCAGCAGACCTCTCCGCAGAAACTTTATAAGACAGAAATTGGTGGGGGGCAGTTATCAGCACTCTTAAAAAATATATTCCAACCAAAAATCACATATGCTGCCAAACTAAGCTTCATAAGTAAAGGAGAAATTAAATGCCTTCGTTAAAAAATTAGAAAGATCTCAAATTCATGATCTAACATTGCACCTAGAGGAACTAGCAAAAAGAATTCAACACCAAAGCTAATAGAAGAAAAGAAATGACTAACACTAGAGAAGAATTAAAATTCAGACCAGAGGTCCAGACAGAGGATCAATAAAACGGAGTTGACTTTTCAAAAGAATAAACAAAATTTATACACCACTAGCAGGTTAATAAATTAGAAAAAGAGAACGTTCAATTAAGCACAATCAGAAATTATAAAGATGTCAGAGAAATACAAAAGATCCCTCAAAACTTATGAACATCTCCATGCACGCATATTAGAAAATATAGATTAAAATGAATAAATTCCTAAAAACACACAATTTCCCAAGATCAAACTGGAAAGCAAAAACCTAAATGGACCAATAACAAGTTTCAAAATTAAATTGGTAATAAAAAAACTACCAACAAAACAGAGCACTGGACTAGATGAATGCACATCCAAATTCTACCAGATATACAAAGAAAAACTGATACCAATCCTACTGACACTATTTCAAAAATTTAAGGAGGAGAGGATACTCCCTAACTCATTCTATTAAGCCAGTATCATCCTGATATGAAAATCTAGCATACAGACACCACAGAAAATGAAAACTTCAGGCCAATATTCTTGATCAACACAGATGCAAAAATCCTCAACAAAACACTGGCAAACTGAATCCAGCAACACATCAGAAAATTAGTTCACCAAAATCAAGTAGGCTTTATTTCTGGATGAAGACTTGGTTCAATACACACAAATTAATAAATATAATTCATCACATAAACAGAATCAAAAAACAAAACCATATGGCCATCTCAATAGATGCAGAAAAAACCTTCATTAAAATCTAACATCCTTTCATGACAAAAACCCTTGAGAGATAAGACATTGAAGGAATATTTCTCAAAACAATAAGAGGCATCTATAACAAACTCACAGCCAGCATCATACTGAATGGGCAAAAGTTGGAACCATTCACCTTGAGAATCAGAGTAAGACAAGAATGCCTACTCTCACTCCTTCTATTCAACATGGTACTGGAAGTTCTAGCCAGAACAATCAAGCAAGAGAAAGAAATAAAAGGCATCCAAATAGGAAATGAAGTAAAATTATCTCTCTTTGATGACTGTATACATTTTATACTCAGAAAACCCTAAAGACTCTGCCATAAATCTCCTAGACCTAAAAAGTGGTTTCAGTAAAGTTTCAGGATACAAAAATTAATGTACAAAAATAAGTAGCCTTTCTATACACCAACAATGTTCTAGCTAGAAACCAAATTAAGAACACAACTCTATTCACAGTAGCCACAAAAAAATGAAATACTTAGGAATTCATCTAACCACAGAAGTGAAAGATATCTAAAAGAAAACTAAAAATATTGCTGAAAGAAATCAGAGACAACATAAATAAATTAAAAATTATTCCATGCTCGTGGATTGTAAGAATCAATATGTTAATATGGCCATATTGCCCAAAGCTATTTACAGATTCAATGTCATTCCTATCAAAACACCAACATCATTTTTCACAGACTTAGAAAAAAATCTATTCTAAAATTTATATAGAATCAAAAAAGGAATGTGAATAGCCATAGCAATCCTACACAAAGAACAGAAAGCCAGAGGCATCATATTACCCAGACTCAGACAATACTGCAAGGCTATGGTAACCAGGACAGCATGGTACTGGTGCAAATACACACATATGGAACAATGGAACAGAACAGAGAACCCAGAAATACACTTGCATACATACAATGATCTAATCTTAAAAAAAAAAAAAATAGACAAAAATAAGCAATGAGGAAGGAACATCCCATTCAATAAATGGTTCTGGGTTCTGGGATAACTGGCTAGCCATATGCAGGAGAATAAAACTGGACCCCTACCCCTATTTATACATAAAAATTAACTCAAGATGGATTAAACATTTAAATGTAAGCTGTCAAGCTATATAATCCTAGAAGAAAACCTAGGAAATACTCTTCTTAACATTCTAGCTTTGGCAAAGAATTTATGGCTAAATCCTGAAAAGCAACTGCAACAAAAACAAAAATTGACAAGTGGAATCTCATTAAACTATGCAGTTTCCACATAGCAAAAGAAATTACCAATAGAGCAATCAAATAAGTCCCCATAATGGAAGAATATATTCACATATTATGCACCTGACAAAGGTGCATATATTCCTCATATCCAGAATCTATAAGGAACTTTAAAAAATCAACAAGCAAAAAACAAATAATCCAGTTGAAAATGGGCAAAGGACATGAACAGATACCTCTCAAAAGAAAACATAAAGGCACCCAACAAACATATAAAAAATACTTAACATCACTATCAGAGAAATGCACATCAAAACCACAATGAGATACCATCTCACACCAGTGAGAATGACTATTATTTAAAAGTCAAAGAATAACAGATGCTATGGAGGTTACAGAGAATAAAGAGCACTTATACACAGATGAGGGGAATGCAAACTAATTCAGTCACTGTGGAAAACACTTTGGAGATTTCTCAAAGAAATTGTAATAGAACCTCCATTTAACCCAGCAATCCCACTACTGGGTATATACCAAAAGGAAAATAACTTTTTATCAAAAAGACACATGAACGCATGTGTTAAATTGCACCACTGCTCACATTAGCAAAGATATGGAATCAACGTAGGTGCCCTTCAACAGTGGATGGGATAGAAAAATGTGATACATGTGCACCATAGAATACTACACAATCATGAAAAAGAATGAAATCATGTTCTTTGCAACAATATGTATGCAGCTGGAGGCCATTATTCTAAGAGAATTAACACAGGAATATAAAGCCAAACAATGCATGCTCTCATTTATAAGTGGGAGCTAAATACTGAATACACATCAACATAAAGATGGGAACAATAGGCACTGAGGATTACTAGAAGGGGGAGAGGGGAGAGAGAACATGGGCTGAAAAACCACCTATTGGGTTACTGGGTTCTAGGCTCACTAACAGGGTAATGAGATTATTTGTACTGAAACCTCAGCACCACACAATATACCCGGTAACAAACCTGCACTTGTACCACCTTAATCTATAATAAAAGTTGAAATTATTTAAAATAATTCATTTTTTCATAAATGTTTTGTTTTTGACTCTGGAAAGCATACACAACACATTTGAGCTATTCCTTAATGTGTACTTCTGCTCCCTGTTTTTTCCATGGTGCCTCACATTCAATAATTTACTTATTTACTTACATAATAATTATTTATAACCAACTCAAAGATGTAAGCTATATGAGAGCTGATTGTGTGTGTGTATAACTTCAGACATTGACATCTGTAAAACTGCCAAAAGTTGATTAATTTAGTGATTATCATGGACTTTTAGGAATCAGTGCACTCGAAAAGGGAAAAAACATACAATTGGAAAAATAGTACTATCTAATTCTGTTTTTATAAGAAATAATATTCACATATGATATGTAAATACAACCTTGTTGAGCCAAATATTATATGATTACTGTAGATCTGAGAATGCCATACAACTTAGTAGAGAAAGCTTCTTAGAAAACATTCCTCTATCTCTGAAAAAAAATTGAAGACATGAGTTTCTTCTTACCTCTAGACATAATTTGTAATATGAACTATTTGGCACTGGGAAGACAGCTCTTGACCTTCAGAGAATAACTAAGATACTGACTGTGGTGGATTCAGATGACCAAAATATCTTTAACAATCCTGCCATTGAGAGATAGGGTCTATGACCACATCTCCTTTGGATCTGATGAGACCTGTAATTGCTTTGACCAATACCCTGGACCTTTCAGAGACAGATAGATTCCACTTCTTGTCTCTCAGATATCTAGCTCTTAGAACCATTAGCTGCCACGTGAGTAATCCAAGTACCTACCTGCTAGGGAGGCCACATGAAGAGAGCCCGCAAGGATATTGGTAGAAAAAGTTGCTCACCTGATCTCTGTCATCTAGGTGTCTAGCCATCCTTGCCAAAGTATCAGGCATTTGAGTGAGACCTTTTTTAGGTTATACTATTACATTTATACTGATTTGAAATTTCCATAATAAAATGATTTGTTTTTCAAAAAGAAAATAACAGTCTAAAATCTTGCCTACCCTTCATTATGTTTATAAATTCTCACAAGATGCATATCCTCAGTAACTAAAGATAAGCTTGAGCAGGGTGCGTGACTTAGTCATGCATGGGGGAAAAACTTGCAAAAAGTTACTAAGTTTCTAGCTGATTCTTAATGGTAATTTAAACATATATGCCTAAACAATTATCTTTTTAAATTTTATAGGTAACACTCAAGAAAGCATTAACCATCAGCACTGCAAAATATTCTCTGAGATGCAATGTTCTCTGAGATAAAAATCAACTTTTTATTAGATGACAGATGTGTCTGCTCATACTATAAAAAGAGAGATATGTGTATACTTTGGCAAATGTTAAAAATTAAATTATCTCTATTACAAATCAGAATTCCATTGAATATAAAATTGTATATGCATATATATGCTATATTTTAATATTGATGTATATGCTATATGTATGTATATATTTAGATACATGTGTATATACATGGATTTTAAATTTTGCAGGGAGAAAAAAAAAATTTATTTTTGGAGATGGAGTCTCACTCTGTCACCCAGGCTGGAGTGCAGTGGTGCGATCTAGGCTCACTACAACCTCCGTCTCCCGGGTTCAAGCAATTCTCCTGCCTCAGCCTCCTGAGTAGCTGGGATTACAGGCACATGCCACCACGCCCAGCTAATTTTTGTATTTTTAGTAGAGATGAGGTTTCACCGTGTTGGCCAGGCTGGTCTTGAACTCCTGACCTCAGATGATCCACCCACCTCAGCCTCCCAAAGTGCTGGGATTACAGGCATGAGTCACAGCACCCAGCAGGGAGAAACATTTTTTGCTTGTTTTCTGACAATAAAACACCAGCGTTTTCATCGAGTTTGGGACAAATACAAAAAATTTAGTTTTTCATGTCTAGGAATATTTTATTTTCTCTCACTTTAGTATAGGATGTCAAAACTATTATAACTCACCCATTTTTGTTATTATTGTTCTTCCTTTCCTTCTTCAATTTTCCTCTGCATCATCTAAATTAATCTTTTTTATTTTATGAGATCTTATTTATCAAGTTAATTATTTAAAAAAAAAAATAGTCAATCTCAGATGGCTCTGGTCAAATATCCCTTTAAAGAATGATCTTAAAATGTATCATTATGATGTATCAGTGGAGGGAGGCTTAGAATGACTGACTCTTGGGAACATCCACTCTAAGGGCACAGCAAGACATGTCTTCATCAGTCAGTGCAATGGGTAACTGACCCACTTAGGAAAGAAACTTTTGTGGCATTCATGTGTAAAAACATGCGAAAGTTCAAAAGCTTGCCAGGTTTTCTAGGACTCCATCTGGTTGCATATTATGGCCCGTTTTTGTGCACATTTTAAAACTGATAGGTAAATTATAGCAAGGAAAATTCAGAGCTCAAATGGTCAACCTGCAACTACAGAGTTAAGCAAAGCTCTCGATTTCTCTTTCCTTTTTTGCCTGCTTTGAATCTGCTGCTATTAAGCTACTGGTGTTGAGATAAAACACACTGTTTATAGTACAACTAATTTAAGGTTACTTTGAGATTTTGTTTTTCTTATACATTTCAGCCTGTTCTATCTAAAATGTAAAGATTGGAAACATTTGAAACTGAAGGAGAAAAGATGAAAAAGAGGTTTTTTAAAATGAAACTGACATGGAAAATGTGTTACTCAAAACTTTGGTACACAGCCTTCATTGGTTTACTTCTCAGGGAAAACAAAGTTTAGCCATGTGAACAAGACCCAACTTTGTGGAAATAATTTGGAGCCACCTGTATTTTTTAAAACTCATTTATAGAAATATTATGACCTGATCCATGTCATCTGAAGTCAGCTGACCAAGAACAAACAATATTTCACAACTTCCTCAGAACTTCGCTGGTGCTCATATTTCTGCAGTTGATCGTCACTTCTTTACTTTAATCCCCTCTTCTTCCCCTTCCCTTAACATAAAAGGGAGTCCAAGTTTATACTAACTTAAGATGGTTCTTTAGGACACTAGACTGCCGTATTCTCAGTTTACTGGCTATCTCAATAAAGTTGCTTTCCTTGTTCCAACACCTTGTCTCTTGACTTATCGGCTGTCATGCAGCAAGTGGTATGAGTGTAGACTTGGTTACAATGCAGCTATTAGCTTAAAACTACAGGCTTTCCCATCCAAGTATAAAATCTTGAATGACTAGAAGCAGCTAGCATGCACCACTTTTATGAAGAGAATGAAGTGTGGTGGTTAAACACTAGCTCTTCAACTGGATCAGCCAGGTGGACACACTGGGATTAATTGAGGAATCAATGCAACCCACAGAGAACAGAGAAGAGATAAGCCAACCACCCACCCAGAAGTGGTGTAGAGCCAGGGGAGACCCCTCACTGTAGGGAAATGGTGAATAAGTGACAGGAAATGGGGACCCACACTTCTGCCATGGACCTTTGCAACCCTGAACTCAGGAGATGCCCCATGATCCTTCCAGCACTGGGGTCTCCAGACTGACATGGAGAGCTACATGGAGTCTCAGTAGAGCTGCCACTTGGGCACATGAAAAGTCCCTTTGATCCCTGGGACAACCCGCAGCCCCCAGAATAAGCAGCTGCAGATCCAGCAATGAGAGAAGTCAGGCACCCTTGCACATCCTCAGGATGGGGGCAGACCATGGGGACTGAGCAGCAGATGAGTAGCAGGTTTCTCCCCAACTGCACGTCTCCAAACAAGGCCAACTGGCCTGGGACGCTAGCGTGGCCACCCCAGCCCCACCTGAGCTCTCAGGCCAGGAACAGTTCTGCACTTCCTTGAGATGTAGCTCCCAGAAGTAAGCAAGCAGACCACCATTTTTGCTGCTCCACAGCAAAAATGTTGTCCTCAGGCTTGGGAGGGAGAGTAATGATTAGGGACTCAGGCTTGGGAGGGAGAGCAATGATTAGGGACTAATGCGAACCCCCAGCACAGTGTAGCTGTCTTATGGAAAAACAGCAAAACGGTTTTCCACAGTTTTCCACAGGGGACCTCATCCCTTAACTCCTCACTGGTCAGTGACTTCCAACCTGGAAGTCTCTCAAGCGCCTCTCATCTGGGATTTCAGGCTAGTATCACTTTCCTGGGACACAGCTCAAAGACTGGTTCTCTGAACTAAGTCAGGAAAAAATAAAAAAGAACAAATGAAACCTTCAAGAAATATGGGAGTATGTAAAAAGACCAAATCTACGACACATTGGTGACTCCGAAAAAGAGGAAGAGAAAGTAAGCAACTTGGAAAAAATATTTTAGGACATTGTCCCTGAAAATTTCCCAAACCTTGCAAGAAAATTCAATATTCAAATTCATGACTGCAGAGAACCTCTGTGAGATAATATCCAAGATTACCATTCCCAAGACACACAATCATCAGATTCTCCAAGGTTGACATTAAGGAAAATAAAACGAAGCAAACAAACAAACAAAAGAAAAACATTAAAGGCAGCTAGAGAGAAGGATCAGGTCACCTACAAAGGAAAACCCATCAAGCTAACAGTGGACCTTTCAGCAGAAACCCTGCAAGCCAGAAATGATTGGGGGCCTATATTCAGCATTGGTGAGGAAAAGACACTCCAACCAAAAATGTAATATCCAGCAACACTAAGATTCATAACAAAAGGAGAAATAAGATGTTTTTTGGAGAAGCAATTACTAAGGGAATCTATCACCACCAGAACTGCCTTATAAGAGGTACTTAAGAAAGTGCTAAATACAAAAATGAAAGATCATTATCAACCACCACAAAAATAGACTTATGATTATAGACTATTGACACTATGAAACAACCACACAATAAAGCCTGCATAATAATCAGCTAACAACAAAATGACAGGATTCAATTTGCAAATAACAATATTAACCTTGAATTTAAACAGGCTAAATGTCCCCCCTACTCCCCAATTAAAAGGCAGAGCATGGCAAGTTGAATGAAGAAGCAAGACTGAACACCGTACTGTCTGCAAGAGACCTACCTCACATGAAAAGACACCCATGGGCTCAAAGTAAAGAGATGGAGAAAAATCTACCAAGCAAATGGAAAACAGAAAAAAATCAAGGACTGGCATTCTAATTTCAGAAAAGACAATCTTTAACCAACAATTATCAGAAAGGAAAAAGAAAGGCATTACATAATGATAAAGGGTTCAATCCAACAAGAAGACCTAATAATCCTAAATATATATGCACCCTACACAGGAGCACCCAGATTCATAAAGCCAGTTCTTAGGGATGTATGAAGAGACTTAAGATAACCACACAATAACAGTGATAGACTTCAACACACTACTGACAATATGAGACAAATCATTGAGGCAAAAAACTAACAAAGATATTTGGGACCTGAAGTTGACACTTGACCAAACAGATATCCACAGAACTCTTCACTCAAAACCAACAGAATATACATTCTTACATTCACATAGGACATACTCTTAAAAAAAGAAAAAAAAAGAAAAAAAAAACCCTCTAAAATCAATCACAAATTAAGACATAAAGCAAACTTCTGCAAATGTAAAGAAACTGAAATTATAACGAATCCACTCTTGAACCACAGAGCAATAATAACAGAAATAAATACTGAGAAAATTTCTCCCAGTGACACAATTGGATGGAAATCAAGCAATCTTTTCCTGAATGAGTTTTGGGTAAACTATGAAATTAAGACAAAAAACAAGAATTTTTTGAAATTGATAAAAACAATGATATAACATAGTAGAATATCTGGGACACAGCTAAAGAGTACTAAGAGGAAAGTTTATATTGCTAAATGCCCATATCAAAAAGATCACAAATTAACAACCTAATACCACACCTAGAGGAACTAGAGAAACAAAAGCAAACCAACCCAAAAGCTAGCAGAATACTAGAAATAACCAAAATGAAAACTGAACTGAAGGAAATTGAGACACAAAAAACATAGAATATCAACATATCCAGGAGTTTGTTTGTTGGAAGAAAAATAAGATAAGCACACTGCTAGCTAGACGATTTTTTTTTAAAGGAGAAGATCCAAATAAACACAATCAGAAATGACAAAGGAGACATTACCACCAACCCCACAGAAATAAAAAAATCCCACAAAGACTAATATGAATACCTCCATGCACACAAACTAGAAAATCTAGAAGTGATGGATAAATATTTGGAAACATAAACCTCCCAATATTGAAGCAGGAAGAAATTGGTACCCTCAATGGACCAATGATGAGTTCCAATATTGAATCAGTAATAAAAAGCCTACCAAAGAGAAAAGTCCAGGACCAAATGAATTCACAGCCAAATTCTACCAGATGTATGAAGAGCTGATACTATTTCTACTGAAACTATTCCAAAAATTGTGAAGGAAAGACTCCTTTTTAATTCATTCTCTGAGGTCAGATTCATTCTGATTCCAAAACCTTGCAAAGACACAACAAAAAATAAAACTTCAGGCCAATATCCTTGATAAACAGATGTAAAAATCCTCAACAAAGTACTAGCAAACCAAATCTAGCAGCACATCAAAAAGCTAATACACCATGATCAAGTAAGTTTTATCCCTGGGATGTAAGACTGGTTCAACAGATGCAAATCAATAAATGTGATTCATCACATAAACAGAACTAAAAGCAAACCACATGAGCATCTCAAGAGATGAAAAAAAGGCTTTTGATGAACTTCAACATTCCTTCATGTTAAAAATCCTCAACAAACTAGGCATTGAAGGCATATACGTCAAAATCATAAGACCCATTTATGACAATCCCACAGCCAACATCATGCTGAATGAGCAAAAGCTGAAAGCATTCACCTTGAGAAGCAGAACAAGACACAGATGCCCTCTCTTACCCCTCCTATTTAACATAGTACTGGAATTCCTAGCCAGAGCAATTATCCAAGAGAAATAAATAAAATGTATCAAAATAAAAACAGAGGAAGTCAAACTATCTATTTGCAGATGATATAATTCTATAGCTAGAAAATCCTATAACCTCTGCCCGAAAGCTCCTAGATCTGATAAACTTCAGCAAAGTTTTGGGATACAAAATCAAGGTACAAAATTCAGTAGCATTTCTATACACGAAAAACATCCAAACTGAAAGCCAAATCAAGAACGCAATCCCATTCACAATAGCCACAAGAGGATAAAATAGAGATACAGCTAACCAGAGACGTAAAATATCTCCACAATGAGAATTACAAAACACTGCTCACAGAAATCAGAGATAACACCAACAAACGGAAAAAAAACTATTTCATGCTGATGGATTGGAAGACTCAGTATTGTTAAAATGGCCATACTGCCCAAAGCTATTTACAGATTCAATTCTATTTTTATCAAATTACCAACAAAATTCTTCACAGAATTAAAAAAAAAAAAAAAACCTATTTTAAAATTCATATGGAACCAAAAAAGAACCTAAACAGCCAAGGCAATCCTAAGAAAAAAAAACAAAGCTGGGGACTTTATGTTACCAAACTTCAAACTGTACTACAAGTCTATAGTAACCAAAACAACATGGTAGTGGTACAAAAATAGACCTATAGACCAATGGAAACAAATAAAGAGTCCCAAAATAGTGTTACACAACTATAACCAGTTAATCTTCCACAAAGCCAACAAAAACAAACAACAGGGAAGGGATGCTCTATTCAATAAAAGATGCTGGAATAAATGGGTAGTCATAGGCAGAAGATTAAAACTGGACCCCTTCCTTAAACCACATAACAAGATTAATTCAAGATGGGTTATAGACTGAAAATGTAAAACCTAAAACTTTAAAAATCCTAGAAAATAACCTAGGAAATACTATTCTGGACATGGGTAGTGGCAAAGATTTCATGACAAAGATGTCAGAAGCAATTGCAACAAAAACAAAAATTGACAAATGGGACCTAATTTAATGAAAGAGCTTCTGCACAGCAAAAGAAACTATCAACAGAGTAAACAGACAACCTACAGGATGAGAGAAAATATTTGCAAACGATGCATCTAACAAAGGCCTAATATCCAGAATCTATAAGGAACTCTAAAAAATTAAGCAAAAAAAAAATAATAATAATAATAATTTAAAAAAATGGGCAAAGAACATTTACACCCACTTCTCAAAAGAAGATATATACATGGCCAACAAGCAAATGAAAAAGTGCTCTACATCACTAATCATTAGATAAGTGCAAATCAAAACCATAATGAGATACCATCAGTCAGAGTAGCTATTATTAAAAGTTAAATAATATTAAATGCTGTTGAGGTTGCAGAGAAAAGACACACATACACTGCGTCTTGGAATGTAAATTAGTTCAGTCATTGTGAAAAGCAGTGTAATTTCCCAAAGAACTTAAAACAGAATTACTACTCTTCCCAGTAATTACATTATTGTGTATATACCCAAAGGAATATAAATCATTCTGCCAAAGACATATGCATGTCTATGTTCATCACAGCACTGTTCACAATGGCAAAGACATGGAATCAATCTTTTTTTTTTTTTTTTGAGACGGAGTCTCGCCTGTCGCCGGGGCTGGAGTGTGGTGGCCGGATCTCAGCTCACTGCAAGCTCCGCCTCCCGGGTTCACGCCATTCTCCTGCCTCAGCCTCCCGAGTAGCTGGGACTACAGGCACCCGCCACCTCGCCCGGCTAGCTTTTTGTATTTTTTTAGTAGAGACGGGGTTTCACCGTGTTAGCCAGGATGGTCTCGAACTCCTGACCTCGTGATCCGCCCGTCTCGGCCTCCCAAAGTGCTGGGATTACAGGCTTCAGCTACCGCGCCCGGCCCTGACATGGAATCAATCTAAATGTTCATCTACGACAGACTGGATAAAGAAAATGTGGTATATAAACACCATGGAATATCACACAGGCATAAAAGAGAATGAAATCATGTTCTTTGTGGCAACAAGATACAGCTGAAGGCCATTATCCTAAGCAAACTAATACAGGCAATGAAAACCAAACACACCACAAATGGGAGCTAAACTTTGAGAACACATGGATACAAAGAAGGGAACAACAGACACCAGGGTCTATTTCAGGGTGGTGTGAGAGGAGGGAAAGAATAGAAAAACGACCTATTGGGTACTGTGCTTATTACCTGAGTGATGAAATAATTTGTACACCACACTTCTGTGACACACAATTTACCTATATAACAAACCTGTACATGTAACCCTGACTCTAAAATAAAAGTTAAAAAAAAAAAAAAAACTTGCCTGGGTTGAGTGGTGCATGCCAGTAATCCAAGCACTTTGGGAGGCCAACGTGGGTTGATTACTCAAGCCCAGGAGTTTAAGACCAGTCTGGGAAACACATTCTAAAAAACAAAACAAAACAAAACAAAACAAACAAAAAAGCGCATGGTGGCGTGCACCTCTTGCCCCAACTACTTGGGGGACTGAGGTAAGGGGAACGCTTGAGCCTATGAAGTCAAGACTGAAGTGAGCTGTGATCTCGCCACTGCAATCTAGACTGGACAACAGAGCAAGACCGTGTCTCAACAACAACAACAATCTCAAAAGACTCAGTAATTTCAATTATGTAAATTGAATGGAAATTCAGCAAGATTTTTTGTTTACTCTGCTTACTCCTGAAAATCAGCTTCATTACACTTTCAACCATTCTTAGCTTGACTGTGAGGAGGTAAAACAGTCCTGGATCCAATAAGAAGACTGTTTACAAAACACTTAAACTCAGTTCAGATAAACATGCACATGTATTACATAACAATGAAATATGAGATCACAGATTTTCAGATAGGATAAAATGTAAGATTTCATCTTCAGAAATGTGTTTTAAACTATGTGTCAACAAACCGCTCGGATGAAATGGATGCATTGGACACTAATTCATGCTAACCTAACCAAGAGGTCTCTATGTATTTCCTTCATACTCGATATGATGAGAGGAAATTACCCCTTGACAGGGTCATATTCATTATACATTTAACTGAATAAATAAAGAGACCACATTGTTCAGTCTTGTTCTGTAGTCACATCCAAGCAAAGAGATACAGGAAAAAAAAAAAAAAAAAGAAATGCCATCCTTTAATTAAAATATTCCCAAAATTCTGACTAGGCTCTAAAGGCACAGCCCAGAACAATCCCTTTTCTGTGATAGCCACTTCTGCTTAAAATTATGTCAGTTTAAGGGACTACTTATTACTTTCTAAAAAGTAAAAATATATAGAGTTTAGTCATTATTTTCTTCCCTGAATATCATAACATTTTCTTGAGGTAGATTTATTTCTTTTCACGAAAGTAAGAATTCACTTTGAAATGAATGGATTTGCCTCTTATTATAGACACAATTTGGAGATGGTCTCAAATATTTTCAGGTCTCTGTACCACTTTTGTCCAATTATTCAATGAAACAGTAGTCTAGGAACTGTTATAAAGCAATTTTGAAGATGTAAATTAAATTCCCCAATTGTAATACCTAACAATAGAGAAATTATCTGTGTGAGCCTGACCTAATCATACAAACTCTTTAAAACTGAGCCCGAGACAGAAGAAAGGAGAAAATTGATGCAACCTTACTGGCTTAAAGATGGAGAGGGTCTTGTGGCACATAATGCAGGTGACCTTTAGAACCTGTGAGTAGTCCTTAGGTAACAGTCAGAAAGGAAACGGAGACCTTAGTCTTACAAAGGCAAGCAACTGAATTTGCTGCCTTGGAATTAAATGCGGAGGTGGACTTTCCAAAGAACTTCCAGATCAGAAATCTGATGTCAGATGATGCCAACCTCTTGGTCTCAGTTTTTGATACCCTAAGCAGACCTCCCAACCATGTGCTGCTTGGCTTCTGACCTACAAATACTGCGAGGTAATATTTTTCTGTTTGAAGCTGCTAAAATGCTGGTAATTTATTACAACACAATAGAAAAATAATATACCTCTGCACATTTTTCATCTATGAGCTATTCCCAACCATCATATAGACAAAATATTTTCAAGCAATATCTATATTCTAAATATACAAGAATGTGTACAGTTTTAATATTTCAAAAATATTCCTTGTAGATATACTGTTTAAACATTATTTTAGTATAGTCATACCATAATCAGAATTATCTTAATCTTTTCCTCATATGCATGTTTTAATGCTGTTATAAATATTGTATCACCTTTAGTCATTGTTCTTTGTAACTACTGAAAAAAGTTATAAAATTCTAAGCTTTGACAATTTTTCAAAGCTTTTAATAAAATAATAAAAGTCACCTAACTTGCTGCTAAGAGAGATTGTTATGATCCTCCTTCATAACATTCCAGTAACACTCTCTAAGTAACTATTTTTGGTTAAAAATTGAAATATATTTACATTATTTAATTCTTATACTGTAATTTCTAAACAGACAAAATATTTAGTCAAATTTAATTATATGTTATGAAATGTTTACTTCTTCTGTATACCTAATATAGCTGTCAATAATTCTGTATGTGCTGTAGATTGAACTTATATTTGGTTATATTCAGTTTTATGACTACAGATGCTTGACTTTCACCAAGTATAATCTTAAATATGGTGACAGTACAAGTTATATTTGTTTGAAATGCAGTTTCATCACGGATGCCACATAGAAAACAACAGACTTTTACTATGGACACCATATAAAAGATGGTGCTTCCAAGTACCAGCTAAAAATGCCCCGAGACAAGTTTTGTTTGATGTTGTTGTGAACTATGTATTTGTGTATTCAGTTTGCTTTTAAATCCCTATTTGAAAATTCCATTTTCAAGTTGATGGTGTTTTAAAGTAATGAAGCAAGGGTAGTTAATAGTTCTAATTATGACACACATTTTGACAGGAAGTCATTATTATTTTAGACACAGTAGATGAACCTTTAATATACTTCCAAAAGAATTAAACCTTCCTACGACCAGAACATGGGCTGACATCAAACTTTTCAATATTTTACAAATTATAACATTTTAAAGATAATTCTATACAGTTTTCAAGATGTGTAGTATTCAGTTACTTGCCTTAGAAAATTGGGATTACATTTATAGTTTCCCATCATTTTCATCAACTGAGGATGTTATTTGGGTAACAATATATAGAAAAGAATGAGTAGCCTAGTAGTATTCTTTATAACTAAAACAGATAGGTAAAACCATCCTAAACTCAACAACAGAAAATCTGAACACATAAAATATTATAAATATGAATGTAAATCACAGGTATATCCAGCATGCCTGCATTTAGTATACTGGTATGTCAATCTCTATTGAGTGTAGTTTTTAAGTCTTAGCTCTACCCTACTGTAATAATTGCAGAGGAGCCATTGAAAGGTCAATTAAAGTTGAATAACTAAATTCCAGCCCAACATTTTTAAGGAATCAGGGTTATAGTTTATTACATATTAAAAGCAGTTCCTTAAACAATTAGAGTAATGGCTTAGGGTTCTGTTGGTAGCTATTAGTATTACTGACTGTGAAGCAGCTGCTTGATTTAATTGGCAAACACTTGTTCTTTTCATTTATAAGCAAAATTAGCACCTACACTCTTGCCAATAAATTAGACATTGCACCTACTTTGAAATGAGCACCACTAACTTCTGATTGTAATTACAGCAGATAACCTATCACACTTGCCTAAGGCCTCTGGTTCTGGTGTTATACTCACCTTAGAAAATACAAGGAACTGATGTATCCTTGATATAGCCAGTTCCTTTGTAAATGTCACACTTATTTTGGTAAACATTTGATGGAGTAATGCACCAAATAATATTTTTATTGTACGGAATATTTTGAATAGAGTTCCACTGTATGTAAGACAATGGATACACGATATAATACGATTTAGTGGAAGTTTGCTATGTAATTGGTTTTGCAAATATATAAGGCATAATTTTATTGGTATGGCTGCCTAAAATCTGTAGGAGTAAAACTTGTCCATACTTTTTTAGAAAACAGTAATAGTCTTATGTTGTTTAGGAGCAAAGTGATACATTTGAGATTTTGAAATTTTATGCTAGCAGTCTTCCTAAACACACAAACACACAAACTCACACACAGACACAGACACACACACACAATTGGCAAAAAGAAAATTTAATCTGAGTCACATCTAGGAAAATATGGCCATATTTAGAATAAATTTACTAAATGGTGAATTACTAGTCCACTAGCTAGTCCGGGACAATATAATCCAGATATCTATATACAGCAATCCCTGGAGTGATTTTTTACTGGTCTTTAAAGACATTCTGAAAATGAAGATGACAAAATACTTAAGTGAGAATGTCTGAACACAAATTTCTAAATTCACATAGAAATTTATCTTTTTTATTTGTCTTTGAGACAGAGTTTCACTCTTGTTGCCCAGGCTGGAGTACAGTGGCATGATCTCGGTTCACCACAACCTCTGGCTCCTGGGTTCAAAGGATTCTCCTGCCTCAGCCTACTGAGCTGGGATTACAGGCATGCGCCACCATGCCCAGCTAATTTTGTATTTGTAGTAGAGACGGGGTTTCTTCATGTTGGTCAGGCTGGTCTTGAACTCCCGACCTCAGGTGATCCGCCCACCTCGGCCTACCAAAGCATTGAGATTACAGGCATGAGCCACCACCTCCGGCCAAAATTTATCTATCTTTAAAACTAAAATAAATAAATAATTACAATATTAATTTGTGACTCTATACAGTGTTTAATCATCAATTTGTAATTTTCACTCACCAAACATGGCCTACCCAGTACCTGGATTTGACCTCATTTGGACCATTAAGTGAGAGAGAGTTGGGCTTCATTGATTCAGTATAGTGAGGTATTGAGCAGGGCTTGGGATTTGCTGCTACTCTGGTGCTCTACAGTGACTTGCAATGTTACTATTATAAGATCCTGGGCCCCGGGACTGTTCTCTGTCCCTTCTCCAAGTGCAGGGTTATAGTTGTTTATTTTTTATTTTTATTTTTTTCTCTTACTCTATGAGAGAAGCTTCCAGGTAAGGCCGAGGTCATGTTCCTTTCCCACAGCTGCAGGCATTGTTCCTTCACACCTGCACCACTGACAGAGGCTTTCTGCATATTTCTTCTTCCCTGTGTCTTTCCTATGAATACTAGGTGGACATTCATGAGAACATGATCTGCAAAGAGCTCTTTTGTCTGCTGCTCTAAGGGATCTCATACTGTCCCACTGTCCCACACCTGACCTTTAGCAATTTGTTTAAACTTTATCTGATTTCTTCTTGCCTACTCTTACAGTGGCCTACACTATGTTCTACCACGTTGTCTCGGGAGTCACTGCTTGTGCCTGGCCATTGGTTGCCCTAGGACCTCAGCTTTCTGTCATTTTTAAGAACAGTACTGATTTTGCATGTTATTCTGCTTTTTTTTTTTTTCCCAAGGTGCAGAGAAATATTCTTTTCAATTTTCTACATCCTAGAGAAAAATGACCTATGCATTTTAATCAATGAAACCTTTATTTTAAAAGACTTTTGAGTTAAATTAGAAGAATTTCATCTGGAATTCCAATTAATGTGACACTTGGTTCGACTGTAAATCAATAAAGTATTAAATAGCCTCATGACAATTTTAATATTTATAATATATTGTAAAGATAACTTGAACACTGGCTTTATATACAATACTTTTAAAAGCACATGAGAATTGTGTGATTTTATTAACCTTTCTACATATGTTGTTTTGTGTGGAAATAGAACACATAATTTTTCGAAGCAATTTCTGTCATTTGAAATGGTATGACTTAGTTGTAATACTACATTTCTCTGATGTGTTAAATACTAAGTCTTTAGGATGGAAACAAATATGTGGTATAAATACACAATGAAATA
This sequence comes from Mandrillus leucophaeus, assembly GCF_000951045.1. NCBI lineage: Eukaryota > Metazoa > Chordata > Mammalia > Primates > Cercopithecidae > Mandrillus > Mandrillus leucophaeus. The sequence continues at coordinate 1,773,826 of NW_012103909.1, forward strand.
TTATTCATCCATAAAAAACGAATGAAATTCTATCATTTGCAGTAACATGGATGAGTCTGGAGGATATATTAAGTGCAATAAACCAGGAACAGAAAGGCAAACATTGCATGTTCTCACTCATATGGGACTAAAATACAGTTAATTTCATGGAGATATAGAATACAATGGTGGTTACCAAAGGTGAGGAAGGGTGGTGGTGGAGATAGGAATAAAGACAGGTTGGTAAATTGACACAAAAATACAGTTAGATAGCGAGTTCTAGTGTTCAATAGCACTATAGGGTGACTATAGTTATCAATAATTATTGTATAATTCAAAATAGCTAGAAGAGAAAATTTAGAATGCTCCCAACACAAAGAAATGATAAATATTTGAGATGATGGATATCCTTATTACTTTGATTTCACCATTCTACGTTGTATTCATATAACAAATGATCACATGCAACTCATAAATACAATTACTATGTATTACCAACAAAAAAGATTTCCACCACAATACTTCTGATACAATATTTTGACTAAGCTTATTGCACTTATGAACCATTTTATTTGCTGAATCGATTTAAGGCCATCTATTATATGGTACTATACTGCTTAATCATTCTCATTCCTCATAGTTCCTCTCTATATGATCAAAAAACATTTTTTTCTTTGCAATCTAAATACATCCTTATCATTCTTATTTTGTATCTTTGTTAAATGTTACACATTCTTCCCCACCTAACATTATTCCTTTTCTCTTTATTTTTCCTAATATTTTCTCTCAGGATTTAACTAAATTATAATATGCTTCATAAATATTTCCCCAATTATTTTATTTCACAATATTCTCTCTTGGCTAAATTATCACTTTAGTATTCTGTAGTTCATAGTTTCTAATTAGTAATCTAATTTGGCATATTTCTGTCCAATTGTTGATGTGTTAATCATGTCTCCTCATGCAGAATATGAGGCTCCTGGAAAGCAGGTAATGCATATATTTTAATTAAAGTATATAATTCCCCAAGAGTATAAGTACTAACATAAACACTCAGCACCATTTAATAGCCACTTATTAATTAATCATTTGTTAATTATATAGTAAAATTACATAAATATTTTTATTGTGGCATAAAATAAAATTTGTGTCTGCACACATAAAAAATTTAGTAACTGTAAGGATCAAGGTCAATTCAGCGAGAAAAAAAAATATATATAATTGGATCAGCATACTTATAAGATGTATAGCCTGAATCATTGTAACTTTATTGTTTTTAATCACTGATTTAGTAACATTGTTCTCACTCATATGTGGGACTATAACTGTTATTTGTGAATAAGAAAATATACCTATCTTGATCTAAATGAACAAAAGTTCACAGATTAAAAGCTGGTTACCAAAGAAAACATATAACAAGGCATTAAAATGATCTAAGTAAACTCAAATTTTTCTAAGAAGTGAGTCATTGCTTTCTGAATTGATAACAGGAATTACATTTAAGATCAACTTTGATGTAAGCTTGACTACCAAATCATAAATTAATATCTCCCAAATTTTACTTCATATTTTATTAAACTCATTTCTATATAGATATTTGAATATCTACATCATAAATTCTTTTTTTTGTATTTGTAGTAAATTTTTTATTTTTGTATACCTTTATATTTATAGAAAAGTTTGACAATGACATGAACCCGGGAGGCGGAGCTTGCAGTGAGCCGAGATCGCCCCACTGCACTACAGTCTGGCAACAGAGCCAGACTCTATCACAAAAAAAATAAAAATAAAAAATAAAAAGACTAAAGAATCCCCATACAACAAAAAGCCTCGTTATCTTAACATCTTACACAATATCAGGCATGATTTTTTAAACTACACCTATTTTTCCACAAAGTTCGATTCTCTAAGCTTTTGTAAGTTTTATTTTGTTAAAAAAAAAAAACTGGTTGATTTTTGAGCCACAAATTTGTCTTTATATCAGCATAGATGTTGTACTATAATACGCAAAGTTAAGACTGTGGCAAATCAAATAGATTAACATGCATTTAAATAATGATAAGTACATTTATCCAAATGTCTAAATCATATCGTTAATAGAAAAATATCTTTGCCTTAACATTTCTTTCTTTATATTATAACTTAGTGTGTATTTTCAGTAGTGCAATTGTAATCATATTATAACAATTGTAAAGGTTTAGCATTTTTGTAAACTGTGACTCTGTAAACTCTGACTGTGGACAGAGAGAAAGAGAGAGGGTTAGAGAGAGGTAAAGTTAAAGATGGAAGAAGGACTAAAGAGATACAACGTTGTTGGCTTTAAAAATGGAAAAAGGAAGCCATGAGCCAAAGAATGCAGAAAGACTCCAGAGGCTGGAAGAATAAATTGCTTCTCCCCTACAGCCTCCAGAAAAAATCAAAATAAATAAAAAATAAAAACCAGTCCAGCTAACACCTCAATTTTAGCCCAAAGAGGCCATATCATACTGCTGATTTGCAAACAAGATAACAAATTGGTACCATTTTAAGCTTTTAAATTTATAGTACTTTAAGGCAGTAAGAGAAAACTAGTATTCTCTCATTTAATAGATTGTCCACAACCATCTAAAGTTGAATTGAACAACAAAGTGAAATAAAGTCCAAGAAATGTTCAATTTGATTGCTATTGTTAGCATGACAGCACCAGAGTGCTGGTTGGATTCATTTTACGAATTCTTAAGAAAATAACTCTATCATTGCAGGAGATCTCTCACTCACATATTCATATAAATAATTGTTTTTGCTTGCTTAGTCTTTGTGGCTTTCCATAGGCATCAGAAGTGCCCTTCCATGTTTTTTCCTCCTAAGTTTTTTTTTTTTTTTAATTGCCCTCGGCAACCTTGAAGCTGATCTGAGGGAATTATAGGCTATCATTTAAATCATGTAGTATACTGCTAATTAGTGGGAGCCATCCTCCTCTCTCTTCCTGCCTATGAGAGAGTATAGAGTATGAAACTAACTGTAACTTCAAAGTTTGCTCAAAACTCATCATTTGATTTCCTACTTAATCACTTTGTATCTTCTATGAATCTTTCTTTCACAATCCTGCATAATGGTCAATTTAGATTCTAAAGAAAATTCTTATCTATTGTTTTGAGATCAGGTCTGGTATTTAAATAGTATCAGTTACAAACGATTTTGGTTACAAATAACAGAGTACTCACCATTGCAGATATTAAAGGAATTTAATAATTTTACACAATTAGCGATCACAAGATAGGAAATGTCATACTTGGCACGGTGCCAAAACAATGTTATTAAGAACCTTGCTTTTTAACTTTTTTTATTAAATTTTACTTTATATGTTTCTTTTTTAATAATTCAGAATGTTTGTCTGTAGGATAAACTAAGCCAGAAGAACAGGTGAAGAGGTTGAAAAGCTAGAATATTCTTGTGCATCTGCCTTTGCTATCAGGAAACTAAATACATTCCAGAAATATTGCCATGTGAAACTTCCTTTTATAACTAATTGACAAAAACTATGCTATATGACTGCTTTATCAGAAAATGAATGAATATATTAAACTTCTAATTGAGACTGAGCTAAAGTTCACACCTCTATAATGGTTAGTTTTATAATAAATACTGACTGAGAACATAAAGGAAGAATAATTTTGGTGAAAGATTAATCCTCATCATTCAATTATGCAAAAGGTATAAAATATAATGTTTCAAAATATGTGATACATGGATTAGATAGGACATAAGAAATTGTTCCTAAAAAATCAGAAAAATAAATTACATGTTCCTATTTTTGAGATACTATAAACAACTAAAACCAAAATTCATTATTCATAAATTTTTATATATTCAAAACATTGTCATTATTATTTTGTGATAGCTAGACTACCAGTTATACCATCAAGGACACACAGAAAATGTCTTTTCTTCAAATTAGCTTTTATCAAGTTGTCTATAGCTCTAAGACACACATTAGTTTACGAGAAGATGATTTATATAGATTCCAATAATAGTCTCGCTGTCCTGGATACCAATCAATAGAGACTCTTTCTATTATTATTCACTTGACTTTGTCATTTATGCTGACATACAGCCAAAGATCAGTGTGCAAGTTCTTAAAGAGAGTTTTGGCATGTGAAAATAATGCTTTTAAAAAGAACTTTCAATGTTAGTAAAGTATATTTTAAGGACCTAACAGAATCAACTTACAATGTTTTAAATAACAGCAAGATATCTATCTTCTTTACCTCATTTAGATATTCCCCTATAAAGAATCTTCCTCATTAACTCTTTGCCAGTTTGAACTGGTTACCTACTGAATACAATTGAGTGCAATTTTTAAATTAATAGTAGTAGTGAAAAATATGCCTACTGTGTGTGTGTGT